>NW_026250712.1:0-363322 GCF_024043175.1 Alternaria infectoria
CCCTAACCCTAACCCTAACCCTAACCCTAACCCTAACCCTAACCCTAACCCTAACCCTAACCCTAAACTTCTAGCGTAAGACTAAAAGTATCTAGAAAGCTACTAAAAAGACTTTATAGTTCTATAAAGTCTACTATAAATACTAGCTCTAGCGCTATAAAGTTAAAGAAAAAGATATAAGAGTATAAGTAAATATTAAAAAAACTTAAAAAGCTAATAACTAGTTACTTTAGGTAAAGTAGTAAAGATATTTACTTATTATAAAAAGAGAGGTTTAGTATAAAGATATAAAGAGTAGAAAATAAAGAGTATATATAACTAGTATCTATATAAAGCTTAGCTAGTATAAGATTAATAAAAAAGCTATAAATTCTATATCTATTAAGTTACTATTCTATAAACTTAATTACTATCTCTACTACTATAAAAACTATAAGTGTACCTATATCTAGACTAAGCTTATATAACGCTATGTAATAGAAAGCCTATATAAAGCTTATATAAAGTAAGTAACTAGAGAAAGAGAATAGACTAGATAAGAGCTATAGTAATACTACGTCTTTCTCTATATAGCTAGTATTTAAAAACTAGTTAACTAACTAATAGTTATATTAGCTATATATAGAAAAGTATATAGTATACTATCTAGAGTAAGTAAGGCTTATAGTACTACTTAAAAGTATAGATACTATATTATAAGCTAAGTAAGACTTAAAGCGTATATAAGTATATAGTATATAGCTAATAGTAGTATAAAAGTATTAGTTTATATAAGTAAAGTGTATAAAGTCTATATTACTAAGATAATTATAATATATAATGTATAGCTCTTTAGGTAAAATAGAAAAGAAATCTATAAGTAGCTAGAGATAGAAAGTAGTTACTAATAATCTAGATAGTAAAATAGTAGGTCTAATAGTAGTCTAAATAGAACTAGCGCTACTATCTAAAGTGTTAAGATAAAGTTATAGAAAAAAAGTTATAAAGCTCTAGATAGAAAATAGTAGTAGATAAGAAAGAGTATAATATAAAAGCTATTTATACTAAGTATAATTAGTTATAATAATACTATTATCTAAAAAGAAAGATATAACTCTAAGTAAGCTAGAGTTTTATATATAAAGAAAGTGTAGACGTAAGTAAAAGTAAAGAAGTAGCTAGTAAATAGTATCTATACTTATATAATACCTAAACTTAGAGAATATAGTAAGTATAGACTATAGTTTTTAAAAGCTAGACCTATTAGTATAAGAAGTATAATACTCTATATAGCGTATCTAGAGTACTTACTTTAGAAAAACTTTACTTTCTATAAACTATCTATATATAAGTAATAATATAAATCTCTACTTACTAGCTTTATAAAGTAAGTTATAACTAAGATACTAGTTTTATATATGTATAGCGTAAAAAGCTATA
Source organism: Alternaria infectoria (assembly GCF_024043175.1). Lineage (NCBI taxonomy): Eukaryota > Fungi > Ascomycota > Dothideomycetes > Pleosporales > Pleosporaceae > Alternaria > Alternaria infectoria. The sequence goes on from NW_026250712.1 coordinate 1,420, forward strand.
GAACTTAGAATAAGCTTTTAGAAACGTAGAAAACTAGATAGATAGATTAGTAATATATAGAAATTAAGTAGAAGTAAGAAATAAATATAGTAAAAGTACTATAATATAGTACTTAGATTATAAGATAGAGATACTTACTATAAATACTATAAAAGATATAGAGTAAAGAGTAGAGTTTAATAGTAATTTATTAAAGAAAAGCTATTAAAGTAGTAAGATAAATCTAAACTTTTATATAGATAGCCTATACTCTATCTAATATCTACTATAGTATAATACTAGAGTATATAGTATATATACTATTATAGGCTTAATAGCTAGGCGCATCTCTATAACCTATATATATTCTTATATTACTACAGCTTTATTACTATAGTTTTAGGTATATAGAAGTAGTAGCATTTACTTGTTACGCTTAGCACTTAGTACTTAGTATTTTAGTTTACAATCTATTACGTTATTATAATATAAGTATAACTACGTAAATACTAATAATAATAATAATAGCTTATTTCTTTCTCTTTCTTTCTAATATGCTCTACTAGTTATCTTGCCTATCTAAGCCTAATACCTACGCTTAACTCTTAATTTCTACCTACCTATTAATATATTCTTCTACCTTATTAATTCTAGCTATATATTATTAAAGGCGCGCGCTTTAGTTAGTTAATTTAATTTATATATAAAGGTATACAGAAGCTATACTATTAGATTAGATTATCTTAAGAAAGACTAGAAGGCAAAGAAACTACCTAAGCTATATACTAGCGATGCTGTTATTAGCTATATACTTAAGAAACTTCTTCTTCTAGTCTAGAAACTCTTAGCTCTTAGTACCTACTTTTGCAAGTATACTATATAGGTTACTCTTTTTATTATAAAAGCACGCTAGTTCTACCTAGTCTTAACTATTAAGAAGCCTAGCTTATTTCTTAACAATTAGTAGTATACGTAGAAGCTTATTTCTAGTAATATAGCTAATAATTAACTCTTAGAGATTACTTATAGTACTAAGGTAGTAAAGGTTTAGTATTAGCTTATTATATAAGCTAAGATTACAGAATAGCTATACTAGCTAGGTGCGTAGTGTATGCACGTTGTTATAAATAAAGTTCTTAAAGCGTATTATAGAAAGTAGTAGCGTATCTACGTATTAATTATAGTAGTTATTTATTAATATTTAGAGTTATTATATTTTTATTTTAAATAGATAAGAAGAAGAAAAGTTATATAGAATTTAGAAGAGATAGAAAGTAGTATAGAAAGAAGTAGTGTAGAAGAGCTAGAAAATAGCATAAGATATATAGATACCTCTCTCTATAGATACTTATTTACTTAGTAAAGTATTACGTACTATTACTCTACACTTTAGACATAGCTATTTAATAATATATTATTATAACTCTAAGTCTCTAGCCTACTACACTCTTCTCTTTCTTACCTCTTACTTCTATAGGTATAACACTAATTATAATATTACCTATAGCGTTACTCTAGCCTAATAGTAAGTACGTAATAGTTTATTGCGTAATTACTTTTGCTTAACACTCTAGAAGTCTTAAAGCTTAAGATAATTACGTATTAGCTGCGTAGAGCAGCTACTTAGAACTATTTAGAATATAATAGAATAGGCTATAAAACTCTTCTAGGTCTTTCTACCTATTATAAGCTTGCTAGAGCCTATAGAATTATGTATTAAGAATGTTATTAACTTATAGCTCTTTTAGGCTAGCTTAGAAGTTTAAATTACTACTATTTCTATATACAAAAAAACTAATCTTTCTTACTATATATTTATTAATTAAAAGTATATAGTAAAGTACTAATTACGGCTATAAACATATAGAATAAAAACAGAATAGTAGTATACTTGTAAGAGTAAAAGCTTAGGACTCTAAATAAAAAAAAAAAAAAAAAAAAAAAAAAAAAAAAAAAAATATATTCTTATATATTCTTAGTATAGTTACTAATAAACTACTACTTAACTACTATTAACTTACTAATATAATAGAAATATACGCTATAACTAATATTATAATAATAAGTAGCTTAGATAATAGATATTATATTAGTGTAAAAGCTCTTTAGTTTAGAGACTATATTAAAGCTAAGTATAGAAATATTAAAATTATAAATAAAGTAAAGTAAGTATAGTATAAAGTAGAAAGATTATAGTTAGTTAAAGTAGAGGTAGTCTAGTAGGTCTATAGCTCTACCTACTACCTACTTACTACTTATAAACTTCTTCTCTTTATCTATATTCTTATAGACTTTAGAAGCTCTACTAGAAATACTATTATATACTTTTAACTCTTCTAACTCTTCTAACTCTCTAATAGTAATACGCGTTATAGTAGTAGAGATATTAGTAGGTACTTTTTTATCTAAATTCTTTTTATCTAAATTAGTAGCGTAAAGCTTAGAGAGTAGACTAGTAATCTTAATAATATAAGCTATTAGAGAAGTAGTAGTAAGAATATTAAAAAGATATATATTACTAATATTAGTTATAACTAGTTTCTAGTAGAAGTAAATATAGTATATATTAGTAAATGCGTATAAGTTTACTAAAACCTAATATATATCTATAATAGCGTTATCTATAGTTATATATAAAAGATTAAATATAACTTTCTTTAGCTTTAGATTAGAGATATAAGTAAGCTTATTCTTAATCTACTTATAGTAGTACGCTAGATTTTTATAGTACTAGTTTTTTATAAAGTAAAAAGTTTTAAGAAGATTAGCGCGCTTAGAGTCTACGCTAAGAAACTTAATAAATCTAGTAGCTACGTTATATAGTAGTAGATATATCTTAGTTAAGATATTTAGTTAGATATTAGTAAGAAAGCTAAGTACTTAATATTACTTCTTACTTTTAATATAAAGCTTAGTTAAGTGTAGTAGAAGTAGTATAGTATAGTTATTATAGTTAGAGGTAATAGCTAGTAATATTAGCTTTAGAAAGAAGTTACTACTAACTACTTTACGCGTATAGATAAAAGCTTATAATAGTAAAAGAAAGTTAATATTTAGTAGCTAACTATCTATAGTCTAGTAAAAAGTATAGAGGTTAGAAGTAGTAATAGTAACTATAGTAGTAATAATTACTAGTCTAGCTAAGACTTTATTAAGAATAAAGCGCTAAAGCTTATAAGTAAATACTATAAATAGTAAGTTATCTAATCTAGTAGATAGAAAATAGTCTATAAGAGTGTAGATATTATTATAGTTAAGGCTAGTGTAGAAAATAGTAGTATTAATATCTAGACTAGTATTATAGTAAGTATAGAAGCTACGCATATTTATACTATAGAGAAGGCTTAGTCTAGTAAGAATATAGTTTAGAAGAGAAAGTAGATAATAGAAGTAAATAATATTAATAGATAGATTCTAGTATAGTATTTCTTTAGCTAGAATAGTTAAAACCTTATATATACGCGTAAGATATAAGAAATTAGCTTAGAGAAAGTACTAATATATAAATAGTGTAAGCTTTATAAAAAGATTAGATAGATTTATATAGTAGTTTAGTAGCGCTATATCTAAAGTAGATTATAAAGTATAAATAGTGTAAAGAGTTAGATAGAGTAAGTATATTAGAGAAAGATTAAGTTAATAAAAAAAAAAGAAAAATAGTAAGTATAGCTAAGATAAGCTAGATAGTAAAAGTAGTAAGAAGTAAAAAGTAAGCGTGTCTTATTATTAACTACCTAAATAAGTAATTTAGAAAGAATATAGCTAAAAGTAAAGAGAAGTTATATAAATATAAACTACTAATATAGAAGATAAGTATTAGCTTAGTAAGTAGATACTATAATATAAAACTAGAGGCGCTAATCTAGTAAGTTAGAAGTAAGAAAGTAATAGTAATACGCGTAGTATAGAAATAAGATAGTAGTTAGAAAAAAGAAAAAAAGCTATCTAGTTTAGCTATAAGATATAAAAATATACTCTAGAATATAAGCTCTAACGTAGATAGTTTTAAAGAAGTAAAAATCTATAAAAGAGAATAAAATACTAAAGAGAAAGCTAGAGAAGAATCTAACTATATAGTTTAAGAGAAAGTAGAGAATAATATTAGAGTAATAGTAAGCTAGTATAGTAGAGTATAGTAGAGAAAAATAGTAAGATAAATAATATTAGCGCTAACTAGTAAAGCTAAAGTAGTAAAAGAATTTCTTAAAGACGCTAGTTATAGAGATAGTAACGTAGTAGAGTATACGCTAATAATATATAATATACTCTTATAGATATAGTATAAAGTAAAAGAAAAATATCTTAGAATTATAGTAATATATAGTATTTAAGTAGAACTAGTAGTAAAGTGTATATATTTTATAAAAAGAGATAAAAGTATTATTATAGGTGTTACTATTATATTAGAAGTAGAGGTAGAGAATAGTAGCTTATAGCTTCTATTAGAAATAAAAAAAGTAAAAAGTCTAATATTATAATTATAAAGAGGTAAGTCTAGGTATAGTCTAGGTCTATATATAGGCGCTCTAGAGTTTACTTAATAACTAAGTAACTTACTTCTTCTACTATAACGTAAAAGAAACTATAATTAAAATAGAAAAAAAGTAACTCTAGATATAATAAAGCTATAAAAAAAAGTATAATATAATATATATAATAGAACGCTAGAGTAAGAGGTAGATATAAAAGTAAAGGTAAGAGATACTTACTAAGAAAGCTAAAAGCTAAAGTATAGTAATTAGGCACTAGATAAGCTAGTTTAGCTAATAAGCTATACTACTTAATATATTTATATTTAGAAATAAGGCTGCGTAGCTACCTACTAAAGTAATTATTATAAGATTTTATAGAGTATAAGTTTATAGATATATATAAAACTTTCTATCTAATAAAAGTTTACTAGTGTTTTAGTTTACTAGCTATATATTATTATTTTAGGTAGTGCTAGAAAAAGCACTAATATAGATATAATATAACTTCTATATCTAATAATATAATAATATAATACTTTTTTTTTAATAGCGCTTTGTATAGTTATTTATAAGATTATACTTACTCTATTCTAACTTTTTTCTAGTATTATAATAGCTTATTATTAGAATTTAATCTTCTTTATAATAAACTAGCTTATCTAGTGTCTAATTACTATATAAAAGTTCTAGAGATTAGTAATTAGAGCTACTATATCTATAATAATAGTAAGAAGAGAAAGTATAAATATAGCTATAATCTATTAAATATATTACTAGTTACGTTCTTTATACGTAGATATAGCTAATAATATATAGATAAGATTATAGATAAGAAATAATATAAAATAAAGTTACGCTAATAGTAGACGCGCGTAATAAATAATTTTACTAATAGTAAGATAGGCTATACTCTATCTTATAGATTAGATAACTTTTTAAACTAATCTTAATTTATATTATTTCTATATAGATATAGTTAACTATATATAAGTAGAACTATAGATAAGAACTAATAAAAATTAAGGTTACGCTAATACTACGCACGCGTAGTAAATAACTTACCTAAAGACTATATAGGCTATATCTTACTCTATAGATTCTATAATCTTTTAAACTAATTCTAATTTATATTATTTTAATATAGATATAGATAGCCTAGTTAAGCTAAAGCTATAGAGAAGAAAGAATATATAATAAACTTACGCTAATATAAGATAAGCGTAGTAGAACTTAGTAGAAAGAAACTAAAGGTAAAGTAAACTATATATATAATATCTTAAATAAGATCTAGTATATATAACTTATATAAAAATATATCTAGCTTACAGCGTCTCTATATAGAGCTTATACTTATACTAGAAGTTAGCTAGATATTACTATTAGTTAATTTAGGCGCTTTAGTTAAGTAGAATTATATTATTATAATAGTAAGAGAAGAAAGAGCACTAGAAGTATAGATATAGAAAATAGTACTATAGTAGTAGTAGTAGAGATAAAGAATATATTATAAACTATAGCTAGAGATAGAACTAAAGTACTAGATAAGCTAGATTTAAGACGTAACTATTCTAATAAGAATATAGTATTTAGTAAGCTAAAGCGCTAGGCTATATAGTAGCTATATATTTCTTACTAGCTCTAAGACTATAACTATCTATACTTTATATATCTATACTTTACTAAACTTTATAAGCTTATTCTATAGATACTATTAATAACACTATAGCTATAACTTTTACTAGAAACTTTATTAACTAGTAGACACTTTCTAAATAGAATTACTCTACTAAGTAATAATATTCTAAACACTATTCTAGAGCTTAGAAGTAGCTTTACTATCTATAGAGTTAGTATTCTAAAAACTATTCTAGGTTTTAAAAGTAGCTTTGCTACTCTAACTATTATTATTCTAGAAACTAGTCTAAAGTTTAGAAATAACCTCTAGCGTAGGTTTACTATTAGTACTCTACTCTAGCGTAGAAACTAGAGTAGTAGCCTATAAGTAGTAAGTTCTATTATAGTTAGTATATATATTAGTATAAACACCTTTAGTATAGAGAATAATACTAGTATTACCTACTACTAGACTATAGTAGGTATTAGAATTAAGGTAAAAAGAAACTATAGTAGATAGAGGTTTAAGGTAAGTAGTAGCGTAAGCGTCTATATTAAATCTATTAGAAAGTATAGTCTAATAGTTATATAGTGTATTATTCTAGTAAGTATTAATAATAGCCTACTTACTATAAAGGTATTAGTAGACCTTAGTGTAGCTAGTAGAGTTATACTTCTAAGCCTACTTTATAAACTTTTAGATACCTTTAATATTATCTATAGTAATATAGATAGAGCGTACTTAACTATAAGTAAAGTAGTAGTAATTATTATTCTTAGTAAAGCTAGGCTTAGCTAAAGTTATAAAGTTAAAGATAATTATATTAGCTTTATAGTCTTAAGTATTATTAATAGTAGAAATAGTAATAAACTATAGCTAAACGCTAATAGCGTAGCTATTTAAGTTAGAAAAGAGTTAAAGAAAAAACTTATAAAGGTTATAGATAATAGCTTAATATAGGCTAGTCTAAGTAGTATATAGTAATAGAATAGTTATCTAAGAGTTTATAAAGAGTTTAGTCTTAAGAATATAATAGACTATAGAAATAATATAGAGTAGAAATATTTTATTATACTTAGAGCTTATAGAGCTAAAAGTATTTATAAATTCTATAGTCTTAATATAGAGAGCGTAGTATATATAGCTATAAAGAACCTATATAAGATTTTTTACTATCTAAAACTTAGAGCGTTACTCTACTATAGAGTTAGACTATAAATAACTAATAGAAAGTAGCGCGTTTATAAAATCTATAAAATTAGAGTTTACGTAGAATATCTCTATTAGTGTAATATAGTTAGCGCTAGCTTTTATAAACTAGGTAAATACTAATATATTATTTTATATCTTAAAAAGATAATTACCTTTAGACCTACTACTAATAGGCTTAGACTACTTTTAATCTCTACCTAAAAGGTAGAAAATAGTAAGTAACTAATAGATTTATAAACCTCTATAAGTGCTATAATTATAGGCGTATATAAGATCTAGAATAATACTAGCTTCTAGAAGCTTACTAGCCTTATTAATAAGTATAGTATATAGATACTACTTAGAATAAGCTACTAACTATAACGTATAATTAGGTGTTATAAATATAGTATAAGTGTAGTTATTAATAATATATTATCTAAGAAAGTTAATAGATATTATTATATTAGCTTTTTTATCTTTATTAAAGTAGTTACTATTATAGAATTTATCTAAGTAGAGACGTAACTTTATACTCTTAGAGTTATTAAAGTTAGTAATAGAATAAAGCTAGTTTATACTAGACTAGTTAGCTTTAATAAGATTTAGAATCTATTATTTAAGTAAGAGAAGCTTTTTATAGAGACGCTAGTTACTATAATAGAAGAATAAATCTTTAGTAAGTTTATATAGCTAGGTTAAGGTAAGAATAGATATAGCTAGCTTATTTTTCTCTAGAGTATAGGTATAAAGATAAGAAAGAGCTACTAAAGTAGGTAGAACTTTCTTTTTATTATAATATAGAGGCTATAGCTATCTCTAGACTAGAGTATATTATTTAGTAGTATTCTACTTTACTATAAAGCTCTTTATAGCGCTAGTATATCTATAGATAATAATAAAAAACTTAGAGTACTTTTCTTAAGTAAGCGTAGCTAGATATAGATTATAAAGCTTAGTAAAGAGAGAGAACGCTATATAGTTAAGTAAAAAGTTAAGATTAGTAATAAACTAGAGTAGATAGAGATAACACTTATATATTTATAGTTAATAGTAGATATAGATAAGCTATTTAAAGAGAAAGAACTTACTAGTACTACTAGCACTATTTAGAAGAGTAAGATAGCTAGTAATAGCGTAAATCTTAGTTTAGAAATATACTTATATAAAACTATACGTATATAAGACTTTAGCTATAGTATTATTAATAATCTTCTAGGTAAAGTATTTAACTACTACCTAGAAATAGTTATATTTAGAGAGACTATAGAAGTTCTAGTCTAAGAGAAGCTTTATCTTCTTTAGAAACTTATTTTAGGTATAAAAGAAGTAGTTAAGTATATTAGTAATACGCTTAATACTAACTAAAACTTTACTAATACTATAGTAGTACTTAATACTAGATAGACTATTAAGTACGCTTTATATATTTTATTTAGTAATATAGTACTAAGAGTTAATATAGTATATACTTTTAATAAGCTTAGTTTTAAGAGTAAGAAACGTCTAGCTAATATAAGAATATATAATAATACCTAACACTATATACGCCTTAGTAAGGTTAGTTAGCTTATAGATATAGAATATCTAGTCTTTTTTATTACGCGCTTTAGAGCTAGTAATTTTAATATAAATAAGGTCTTTTTTATAAAAGTAAATACTAGTAGATATATTAAGCTTACCTAGGTAAAGCTAATTTCTACTACTAAGAATAGTTACTAAGTAAAGGTAGTTAAGAGTAGGTAACTTTTTTATAATTAACTTATACTCTAATATTAGCTTTATAAAAATAATAGTTATATATTCTATAAAGAAGAAAAATGTAAAGCGCTTCTAGATTATAAAATTAGTAGAATAGTTAGTAGTAGGCTTTTATATACTAGTCTATAGATTAATATAGTCTAAATTCTACTAGTGTATAATAGTAAAACGCTTATACTACTTTTTTAATAAATTAAATAATATATAGAATTAAGCTAGAAAGGCTTAATTAATAATAGTAAAGAACTTAAAAGTAATCTACTTTTATATAGCTACTAGATTATAAAAAGAAGTAACTATAAGCTTAAAATAGTTACTAAAACTATTATTAGAATATATACTTTTACTAAAAAAAGAATAGATATTTAAAGCTAACGTATAATTACTATAAATAGAGTTAGTAGTAATAGTAATACTAATATAGATAAGTACTACGTTTAGCTTATTAGAGAGTTCTTTCTAGACTTCTTTAATATAATACTTATTAAGATAATACTTAAAGGTACTAGAAATATCTCTACTACTAGAGATAAACGCTATAGTTTCTATACTAGTCTATATAACTAGATTATTATAGATAAAGTATATATCTATAGTTTTATACTTATATCTATTCTTAGTAAAAGAACTATTACTTATATACGTTATATTAACTCTTAGACTAAAGTAGATAATATACTTTAGGCTAGTGTAAAAAAGAAACTTAATATAAATAATCTTATTCTTAGAAGTTAGTAAGGCTAGAGAGAGTTTAATCTAGTTACTATATACTATAGAGTTAGAAGTAGTGTTAGAGTTAGAAGTAGAGTTAGAAGTAGTATTAGAGTTAGAGGTAGCGTTACGTATATAACTATTTACGCTATAGTAATTATACTTCTATAAGTTATAGTTAACTTAGTTATAGATATAGCTACTATAAAAGTAATAACTATTTAATACGTACTTACTCTTACGCTTTTTATTTATATATAAGTATTACTTATAGCTAAGTTTACTATAGATATTATACTCTATTTAAGAATAGTAGTACTTTATATACTTTAGATTTCTATAAAGGTTATATATCTTAGTATAAAGCTTATAAAAGTAAGAGCTAAAATTATAGCTAACTTACTTATAATAAGTATAAATATATAGTAATAGAGGTAGTTTAATAGAAAAGATATAGCCTAGAATAAAAGTTTCTTTACTATCTAAGATAATAACTAGAATGCTATTAATATAAACTTAATTTTCTTTTTTATTATAAACTTTATTAGGCGTAAAGTAGTCTACTATAGTAGAAGTAGAGGTTCTATAAAGAAGAAGTAGAATTAGTAATAGTATTAATATAGTAAGATAGAGTATACTAAACGTACCTTAGAAAAGAAAAAAAAAGAAAAAGTAAAAAGTAATAGTAGAAAGCTAGTAACTACGCTACTATAGAGTATAAGTTAGTAACTATAATAACATAATAAAGTTAGATAGAATAAATATACCTTAGATAGTAAGAGATAAGAATAGTGTAGTAGTAGTAAAGAGCTAGTAACTAGACTATAAGTATAAGTTAGTAGCTAGTAGCATATAATAAAGTTAAGTATAACTAGCGTACTTTAGATAATAGAGAAAGAAGTAGATAGAGCTATAAGAGGCTAGTAGCTAGGCTACTATAGTGTAGAAGTTAGTAACTATAGCTAAGTAGTAAAGTAAAATATAGTAAATATACTTTAGCTATATAAAAGTAGAAAAAGAAATATAATAGTAGAAGATTTAGAACTACGCTACTATAGAGGTAAAGTTAGTAATAATAACTATATAGTAGATTCTACTATAGTAGACGTACCTTAGTAGGTTAGAAGAAAGAAAAAGAAAACTACCTAACTAATAATATAATTAAAGCGCTATACTAGAAACTAGATAAAGCTTAATTAATAAAAATAGTTTAGAGTAAAAGTTATAGAGTAGAGAAGAGAAAAGAATATAAAGATTTTAATATTAGAATAAATATACGTAGTTTATATAAGAATATAATCTAAGCTACTTAGTAATAAAATCTAAGATAAAGATAATAGTAAAGATAGCTATAGCTTAAAATAGTAAGTAAGTTATATCTTAGTAAACACTAAAAATAAAGAAGTAAGTAAGAACTAAGCTATGTAAAGAACTAGAGTACTTATAATATAACTATAGCTAATTAGGTAAAAGATATAGTAGAGAAGAAGACTAATAGTAATTAGAAGCTACCTAGTATAGCCTAAAGCTATAGTATTTAAGTATTACCTATAGTAATAATAGAAGAAAGAGTAACTTAGATAAGCACTAAAAGAGTAGTTAAAACTAAAAAAATAGAATAGCGTAGTAAGTAGATAAGATTAAGTCTAGAATAAAGCTAACTATACGTAGAAATAAGAGAGAGTTATATTATTACACTACTAGTATACTAGGTTACCTCTTTTTACCTCTACTACTAGCTACTAGAAATTAATAGCTTAGGTATAGTAGTAAAGCTACTATAGTAGTTTTATAAGTAGTGTATATCTTCTTTATATTATATAAGAGTTAGGTCTAGTATACTATAATATATATATATAGAAATTCTTAGAGAGAAGAGCCTCTATTAGAGACGCTATATCTACTTTAACCTATCTCTTTCTATAGCTAAGTTTAGATTTAGATATAAGCTAACTAGTAGTAAGCCTAGATAAGATAGTATAGATAGTCTACTAAGCTATAAATAATATGCGCCTAGGCCTTAAGAAAAGGTAGAATTAGAGAAATAGTAGATAAAGGCTTTAGTATTAGTTACTTTATTATTATATAAAATAATATATAAAGTATAGTTAAAAAGCTTTTTATAGCTACTATAGAAGAGCTAATAGCCTTCTAGCTATATAAAAAACTACTTTAACTTTAAGTAAATAAGCTACTAAGTGTACCTTTTCTTATCTATCTATATAATTAACTTTCTAGTAGTAAGAATATAGTAATCTACTAGTGCTTATTTTTTAATTTATAGCGTAAGCAAAACTATATAGATAGTAGTAGTGTTTAGAAGCGCTAGCGCGCTCTAATAGATAAGAAAACTTAAGAATAAGTTATAACCTATTTAGCTATAAAGTGTACGTATATAGAAGATCTATATACGTAGTATATAGTTTCTATAGATAGTCTATTTATTACTCTACTAGTAGATATATATTTTCTAGGTTTTTTACTCTACGCTAGTATAAAAAGCTTATAGTATTAATACTATAATACGCTACTATATCTATATAAATATAATTTAAGCTCTTTTCTAATATAGTAGACCTAGCTAAAACGTATATAAGAAGTAAGGTAAAAAGTAGTATAGATATAATAAGATAAGACTAGAAGAAAAACTAAGAGAAAGTTATTATATAGATAACTAATAGATAAATAATATATTTTATCTAGAGAGTATTATAGAAAAGGCTAGTAATATTAGAAAGATAGAAAACCTTTACTAGTTACTTCTAAAAGTAGAATAGATAAGAGATAGAAGTATAAGACTACTTTACTTTATAAATAGAAAGAAAGAAAATATTAGAATAGAGTTAGAATAAGTAGAGCTAGTAGCGCGTAGAAAAACTATATACCTAAACTAAGATAGACTAGCGCTCTATCTAGTAAGTCTAACTATATAGTAAAGAATAGTAGTATTATAAATAAATTCTAAAGGCTATATATATAGATACTTATATAAGAAAAGTAAAAAAGAAAAGAAATTAAACTAAATAAGTATTAGGCTCTATAATAAAATAAATATACTATATCTATATAATAATAAAAATACTACTCTACTATACTTTTAATTACTATATAATAATATATATATAAGAGTAAGTATATATATAAAATAGAGTAAACCTTATATTATAAATATAGTAGATAAGATATAATATATATAGAACTAGACTAGTAAAGTAAATATTAGAAATACTATATAGCGTAAAATAAAAAGTAGTATAAGATACTAGTATATAAAATACTAAGAGAATAAAATATCTTTATTATCTAAGAAGTTACTAAAAGATATAGTAATATGCTTATTATTAAGAGACTTTTTATTAGTTTATAATATAACTAAGGCGCGCTAGTTTAAGAATAGTTAAGATAGCTAGCGCTTTAGAAACCTATATACTTTCTCTATAGTAGTATTCTTATCTATAGTACTATTCTCTTTCTTTTTACTTTATATATTTTTTTTATTCTTTTCTATCTTCTTAATACTACTTTTTTCTTAAACGTTATCTTCTACTTTCTAGCTATTAGATATAATAGTATTACTAGAGCAACGCAGAGAGGTTCTATTTAGAGTAGACTTAATATCTAACTAATTTAACTTATAAACGCGCTTATATATAGTATAAGATTCTAGAAGAAATATAAGTTTATTAGATACTTTAATATCTAGGTATAAGTCTTTATTATTAAGCTCTAGAATAAGATAATCTACTAGTAGTAACTATTTCTCTATAAAACCTACTACTATACTACTAATATACTCTAATATAATTTTAACCTATAGCTAGTAATATAAAAGAAAGTAAATCTATAGCATAAATAACTTATCTATTAATATACGTTTAATATATATACTTAGTATACGTATAGATAGTAATAAAATAAAGATACTATAGCTAAAGGCTTACTCTAGAGTAAGCTACTATTTACTATATTTTAAGGTGCGCTAGAACTAGAGAAAGTTAGAATTTAAGCGCTTTGCTTCTAGCTTCTTAAAAAACTATATCTAAATACATTAACACTTATATATTAATATATTATTAGATTTATTACTAAGGTAAGATTTATATTTAGCTCTTAAGTGCGCTACGTAGTAGTAATATTTAATAGATTTTCTTACGCTTACCTACTTATAGTGTTAGAGATAGTAATAGTAGTACTAAGATAGTAGATAGCTTTATTACTAAGTAGAGTAGTATACTATAGTTTATAAAAGTTATTAGAAAGAAGATATTAATACCTACTCTACGTACTATATACACTAATACTATAGACTAAGCTATAAATTACGTAGTATATCTAAATTACTAATTATAGTAGTATAACGCACTACTTTAGCTATAAGTTTACTACTAATACTCTAGCTCTTTAGTTATACGCTAGCGTAGTAAAGCTATTTTATATACTTATTATTAAAAAGGTTTTTATTATATATATTTTATACTACCTCTTATAAGTTATACTAAAAGTTATAATATTATAGCTTAGCTTCTAACTACTACTTCTAATCTATACTCTAGGTATATAAGAACGTTCTACTATAGATCTACTTAGAAAGTTAGCTATTATCTAACTTATTATTAGAACTTTCTTTATTACGTAACTACTTCTTTAGATTCTAAATACTCTTTAATAGAAGCTTTTACTATATAATATAGTAATTCTAGTATAATACTATCTAAGATATAGGTATAATAAATATAAACTTATTAGAGTCTAATAGATTAAGTAGCTAAAATACTTATTTATCTCTAAAATTACGTATAGTAGTAAGTATTTATAATTCTTCTACTATCTATACTAGCTACTTATAATTATATAAAAAGAATAATATAGTAATATTAGATATAATAAATATATAATAGTATAGATTCTAACTAGTAATAGAGTAAAGTAATAATAGAAAAGAAAGATAATACTATAAAAGTAAGAAGTATCTATCTTAGCTCTAAGTAGCGCCTAGAGATAAGAATATAGTATAGTACTAGTAGACTCTAGGTATAGTAGTAGTACTAGTAACTAGTAGAAAGTACTATTAGCTATAGCGTACACGTAGTAGAAGGCTTAGAGTATAGCTACTATAGTAGCCTTACTATAGTTACTAACTAAAAGATATATTTAGATAGTTACTATAAAAGGTAGTAAATAAAAGTAATATTATATATAAAGTAAGTTTTAAAGTAGTACTATAAAGACTTTATTAAATTAAGCTTTTATACTAGTATAGAGTTCTAGAAAATAAAAGTAATATAAGCTACTAACTCTAAGCTAACTTAATAGTATAACTATAATTTTTATATAGATAAGAATATAAAGTTACTAGAATAAAAGATAGTAAAGCGTAGTATAATAGAAAGAAGATAACGTATTTTAAGATAATATTCTCTATATTCTAGATAAGCATAATAAGAAAAAGAATAAGAAGTAGCTAGCGCTATTAGAACTAGAGTAGTAGAGGTATAAGTACTAGGTATAGATAGAATAGAATATAGATAAGTAGGTAATTCTAGATAAAAAAAATAATAAACTATATTAAATATATAAGAAAGAGAGCTACTCTTCTAAAGATAGTAGACTAAGTAACGCTACCTAGTAAGATAGAGCTACTAATATTCTATCTAAAAGATAGATATAGTAGCTATAGTAGATATAATATATAAGTATTAGTAATAGATAAAATATATAAGTATCTATATAAACGCTTAAGATAATAGTAGCTTTAAGAGTTTATACTATAATAAATACACTAAAATAAATAAAGTAGAGTATAACTATCTAATATTACTCTACGTTATCTAAGAGTAGTATACTTTCTAATACCTAAGGTTATAGTAGCTCTAAAGAGGCGTAGATTTAATAAAAGTAAAGAATATAGAAAGAAGAAAGCGTAATAATATATGCGTAGAAATAGCCTTAATAGTAAGATATATAAATAGTAAATACTACTTATAGTTTAATAACTATAGTAAGATTTTTCTTACTACTTTTATAACTAGAATAAAGTAAGTAATATAGCTATCTAGTTAATTAAAAGCGTAGAAAGTAAAGATATAAACTAATAGAAAAATAAAATACTTAGCTTCTAGAGCTAAGCCTAGCGCGTCTAGTATATAAGAGGCTCTTATAAGAGATTCTCTATTTAGTATACTAGAGCGTAGAAGTATCTAAATTAGAGCTATAGTAGTAGAAGTCTAAAGTAGATATTTCTAAGCTTATAAAGCTAAGAGAAGTAGTATATACACTAGAAGTCTTTATAAATTACTAATAGTTCTAGAAAAAAGAGTAAGGTTTTATAACTATAGACTAAGAGTAAAGAATAGCGTAGAATATATTATAAAATTATTACTAAGAATAATAAAATATATATATAAATAAAGATATATAGTAGATACTAGATATAATAGTATTACTCTATACTATAGATAGAGCTTTTTTATAATAGTATCTATTTATATAGCTAAGTAGTATATTACTACTTTATACTTTCTTATACTTTATTTATATCTATATACCTACTACTAGAGAGGTATATATAGTACGTATTATAAACTCTATTTATAGTATAAACTACTCTATATTAGACGTATTAATCTTTAGTAGTAAGTAATAATAACTAGTATATATAGTAAGAACACGTTCTAATAGTATTTAGATAATAATAATCTACTATTTACTTCTATAAACGCGTAGATAAACCTAGTATTTCTACCTATTAATCTAATAGATATAGTAGATAGTAGATAGAAAAGTACGCTACCTAATCTTAACTTTAGTAATAATATATATAACTTAGGCCTCTATAGTCTAAATAATATATCTATAATACTAATAAGTTTAGTAATTAGATTAGCTAAAATTAGCCTTCTAGTAATAAGCCTTAAGTAAATCTTTTCTATCTTATATAGTAATAGTAGTAATATAGCTACTTCTATCTAAGAGCTACTAGTCTAATATACTATTACGTATTATATTATAGTACTTTAGACTTTATATAGACTCTTAGTATGTACGCTATATTATCTTATAGTAAGGTTAATAAGCTCTAAATATCTTATAAAGAGTTACTAGCGTAATAATAGATATAAAGTATTTATAACTAATAAAAAGGTTAAGATAGTAGTAGCTATCTAGAAGGCTAATTATCTAAATTTAGAACTAGATAAAGATATATAAGTTACTCTAGAGACGCTGCTTAAGTAAATTCTATATATTATAGTAATAAAGATATATTATTACTCTTTAGATAACTATATCTAGAAGATAATTTCTATATTAAAGAGTAGAACTAAGAAGCTAATCTCTACCTAGAAAGAGTATATAAGAAAATAGTATAATATTACTAAGTTTAGGTATACTAGCTATTCTAGTAATATAACTACTTTATAAACGCGCTAAAATAATAAATAGTCTAGTAGTAATAGAATAGTGTATAGTTCTATAATTAAAGTATAGTAGGTATTTAGCTAGAGGCTATACCTTACACTAGCCTTCTAGCTAAACGTAGAGCTAACTACTTAAGTAGAGAATCTACTAGATATCTTTAAAAGGCTATAGTAGATAGTTATAATAAATAAAGAGTAGAATTACTAGATAGTTATACCTACTAGTTAATATAAGATAAATCTATAGGTAAAGATAATTACGTTTATAAAAATAATATAAGAATTTAACTATATTAATATAAGATAAGTACTTAATTATATAGACTAAAATATAGATAAAGTCTCTATAACTATATATAATATAGTAGATACACTATTATCTAAGTATTATAAAGTGTTAAAGAAAATAAAAGTATTTTAAAAGAAAGTATTAGCGTAGGTAAATTCTAGAAAGTAATCTATCTAGTCTATTAAAAGCTACTAAATATCTACTATAGTTAAAATAGCTATAAAAGTAATTTAGTAGTATTTATTCTTCTTTACGTAAATATAATAGTAACGTAAGATTTACGTAGTAGTACTAGTATATAAAACTAACGCTAAGATTAATACTACTTAAACTAACTTACGTAAATATCTAAAGTATAGAGTAATAGCCTATATATAAAACTAAGAATACTTATCTAAGAGCATCTAGCTTACGCTAGTAGAGAAACTTATACTAGCGTTATTTATTTAACTTCTATAGTAGCGCGCTAAAAAAGAAAAGACTACTAAGTTAGGCCTTATAGTAGTATTAATTACACTAGAGATTATACTAAGAGAAAATAGATTTTAAAGTATAAATAAGTATAGTTTAATAATAACTTACTTTATTAAAATAGCGTAATACACTATTAACGTTTATACTTAGTTAATAGATAACGTAGAGGCTATAGTAGAGAAGACTATAATAATAAGGCGTAATACACTAATAGCCTAAGTTATTAATAAGAAAAGGTTAGTATACTAGATTTACGCTACGTACTACTAATCTAGAAAGATAATATAGCTTAAAAAGAAAAAGGCTTTTCTATATAGTAAATATAAGCTTAGCCTTTACTACCTTTATAGAATTATTATAAGTATACTAGAAAAGTAGTAGTAAATTCTTTATAATAAGTTACTATAAATTCTAAGGCTAAAGAATACGCTTTTAATACTATAGTATAAGCTAGTTAATATTATATAAAATAATATATTTAGTAGTTACTAGATAGCTAAAGTTAATTAAGTAGTACTTACGCCTAGCTATAACTAGCTTATAAAATATATTACTACTATATATCTAAATATATTTAGAAATGCTACTAAATTATATATAATAAAGAAAGTAGTAGTCTAATACTATATAAGTATAGAGAAATTTACGTCTTTAGGTATAGTATAATTAATTCTTAGTATAATAATATTTATATAAGTAATAACTACTAGCGTAATTTACTAGCGTAATAGTAATAATAGTAGTAAGAAGTAAAACTTAGTAGTATAGTGTAGCTACTTAACTTTAGTTAAAGAATATACTAAGATATCTTAGGCTAGATATAAAGCTTTTATATATATTATCTCTAATAAAATAGTAGAGGTATAAAGCTTATATATTTAGCTAGTATTACTATTTTAGAAGCTATTATAGATATTCTACTTACGCTTAGATAATAAGTAGAACTAAAGTTTTCTTTTCTATATACTAAAAGAAAAGTAAAATAATATAATAGAATAGGTATTACTAGTAGTAAGTTAGACTATAGCTAGAGTTCTTAGTTAAGAAATAATATTGTAGTCTATAAGGTAACTAGTTATATAGTTAGTACTTAGATATATACTAGTAGATATAGTTAATCTATAAAAGCTTATATATTACGTAGATAAGCTTAAAAAGAGAAAGTAGGTAGTAGTAGTGTATCTCTATAATTCTAGCTAAAGAGTACTTAGTAGTTAAAAGCGCTACTATAATAATAGAGGTAGCTTTAATAAGAATAATAGTAACTATAAGCTTTATATATTTAAATTTAAAGAAGATAGTAATAATATTAATAAGTATAACCTATTATAGATAAGTATTATAAATAGAAAAACTATTACTACTACTAGAGTAGAATAGTTTAATGTAGTACGCTAGAAGGTATAAAAACGCCTACGCTTAGTAGAGTAATTAGGCTACTCTCTCTAAATAGAGCTAGATAACTATAATAGTAATAAAAGTATCTACTCTAATATTAATAAATTAGTAATATTATAATAGATAGTAGTAGGTAAGTTCTAGTATAAGCTTTTATAATTCTCTTTAGCGCTAAGATACTATAATATATTAGTAGCGTAGCGTATAAGTTAAAAAAGATAGTAGCTAGAGTTATATAAAAAAGCTTATTAGGTAAAGCTAAGAGTTAGAGAGCTTTATAAAGTAATTTAAGTAGATAAAGTAGTAAAGAGAAGTAAAGGTAATAGTAATAGCGCTATTAGCTATATTAAAAAAAGTAAAGTAGTAAAGAAGTAGATACTATCTTAGTTACACACTTTAGTGTAGAATAATATAGCTATCTTTTAGAAGTAGTAGTAGAAGACTTTTAATACTTTATTTAATAGCTATAGAAAGTACTTACTAGTAGTAGAGCTAACTAGAGATAGTAAAATAGTACTATTACTTTTACTTACTTTTTACTCTAAGAAGCGCCTAATAATAGTAATTACGCCTTTTATTATACTTTACTATAATATTATATATTAGTGTAAATAGGCTTATATTAAGTATATATTATAGAACTCTTCTAAAGAACTAGAGTTAGGTATATTTCTAAATAGAAGAGTAGTAGTTATAATAGTAGAGTATCTTAATAAACTTTCTTTTAGAGTAGCGCTAAGAATTCTTACTATAGTAAAGTACTTAGAGTAGATAGTTATTAATAAAGCCTACTTTATACTAATAGTAAGATACTAGAGAAAGACGCTAGCTAATATATCTATTCTTATAGAACTAAGCGCATAACTACTATTTTTTAGTATAACACTTTCTTTTAATTAAGAAGTAGAGTTATTTAAAATAATAAAACTTAAACTCTACTTTATATATACTCTATAGGTATCTACTAGACACTATAATATAGTGTATTTAGTAAGAAACGCGCTTAAAGCGCTTAAGAGTTAAAAAAGTATATATAGCTTAGACTAGATAGCTAATTTTATAAATAAATATTACTTAAGTACTAAATATAATACTAATAGAAAAGAGCGTAAAATAATTATATTCTTAGATAGTAAACTAAAGCTAAATAATAAAGTTAGTACTTTACTATAATATTTTATATACTACGTAAACGTTTTACTAGAAAGAAAATAGAAAGTTCTTAATAGCTTTTAGAATATAGATAGTATAGTTTTATAGATAATAATAGTAGTAGAGTATTTACTAGATATAAGTAATATTAATAACGTAATTTATATTACTCTACTAGAGTTACTAGAGCTATTTATATAAGGCGTAGATTATATAGATTAAGATAGCTAAGATATAAAAGTAATTATACTTATAGACGTAAAGTACTTTATAAATAGTAAGTTACTACTAAAGATATAAGCCTAAAACTAATATATAATAGATAGCTTTACTTAGTTAATAGTACTAGTAGTAAACGCTATATACTAGCGTAAAGTAATTAATATATATATAGATAGAAATAAAGCGCGTAAAAGATATATTATAGGTATAGAGTAGCTTTATAATATATATATATATTATATCTAGCTTAGCGCTAGCCTTAGGTTATAAGTATTACTAGGTAAAGAGAAAGAATTAGATAAAGTAGATAGTAATAATAAGAATATAGTAGAGAAGAGTATAGTAGATACTCTAGAGCTAGTGTTATAGAAATAATAAAGTAATATATCTACTATATAGAAGTCTACGTAAGTAAAATATAGTAGCGTCTAAGCGCTAAGTACGTTTCTAACACTACTACCTTAGAGCTAAAACTCTAGCTAGCTATAAATTCTACTTATAATACTATAGTAGCGCTTCTTTATCTACTTATAAGTAATATCTACTTAAAGTTAAAAGTAGATTACTAGTTCTTTACCTAAGAAAATATAAGCGCTACTTATAATACTTTATAGAATCTAGGTATAGTAATCTCTATCTACGCTAGTTTTATTATAGCTACGTAGAAGAAGTACGTAGTATATCTTTATTAATAAGAATATAACTATAATATCTCTACTAGCCTATTAGAGTCTAGTTATAGTAATATAACCTGTATCTATAGATAATAATTATACTAGAATTAGAAATACTTAGTAATAGATAGTAGTATAGAAAGGCCTAGATACGCTAACTAGATACTAGTAAGTATAATTAATACTAGAATTCTAGGTAGAGTACTACGCTATTTACGCACTTAATAGTAAAGATACACTAGATTATACTAAGGTAGAGTGTTAAAGTATATACTATACTATAGACTATAAAATTATATTATAATTATAGATAAAAGTAGAGTAAAAGAGTAGCTAGAAGATAAAGCGCTATATAGAGTATTATAGTTATAAAGCCTCTAAGCCTTATTATAATAGGTATAGTAGCTATAGCTATATATAGTAGTATATTATTATAGATATATAGATAACTTATATAATATAGAAGAATATATAGAATTAGCTACTAGATAGTATAGATATAAATAGATTAATAAGTCTAATATTACTAAGCGCTAAAGCTCTTTTAAAAAGAATAAAATATATACCTAATAGAAAAAAGTATAATAGAAAAGATTATAACTAAAGGTTAGATCTTATAGTACGCTTAGTAGACGTAACTAAATAATTCTTCTCTAAGAAAAATAAAAATAGAAGGCACTATCTCTTATAAGCTAATATAAGGTTAAGTACTTAAGATAGTAGTTTTTATATTAGAGAATAAAAAGTAAATAGCGCACTAAAGAATACTAATAGTATTAATAAGTAAAGAGGCGTTACTATTATAGATTACGTAGATACATATATATAAATACTAACTTTATTATCTTTTCTACTATAGCTTTAATAGTATAATAAATAGCTTAACTTTATAATATTAACGTAAAAAAGGTAAAGAGCCTAGTACTTTATAATAGAGGTAGGTAGTTATATTAATAATATACGCGTATAAATAATAAAAATTAGATATAACTTTATCTATTTAAAAGGCTACTAGAATTATAGATATTAGTATAAGAGCTAGCGTTATAGAAGTACTATAAAGTAGATAGATTAGAGAAATATTACTAGCTATAAGGTAGTTTTAATATTATAGAAGTAATATATAAAATATAGTAGTTATAAAGTTACTTACGTATACTTAAGAGATAGAGAATTTAGAGGTTAGTAGTTGTATAGATAGTCTACTAATAATATAGTCTAGCACTATAAGAATATAATCTAATAAATCTATAAGTAATATTAAAAACGTTTATAATAGAAATAGCTTTATTATTCTACTTTATAGATTAGGTATAATCTTAATCTATATAAGAGTCTACGTCTAGAGCGTACTCTATTACTTACTATAAATATACTACTTAAAGACTATCTTTCTCTATAACTACTTAGAAAATATAATCTTAGGTAGTACTTATATTTTAGTAAAGATAGTTATATAACTTCTATACACTATAGCACTATAAGAGTAATAAGTACTAATACTACTATAAGACTTTAGCTCTAAGAGTAATAGAATATTAAGCTACTATAGTAGTAATAAAGTTTAGTAGTAGTTTAATATAGTATACTAGCTATAGAGATAATAGAGCTAAATATAAAGCGCGTAAAAACATTATAGCGCGTATATAGTAAGAAGTATAATCTTATATAAAGTATATAGTATAATTAAGAACTACACTATAGAATATAATAAGTAGATTATACTAGTATTAAAAATAAAGCTTACTACTCTAATTATTATAGAAGGTAAAGAACTAAAGTTAGTATCTACCTATTTCTTTCTATAGTATAGCTACTATTAGTGCTACACTACTAATTACGCCTAATAAGATATAGTACGTAGTTTGTATTAATCTTACTTAGAATAATAAACCTTTAGCGTAACGTAAGGCGCTTTTAATACTACTTAGTCTATTAGTAGATAAGTACTCTTACTTAGCTAAATAGCTCTATAAGAAGAATACTTTATCTAATCTATAGATATAATAATAACGTAAAAACCTTATACTATAGTATCTCTCTAGTTATTACTATAAACCTAAGTTATTCTTTTTACTAAGCGTATATCTAGTATAATTATTATACTATTCTTAATATAAAGATATTACTATGCGTAAATTACTTAATATTAAGTCTATAGACAAAGTACTTCTATACTTCTTTACTTAGAGTCTAGCTTAGTTAATAGAAATAATATAACTTAATTTAGTTAAGTTAATATAAATTATAGATCTAAAGCGTAGATAAGCTATAATTATAAGAAGTAAGAGTAGCGTAAAGCTACGTTAGTACGTAAACTAAATAATCTATTATCTACTATAGCTATAGATAAGTAGTGTTTATTATATAAAGTTTATAGTTCTATTCTAAATAAATACTACTTTAAGACTAGTTATAACTTTAGTAAATATAACTATAGTAGAGTAGAGTTATAAGAGTACTAAGAACGCTATAGATATAAGCACTACTTTAATAGATAATTTAGTTTTTATTATAGACCTTTTACTACAAACTATAATAATACTAGTCTTAACTTAGCCTATCTTCTAAATAGAGTTTATAAACTTTCTATAATACCTAGAACTATAGCTATTATTACTTATAGTAATTAATTAATATAACTTCTATATATACTTATATTTTAGTTTTGTTTATATAAAGTATATTATAGAAGTAGTAAGATAGAATATAGCTAATAAAGTAAAGAAGTTTTTAAGTAAAGCTTTTAGAGTTTAAGTTACTAAAACGCGCTATAGTATAGTTAGAATAAGCGCTAGCCTAGTAGTACGCTAATATTATTTTATATATATATTACACTATATCTATAATTAGTTATATTAGTAATATATTTATAAAATATCTACTTAGAGTAGTATAAAACTATAAACTATATAAGGTATTAGTAGAGAATATAGTTAAGAAGTTAACTATATATTATCTATTCTACTTAATAGCGCTAATAGCTCTAAATAGTAGTTTTTATAGTATATTCTATTTAAAAGTACTAATACTAAGCTACTAAATATACACTATTTTAGAGCGCTATCTAGTAGATATATATAAAGGTAAGTAGCTTTTATATACTAAGATAATATATATTAACTAGTAGAATATTTATAGAGAAAAGATAGATAAACTTTTATAGTATTAGTCTATTTTTATAAGTTTATAGAATCTATTACTCTTAGTATAGAGTAAAGATAGTTATAAGTATAGTGTTCTATTTCTAATTATAAGTAATCTATAGAAAGATAGTATTATTAGCTATATAGGTATTAGTAGTAAAGTATACTTTATACAAGACGTATAGACTAATATATAGAATTTAAAGTAAGTTATTATAATAGAGGTAGAAAATATATATAGATATTTAATTAGCTTTTAACTTAGTATTATAGCTTCTAGAGCTAGTATAATAAATATACTTATAGATATAACGTATACGTAGTACGTATAGTATTAACTCTAAAGTTAGGTACTATAGAGTCTAGAGATATAGTAGAAAAGAAGTATTTAAGTAAAAATATATTATTTTTAGAGTATAAGTAAATATAATAGTTTTATATTATACTAAGTTTAAATAAGTTTAGTGTAATCTCTAATATTAGTATTATATACTATTATATAGAAAGCTAAACTTAGTTATAGTAATATATTTCTTATTCTAGTCTTTTTCTATATTATATCTACTATATCTTCTTCTATTATTATATATCTATAATTATCTTATAAGTAATAAAGCTTTACGCTAGTAATATTTACTAATATTCTAGTCTACTATAACTAAATAGATATAGCGTCTAGAACTAGAGCTATAGATATAGTAAAGCTTTTCTAAAGTAAAAGAAAGCTACTAGATAGTTTTACCTTAGCTAAGTATAAATATACTATATATACTACTATACTATTAAAAAATATATTTATTAAAAATATTATCTATATCTATACTCTACGCTAATTATTTCTCTCTACGTAGTTATTAAAATATATTACTACTTCTACTTTAGTTTAGAATAGTAAGAAGTTAGTATATATCTACTATAGAATATTAAGCTTTAAGTATATTTCTATAGAAATTAAAGTAGAGTTTAAGCGTATAAAAAGCCTAGTAGAAAAGCTATATATAGATTAAAAAAAGTTATATTATACTTAAGTAGAAATAGTCTACTTAGAGAAGGTAGTAGTAGTGCTATAAAGTAATATTATAATAGAAAAGCTAAAGATAGCTAAAGCTTTAGATAAAGTTAATATAGCTAAAGTAGAAGTAGCTTAACTCTATAGTTATATTAAAGTAAGTAAAAGTATACTCTATAAGATTACTAAAAGCTATAGAACTATTATTAATACTAATAATACTACTAAAGTTAACTACGCTAATTTAGATACTAATAGTATACTTACTATTAATAGTAAAGTAAAGAATAATTAATAAGCTTTAGTATATAATAGCTAGAATAGAAAAATAATAACTCTATTCTAGAAGATATATTATACTTATATAATATAGACTTTCTTCTATATATATAGTAGTTATATTTTAGTATATCTTCTACTTTTTATAAGAACCTTTATATATAAAATAATCTAATATAAGCTAAATCTATCTATTCTAATATACTCTCTATATAATATACTACTATTATATATATATAATATATTACGTTTTATTATAAACTTTAGTCTACTTATTATACGCGTAAAATAGAAAACTAAGATAATAAATTTTATAATAAATTTATACTTAGATATAGTAATATTTAAGATAAAAGTTTTATTACTTAAATAAATATAATAAGTTTACGTTAGGTATAGATACTAAAAGTTAGTATTATATAAAGGTAGAAAGGTTTTATATTTAGTCTAGATAGTAAAGTTTAATATTAGAGTTAGATAGTAAAGGTTTTATATCTAGATAAGAAGTAAATAGTTCTTAGTATCTATATATACTCTAACTATAGACTAGTAGATATCTTACTCTATAGTTAGAATTATATAGAATATATAAGTATATTATTACTTATATAAAAGTATATCTACTTTATATAAAGTTAAAAGAATTAGTAGTTATAGAATACTTATAAGAAGATTAAAGTTTAGAACTTTAATCTAAATATTATTTAGAGAATCTTATAAACTTTAATCTAAGTAAGCACTAAAAACTAAAGTAGTATAAACTAATTATAGTAGACTTTAACTTAAAGTCTATATATCTAATACTAATAGGTATTCTATATAAGACTTAAACTAGTAATATAGTAGTATATAATTATATAGAACTTAGATTAGAGTAGTTTACTTTTTATTCTATATAAGAAAATATTAAACTAATAGTTTAAATATATATTATATATAGATAAGTTAAATCTATTTCTTTAGCTAGTAAGAAAGAAAAAGTCTAATATATAGAAAGCTAGTTAAGTATTAGAAGAGTAGCTAGGCTTAGAAAGTATTAGAGAAGTACTAATTTCTAAAAAGGCTATACTAAGTATTAAAATAGTAATAAATATAGCTTATAGTAAGATCTATAAAATAGATAAAAGTAAAGATAAAAATAATAGTTTAGAGAAGAAAGATAAAGAGAATATAGATATAGGCGCTTTAGAATATAATAATTAGACTACTAAACTTTAGTAAGAACTATTATTACTAGATTTATTTATTCTAGTAAGCTTTAGTAAAAAAGATTAGTAATAGAATAGAATTTAATATTTAATAAGAGCTAAGTAGAGTTAAAGAATAAGTATAGTAGAAGTATAAGCTAACTATAGAAAAGAGTATAATAGAAAACTAGAAATTAGAAAAAATAGTATAAAAGTAATCTATATATATAGTTAGATAAAATAGGTATAATAATCTATATAGTTAAGATAACTTATAAGAAAGAACTATATATATTATTTTTCTAATACTTTATTATAGTAGATTAAGTTATTCTCTAGAAATATAGTATACTTACTTTTAGTTTTTTATAAAGTAAGACGTAATATAATTATCTTAGTAAAACTATTAGTATTCTCTAATCTTACGCGCTAGATAAACTAGCGTTAGATAATATAAATAAGAAATTAATATATATACTCTAATAATATAGATAGAAATACTTATAGTTAAAATAAAGTAAAAGAAGTATACTAATATATATAATAATATAGTAA
The DNA here is from genome assembly GCF_024043175.1 of Alternaria infectoria. NCBI lineage: Eukaryota > Fungi > Ascomycota > Dothideomycetes > Pleosporales > Pleosporaceae > Alternaria > Alternaria infectoria. The sequence continues at coordinate 28,949 of NW_026250712.1, forward strand.
TAAAGGTTAGATAACCTATACTAGTAAAGTAGAAACTAAAGAGATATAAACTCTATAAGTATTTTAAAAGTATAGATTAGAGAACTAGTAAAAATAGTATAGAAACTTAAGTAAGATAATAGTGTAAGCGTAGTAAGAGTATAAATAAAGTAACTAGTATAAGTATTATAATAATATAAATAGAGTAATCTATATAAATATTATAATAATATAAATAAAGTAATTTATATAGTATTATATAGATCTAAAAAATAAAATCTATATATTTAATATAGTAGTATAAATAAGAAAAATAATAGATATACTATATATAGATAAACTATAAAGTATTATAAGTATTAATTTATTACACTAAGATAAGATATATCTTAAGTAGATAGAGGTAATCTATAATATCTAGTATAGGCTTACTATAGTAGATAGTAGGTATAACGTAAGCGTACGCTATAGTAATAATAATACTAAGACTAGTAATTAGTAAATAGAAGCGCTAGATATTATATAGTAAGTCTACTTATTATAAAATAGATATAGAAGTACTAATACTAAAGAGTAGATAGAAAGATAATATATATAAACTTAGTATTTTTAATATACTATAAAATATCTATATAGTTTACTTAGAGTTATATATAAACTTTAACTTTCTATAGTAGTATAACTCTAATAATAATATATAATAGTATATAAAGTATAGTAAGTATTAAAAAAGAAAGTATATATATAGAGAAAATTAAGCTAGAAATAATAGATTTAGGTAATTAGAATTATAATTACTACTCTTATTAGATTAGATAAAAGTAGCGTAATATATATAGATAAGCGCGTAAAATACTAGTATAAAAGAGAGAAAGTATATAATTAACCTAATAGGTACTTAAATACCTATTATAATATACTCTCTAGATAAGCTATATTATATATAGATTATCTATTTTTAGCTATACACTACTTACGTAAGTATTACGTAATTAAGTAAGGCTATACGTATCTAGACACGCGTAATAATAATAAAGCTAGTACTTTCTAATATTTTTAGCTTTAATAATTACTAAAAATACTAACTATAAGTACTTTCTAGAAGCTTCTATCTTACTCTAAAGCGTCTACTAGTTACTATATAAAGCTCTAGTAGCTTATAAAATTATCTTTAAAGTACTCTAGACGCTTATAGTGCTAGTTACTACTTCTAGTAAGTAGTTTAACTATAAGCTAATAGCCTATTAGTTTATAAGCTACCTAACCTATTAGTAGACGCTTACTATAGCTATTTATATAAATTCTTTAGCTAATAAGTAGTAAAAATAAGTTTAATAGCGTCTAGTAGCTATAGCTACTAGCTAAGCTATCTACGCTTACTATAATACTACTACTACTACTACTACTAAAGAGGTCTCTACTTCTTAGAATAAGAAGAAGTAAGCCTTAGATATAGTAGTGCGTAAAGAATAAGAGAAGAAGAAGAAGTAGCTTAGGCTCTCTATTAGTGCTCTCTCTCTATTATATCTACTAAAAGTAATACTTTATATTAGATACGTCTAAAGCGTACTTACTAGTTATAGTAAAAAACTTTACTTTAACTAAATAGATAAGAAAAATATCTAGTATAAGTAGTGTAGTTATAAGTACTTATATAACCTTATATAAGTCTTTAAGCTTCTAGACTACTATTTACTTATACTAACTATTTATAAACCTAAGATTATAGAGCTAATAGCTCTTAAGTTTATCTACTCTCTCTAGTTTAGAAGTAAGTAGAAATAGAATAGACTATATATAGCTATTAAGTTTCTTTTAAATAAAAAAAGAGTTTATAGAATTAGCGCTCTACTAATATAGGCTAAGTAGTGTAAAGTAGCTTATAGTTATATAGAAGCTAAGACTAAGATAGATAACGTAGCTTTAATAGCTTTTAGTAAAGTTAAAAGCTCTAAGTAAGTATCTTCTCTACCTATACTCTTAGTTTTAACTAGTAAGGCTAGATAGTTAGAGTATATAGTAGCTTAATAGAAGCTTCTTTACGCTAGCTATATAGAAAGGTAGTAAGTATCTAGAGAGAAAGTAAAATCTTTTTATCTAGTTATAGAGCGCTTAGAGTAGAGTCTAGTACTACTCTATAAATATATAATTAGACTTACTAATCTTTTTTATACTTATTACTTATCTATAAGCCTTAATTAGTATCTTTATAAGCTATCTATCTTAGGTTTAGCTACTTCTTAAAGGCTTTAAACTTCTACTTAGATAAGTACTTAGTAAGTCTATCTACTAATATATTAATAGTAGGCTTATAGAGTACTTTAAAAGAGCTTTTACTATACTTTTAGTAAAGCTATATATTCTAGATATTAATATAGTAGAGCTTAGTAGAGATTCTTTTATTACTCTCTACTATAAGTTTAATAGTTTATTAATTATTATAGAAGATCTACTAAGCGCTAGTAATAAGTAGCTAAAACTTAGTAAATAAGCGCTTTAAGGCTATAGTTTCTTTAGTAATAGCTTTAAGAGTAAGAAGCTTTACCTTAGTAGTTAAGATTATAATAGTTAACTAGTAAGTAGTCTACTATATAATTAGGCCTCTAAAGATTATTATAATAAACTTATAAAAGAAGTAGCACGTCTTAGTATTATCTATAAAGCTTACGTCTCTATAGATCTAGAGCTTCTTATCTAATCTTACTTCTCTACTATATATAATACTTTTATATTATAAGTAGTATAGATATATAATAAAATACTCTACTACTTTAAAGTAAGCTAAAGAAAAATTAGTTAGAAACTAAAAGAGCTAGAAAACTATATACGTAATATTAGAGCGTATTATAATAGTAGAGTATAATACTAAGCTAATACACTTTTAATAGGCCTTAATCTTCTACTTTAAAGTGTTCTCTTAGTACTTTAGAAGCTTACTAGCTAGTAGAAGTATCTCTAGAAAGTAGCTACTATCTTTAAAACTAAACTTCTTTATAACTCTATTAAGATAAGTATTATAAAGTAGTAAAATAGTATCTATAGAGTAATTACGTATAACGCGTATCTCTAAGAACTAGTTTACTACTTTTCTATTATTAATCTTATAGATCTTCTTAATTCTACTAAGTAGCTTAGTTACCTCTAGGTAGTGTAACTTAGTAAATATAAGTAGAATATTATTTATATAAAAGAGTATAAAGACGCGTTAAGTAGCGTTATAGTATAAATAAAGCTTTTTCTTACTAGCTTATAGACTAAGCTTTAAAAGAGTATTTAAGAAGTTATTATACTAGAAAAGAGAGCTCTTACGTATACTATAAAAAGCTTTCTTAAGCTTAGTGTAGTAGCTCTTTCTCTAAAAGCTATCTAGAAGCTTATAGTATACTAGTCTATTACTACTAATCTTAGCGTTTAAAAAGGCTACTATAATATTAAGCTACTAGATCTCTATATTAAATTTAGTAGTAATAGCTATTACTAGATAGAAAAATTATATAGTAAGCGTAGTAGTATAGATTAAGTAGAGTATATTCTTAGTTTATATATCTCTACATACTATAAAGCGTATCTTATTCTTTATAAAGTAGCTATTCTTATCTACTTTGTATATAAAGACCTACTTAAGTAGTAGAAGGTATTCTTTACTACTTAAGTACTCTACTTTCTTCTAGATATTAGTTATAAGTAGTGTATTAATCTTCTAATATATTACTATCTTAAACTTATCTCTATAGAAATAGTTATAGAGGTACTTCTAAAGCGTTAGAAGCGCTAGAAGATTATTCTAATAGACTTAGCCTTTATTAGACTTATCTATAATTATAGTAGTAATAATATAATATAGTATTACGTGCACGTAGTCTAATAACTAATTAGAAGCGCTATAGTAGGTTTCTAAGTTATTAAGCTACTTAGAGTTAAATAGTAAGACGTAGATATTTATACTTCTAAGATTATTATAATTATTATAACTATCTAGGTAATACTTACTTCTACGTATAGAAAGTCTATAAACCTTTTTTATATACTTATACTTAGTAGGTAGGTTTTATAGATTAGGTAGAGAGCTATTAGGTACTCTTTTATTCTAAAAGATATTTATTACTATAGATAATAGAAGTCTATTACCTTAGAAGTTATCTCTCTACGCACTTAATAAGCTTACTAATCTAGTTACTATAGACTAGTACTTACTAGAATTAACACGTCTATTACTAAGCTACTTAGTAATACTTATTATATTAAAAAGCTCTAGTATAGCTTTTAGTAATAGTAGTTCTATAGCGCGTTTAGTAAGCCTTATATATACTCTTTACGTTTCTTTAGCCTAGAAATCTACTTATATAAAACCTAACTCTTCTAGATAAGCTTCTAATAGGCTGTTAAGTAGCTTATCTATTTAGTTAGATAGTAGCTTACTATTATCTACGTTATCTTACTAAGAGAGTAATAGAAGCTTATTATAAGCCTCTACTACGTTCTTCTACTTATTCTTATAGAGAATATTAACTATAATATAAGTATTCTTCTTAGAAAGCTTCTACTCTCTACTACTATAAAAGAGCTACTTATTAAATATTATATTACGTATAGTAAACACTTCTCTTAGTAATAGAACCTATATATAGTATATATTAGAAGCTTAATAGTCTACTAAATAACTAATATATTCTCTAAGTAGTGTTTTAAAGCTCTTTAGCTTATGTCTAGCTACTCTATTCTTATTTAAGAGATAAGTGTAATACCTATAGATATATACACTACTCTAATTAGATTATAGATTAGTAGAAGCTTTTCTTATAAGCTTAGACTAATACTATCTAAAGTATTTTATAAACTACTACTCTAACTTCTTATTAGAAGAGCGTAGAGTATAAGTATATAAAGAGCTTATATTATAAAGCTAAGTAGTAGTAAGCGCTACCTCTATCTAGAGGTACTTAGATAAATTAGTTTTCTCTTTTATCTTAATCTATTTAGTAATAATTTCTTATCTAGCTCTTTTAGCTACTCTATTAGGCTTATAGATATATAAAGAAGTAGGCTTTAGTATAATACTATACTCTTTTATCTATACTTTATAGCGTAAGTTACTACACTATAGATTAGTTAAAAAGTTATTATTAAAGCTAATTCTTATAATAAGTAGATAATAATAAGTTTAAATAAGCGCTTAAAACTTCTTAAGAGCTTTTATTATCTTCTCTATCTTCTTAGAGAAAAGTAAATAAAAGTAAACTTTACTACTATACTTATTCTTAATAAGTAGAATCTACTTCTTTTCTAAGTACTTTTTAGGTATATTAAAAAAGTTCTATATAATTCTCTAGAAAGGTTAGAGAGCTTACTTCTTTAGCTAATAAAAGATAACTTACTTTATATAAGTTAGAGTATAGAACTTACACTATACGTACATAGGCTCTTTAATTCTTACTTTCTAAGTATTACGTATAAGTACTTTAAGTGTCTTAGAGTCTAAGTACCTAGCGTAAGTATACTAAAGATCTTCTAAGTTACTGCGTAGCTAAGAAGTAAAGCTAAGTCTAGTTCTAGATATTATATTTATAATAAAAGTGTTATAAATAGTAATAGGCTTATATTCTATAAATATAAAGTTTAGCTTATACTATAAAGTAGCTACTATAGTACTCTTTACTAGTAAGCTAGTATAAAAAGTATTATTAAGACCTAGATACTAGATTCTAGATTAATTAAAGTAAGCTTCTAAGACTATATTAATATAGAAGCGCTTTATAACTATAATACTAGTAAGTATAAGATTAACGCGTTTACTACTTATAAGCTTAATAAAGCCTTTTAGAATATATATACTATAACTAAGAATAGAAAAAGTCTATATACCTACTTTAACTATTTTAAAACTTCTAGCTAGTTTAAAGTCTAATAATAGAGAGAAGTAGTTAACTAAGTAGATTACTACTTTATTATTAAGAATAGTGCTAGCTAAAAGAGAGTAAGCGTTATAGTCTATAGTAGAGTAAATACCTAGTGTTAGCTAAAGTATGCCTAAGTTAAGAAGCGTAGTAACTATACTTCTAGAGTATTTATTATTATTATATAAGCTTTCTAAAAGGCTTAGAATAGAGTATCTCTTACTAATAAGCTTTATACGCGTCTTTCTAAAGTACTTTATATCTAAGTATATAATAATAGTGTTTTTATTCTCTTATAAAAGCTATTAGAAGTACTTCTACTTAGCTCTAATAGTAGTAAGTATATTATAGCACTTTTTAATAAGCTAGTAGTAGATCTAAGATTCTAGAGTAGTATAAGAGTAGGTAGTAGGCTTAGTCTAGTTTAGTAACTTAGACTTAGCGCTAGCTTTATTAGTAGATAGAGCTTCTCTAATAAAGGTAAAAATTCTATATAACTTAGAGTAAGCTATCTAATACTATATAAGCGCTAAAAAGAAGATTTTAAGCTAAGAAAGTATAAAGATCTTTACACTAAGCGTCTAAGTAGTAATTATATTATACTTTATCTAAATTACCTAGTCTATTACTATTCTAGGTATTAGCGCGTTAAGAAAGTTATAGATAGTAAGTGTACTATTTACTTTAGAAAGCTTATAAGTCTTTACGCGTATATAGAGCGCGTTCTACTTATAGTACTACTACTCTAGATTAGTTTTTACTAGCTTAGCCTTACCTAAGTAAGTATAGTAGTTTTTTCTAATCTACTTCTTAGTTATATTATTATAAAACTATAGTTACGTTTTAAAAGACTTTATAATTATATAAAGAAACTAGTCTTAGCTCTTAGCTAGCTTAATCTATACTAGAAGTAGTAGAAGTAAGTTAATAGTTATATTAATCTACTTCTTAAGCTTTCTAAGCCTACTTTAGATACTTACTAAGAAAGTAGACTTAAGCTTCTATACTACTAGTTCTCTATTCTAAAGCGCCTTCTTATTACGCTTACTAGTTTCTTTCTCTAGATAGATAGAATAATTAGAAGCTTTAAAAAGGCTATTTCTAGAGAAAAGTATTACTAGATTAATTTTCTTTTATACTTCTAGAGAGCGCGCGTTAAATTTAAGCTACATAAACTACTTAGACTAAGTAGAGTATTTCTTAAGAATTACGCTACTTATTAGAATAAGTGTTAAGCTTACTAAGAGGCTATAGTTACTTATAGCTACTTATAGAGAAGGTAGTAAGTAGCGTATATATTACTAATATACTTAGAGATATTAGAGAGAAGCGCTACTATAGGCGTAGGTAGTTAATATAAAGGTACTATAGTAGGTATATATAGTTAATGCGTAGAGAGCTAGTAATAGCTAGTTACTTTACTTATTATAAAAAGAAGAGTTAAATAAAAATTAGAGAAGTATTTAAATATATTATTTATAGTGTTATTATTACGTAAAGAGAATAAAACCTATACTTTAAAGCGCTAGGCTTATAACTATAGAGAAAATTAAGCTAGAAATAATAAATTTAGGTAATTAGAATTGTAATTACTACTCTTATTAGATTAGATAAGAGTAGTGTAATATATATAGGTAAGCGCGTAAAACACTAGTATAAAAGAGAAAAAGTATATAATTAACCTAATAGGTACTTAAACACCTATTATAATAGTATATAATTATAATACTACTATTAAAATCTAGAGATATATTTTAATAGTTAAGTATAAATAATTATAGCTATAAAGAATAAAGAAATATAGTAGATAGCTAGTGTAAGTACTAGTAATTTATTAGTAAAAGTAAAGAATCTAACTTTAATTCTTTATATAATATAGTTAGACTTAGCTTTCTTTAGTATACTAAAATTTAAGTCTAATAGCTATTTAGTCTATTATTATATTACTAGTTTTACTACTATACTATAAGCGCTAAATTCTAGCTATATATAAGCTATACTAGTAGTAAGTATAGTAATTATATAAAGAACTTTAAAATTTAGCTCTAAACCTTTTTACTCTATAACTTTATAATATAAGTAGCTATTAATAAACTAAGTAAAGTATTAAATTTATATAGTTATTTTATATAAAATAGTCTACTTAGATTTTATCTAAGCTTTTTAGTAGTAGAGTTTAAAAGTTTTAGAGCTACTACTTTAGAGCTACTCTCTATCTTTTATTAGTACTTATTATCTTTACTAAAAATTACTTAGACCTAGTAGCTTTAAAGTATTCTCTAGAATAGATTAATAAAAAGTCTTAGTAAAAAGTATAGACTTCTTTTATTCTAACTTATCTTAGTAACTACTTAATTTTTAAAGCTAATAAATTAAATACTATAATATATACTACTATTCTATAATATTCTTATAAAAAAAGTAAAAAAAGTTTATTTTTTTCTAAAATCTAACTCTAAAGTCTATACTATAGTATATACTATACTATCTTAGATCTAGTATAGAAAAAATACTTTAACTAGTTTTAATAGTTTTTAGATATAGAAGTTAGAATTCTAATAGAGTTAGCTTATATATTTAACTTTTAGAAAGTACTTAGTATTCTTAGTTTAGCTACTATTAGTTAATAAGTACTAAGTTATAGCTTATTAATTACTTTAACTTATTACTTCTAGATATAATATTTATAAAAGAGCTTTCTTTCTAATCTATAAATATTACTATAGTATTCTATTATTATAGTTAAATATAACTAGAAGTTTATAAGTATTAGATAGAAACTAAAGTTCTTAAGAATAGCTACTAAATAACTTAGTAAACTACTTTATATCTAAAAGATACTAGCTCTATAAAAGTAGTAGTAGATAGTTATAAAGCTTAACGTACTAAGAGACTACTAGGTAATCTAAGTATAGTAGTAATTAATAGGTAATAATATATTTCTACTTTATTATTAAATAACTAATAGTATACTTCTTAAGAATTTATTATTAGCTTATAGAAATATAATATATAGTATATAGAGACGTTGTATTAAGACCTATTAAAAGTTTGTTTGTTAGAATTAGTGTCTAGATTATTTCTTACTATACAATAGGTCTGCTCTATCTATAATACTAGAGTAACGCGGTAGTTGCTCTAGTAGCTATAGTTTTAGACTTAATGTCGTCTAACTATTACGTGGGCGCTTAGACTTAGGCTCAAAGTAGAGCCGCATTGATCTATCGGTAGCCAAAGGTACGCTCCGTCTCTTCGCTTGCTTGACGTGGCGGCCTTACCCTTAGATTGGTCGCCTGATGGACTGACCAATCGACTCCAACTTGGCATGTGGGTATCCAACATTCGCGTCGTGTTGGAATGCGGATTGCGATCGTTGCGACGGGAAAGGACATGGACATGCAGATCGATTCCAGATGGGGAGGCTCAAACGGATATGACGGCTCCTCGCAAGAGTTGCCCGGTCAAGGTCAAGGTACGGCGAACGTCATAGGAGCAGAGTTTGTGTTGGAGCGCGGATCTCCGAGTGATGTTGTAATCTGCGGGCGAGATGGAGTACCGTGGATATGCTGCGGCGTACCGATGGGAAATCCTCGCACGTGCAACCTCCTCCACGCTTCCTTACCTCTACACGAAGTAGCCGTGACTACTGCGCAAGAATCGCCTGGATCATTCAAAGTCAGACACCGACTTACATATCATCCGGTCACCGACTCCCGTATTCTGTGGTCTACCAACACCGTTCGAAAGAGAGCGAACATGTCGAGCGACCACGCCTTTCAGCCTGCGCAATCTCCGTCGGACGACAAAACGATCATCGACGACGCGACACATCCGAAGACGAAGGATAAAGAGAACCAGATGCACCGCGACATTGTAGGAACAGGACTGCGAAGCGAGAGATCGACGTGGTGGCTCAAATTCATCTTCTCCCAGCTGGTGACCGCTCTTGCCATGTTCTTGTACAACAGGCTCTTTGGTAATCCTTGGCGGTCCTGCCCCCCTTGCGAAGCCCGAGACTGCTGAAGATATTGGGCGGAGGCTGTGGAGTATAACGAGGTCTGCGGGAGCTGGAAGTGGCGGGTTGCTGCGGCGCGGTATGGACGGGCGGGACGCGTGTACACAGCCTGTTGTTAGCTACAGATCAATGGCAGCGCATCGCGCATGCCTGTCGTCGTGCTATCGCATGCGCGCATCAAGGACCGGGTCGTGAGCGTGATGGTCGTGATGGTGGTAGTTGTGACTGAATTGACCTGGCGGCAAGCGCTTGGACTCGGCACGGCACATAAATCTCCGGGCAGCCCGCTCTTCCGCCGCCAGCGCCAGCGCTCCGTACCGCACCCCGCAACTGCATGCACTTCGCCCACACCAGTCTTTGGCAGCTTAGAAGCATCGTGCGCGACAATAACCGGGCGAGCGCGACATAAAATCACGAGTAGGGGGCTTGTCTGTCCTACATTGTCGCCGCCCGCCCCCGTCCGTCAGTAACCCGCCCGAGAGCTCGACGTATGCTCGCCCAGCCCAGACAGCATCCTCGATAGCCTCCGCGCCGGCGGCATATTCGGCGCATACCTTCTCTGCAGTCTTCCTACGCCCGATAACGCCGTATGAGAGCGCCATAAGCTCTGAAAGATGCGAAGTGACAGGTGCAAATGCTATTTCTCAGTCGACAGGGCAAGAAAGACCAGTGTGAGGAGCTTGAGGCAGTCGCACTGTAGTATATGAAGGAGAGGGCGTATGCGCGTATAGTCATGTCGGCGACAGGATGGATAGTGGGCGAAAGCCGGTTTCCTACTGCCTCGATGCCAGCATACACGCCGATATCCAGCGACGACATCTATTCCGCTAAACCATCGATCGATCGAGTTGCCTCCGCTATGAGCGCATCACATAGATGGGCAAGAAGGGCGGCGGAACCATGGCTATTTAGCATTGCGACATGTCTGACAGCACGAGTTTGACCGCTTCACATCATCCTACCATCACAAGCGTCATGCCTACCCCCTCCCGGCCCCCGAATCGCCGAATACCACGTTCTACCACTCCGCGATACCATACACACAACGGAGCGACAGCTCGGCGGAGTGGAATCAAGATAGGTCGTTCCACACGTATGGTCGGTCGAACGCGCAGTTTGTGAAGCCGGCGTGGCGCAGCCCCATCGAGCGAAGACTGAGCCCGATGGCATTGCGGACGAAGGCATGTGTGCGCATATACGGATTGTTCTCGTTGAGATAACACTTGGTGGTCATGGTGTACTGTGGACAGTTGACGTGAAAGCCCAGGGGACCCGAGATTGATTGCGACAACATCCGGCCGGCTCTGATCGAGGAGAGCGAGTCTAGGATTGATGACTCAATCCATCATACGCGTTGTGAGATACGGAGGGTGCGCCGCATCATAACCGAAGTCTCTTGTCATTGAGCGGCTTCGACCTCAGCACCGCCCCATGTCGACCAACCTACACCACCTCGCCGACGCGACATCGTATCCCGAATCCAAACCCCTTTTAGTCCTCCATCAATCATCCGCAGACAAAGGTCCACTTCGCTGCGTTTCGCCCCACGTCTCGCCGTCGTTCAGCGTCACCATGCAACATTGCGAATTGCGAGAATCACCACGGTGATCGCACCGAACAGCCAGAGTACAGCAAAGATCATTCTACAAGGAGTACACTCGTCGGAGCTGCGGTCTATGTGTCGTGAGCCGACGTAGTGCGCCGCCGGAAAGGCTCCATAATCCATCATGTACTGAGCTGAAGCATGGACTGGCGCGCCCATCGCTGGGTCGGTCGCTGGGTCGGAGTAAGTCGGTGGTGGATCGCATGCTGGCGGCTTCGCACTTGATGAGTGACAAGGTAATTGATCGGGCATCACACGAACTCACCTCGGGATGCTGGTAATGCGATGAATCCGCCATGGCCACTATACATAATCTGAAGGCTCTCGCGAGTACGACTAACACCGGCAAGCCCGGTTGGGCAGAGATCACGCCTCTTCACTCGCTTTGACCGCGGCGCAACTGCGCCTCATTTACATAGCCCTAGCAGAGCATGAAACAGCCACATGATCGCATTCTCTCGTGCATGACATGTTCGCAGCTGTCTTAACTGCTTGCTGCACATCAATCGAAAATATTCAGTCAACTCGCACAGCAGCAAACCAACATCCTCTCTCGTTCAGGAGTCAATTTGGTTCTGGCACGGCACATTCTGTCAGTGCGACGCTTCAAAATTTCGTGCGCGCAGGCCACGGCGCAGGCTACCGGTGGTTGCTACATCATCGCCTCGTCTGACAATGATTTGTGCTATCAGCACACTCTCACAGGGCGCACGGTACAACCCATCAGTATTACACCACATGACCATTTGCTAAAAAATTACGTCCGATAGATCACAAGGTCTATTGACATGCCGCTAGTCCCCATTTTACAAGCCCTACGGAAATTTCGAGACCTTGTATATCTTTGCCTGCACTGCACTTTCTAGCGCGGAAGAGAGGTTCTCGTGTGCCCATCAAGTAGCGCAAATGCTATTCACGTCGCTTGATACACTAGAATACCCTGCCCACCATACCGTTCCTGCGCATTATGGCTTCCTTCGTCTCGAGAGCGTCGTACGAAGTCGCACTGTAGATATCGTCGGAAAAGCCCAAAAGATCGTCCAGGCTGATCACCTCGTCAGGGGCCTTCCAGCCCAGCTCCGTCGGCAAGCGCTCGTTCTCTACACGACGATTAGCACAAGATAGCGGTACACAAGGTTCTAATACATACCGAAGAAGTACTCCACCAAATCACGCCTCGCCGTCTTCTCCGTCTTGTTGCCGAAGACGAGCATGTACCCAGCGCCTTCGCCCGCGCTGAAGTCTGCAGCCAGCTCTGACAAAGCGAACTTGGGATTGTACTTGACCGAATCGATCATGCGGGCGAGACGGGCGTTAGCGGCCATTTGGATGTCGATGAGATCATCGGTCCAGTAGGCACGGGTTTGATCGTAGATGGTGGAATTGAAGGAGATGGCATCGTCATTGAAGTACTTGTCTGAGCGGCTAGATGGTGACGTCGCGTTAGTCGTGCGCTTTGCAGTGTAGGCTTATATCGACCAGGGGATTTGGAAAAGGGCTGCAGAACTTACCTCAGACTAGCATCATGCTCCAAGATGTTGTGGTTGCCGAGCGTGTCAAGCCCCCAAGTCGTTGTGTTCGGGCCGGGGTTCGTCGTCAGCGCAAAGTTGTACAGCAACTCTGAGATGTCATCGCCGACGCTGATGGCGTTTCCCAGGGCGTGTTTGATTTGGGGAAGCGTAAAGTTACGCCCTTCGCGAGGGAGGAAGCCGTGGTTTGCCAGTGTGTTGAGCATTGGGCATGGGCCTCGTGCTGGAACATGTCAGTATTTGCTGTGGTGAGCAGTTGGGAAGATATCAAACGTACATTCTCCTGGACCTGCTGGGTGCCAGCTGGCGAGAGAGCCCTGAGCGTTGACGAAGCCAACGCTTGCAAGTGCGACAACGACTAGAGAAGGGATGCGCGTCATCTTGTTCGATACGAAGAAACGGTATGTGAAGTGAAGGAGAAGTCGTAAGTTGAGGATGTCGCACTGTCGCACTGAATGAGAAGAGGACGCACGAATCCGACCAAACCCCGCTTGAGATCTCTCTTATACTTTCTCCATCACAGTAAGATGAGCAAACTCGCATAGCCCGCACTCGGTTATCTTGGCCTGAACTAAAGTCGCTCTATCCTAAATGGCATCTCAAACATTCCTATAGTGATACTTACGTGGACTTCGCGACTTAACCCCCTTCCGGTTCATCACGCGAGACAAGCGTACTCAGGCCCCCTAGATTTGGTCATCACTGAGGCACTCTCGGTGCCCGAAACCCCGAGCAGTGGTACGGTGGATGTGATGACATTTCGAAACAGTGGAGAGTGACCTGTACGTATTAACAATCATTGCGCGTTCACTAGTTGCTCGCGACCAGGTAGGTCCTTGTTGGCGTCCGCGGAAGGGACGTTCGGAAAACATGGGGGGTCCCTAGTGTCTGCGAGGGTATAGATGGTTACTGCGCTGATGTCACACTCTCTACGCGCACGCTGAGGTGGGTTTGCTTTTGGCGTCACGGAATTCTCACTCATGGTCCAGCTGCCTTCGCTACCATTTGAACATATTGAAATCACCACTCGAACCCCCAACAGACACCTCGTTGTTTTTGACTGACCCATTCCCCTCTTGACAATTCAATCTACAGTATGCACGCACTGCAGAGCAGACACGTCTCGAAGCATGAGATATGCAGGCACACGACATGCGGTCCAGGAATGGGCAAAGTCGCGAATTTGGCACCGGCTGGGGCGCAGCGAGCGTCGCGTAGCGAGGGACGCGTGAACTAGCGTTGTTCGGCGGCTCAGCCTCCCGCCCGCGAGAACCGGAACGCCAAGACCGCCGCGCCCGCTTCCCGTGTCCTCTTCCGATGAGGATCTGTGGGGAGTTCGGCGATCGGATAGGTCCTGCCTTTGCAGTCCTTTCTCATTCGCAGCGAAAGGTAGACAAATCTCGGGTCTGATCATTCTAATTGCGATGCTGTCTTTCGAGATGCATCGAGTGATGTCATTTGCATCCCGCACCCTCACACGCAACGAAGCGGAAGCCATCAACGACACGGGCGCAACGCTTTTCACAACGCGTATTTTGAATTCATCGAGTTGGGTGTTGCAAGCAACAGTATATAGATAGGGATAAGTATGGCTTTTCACAACGCGGTCAGCCTCTCTCAACCCTGAATGACAGCTGCATCACAGCCTCCCGTGCGGAATTGGAGTGCGCAGGCACCACGACACTCTATTGGGTACGACGTCTGACACCAATCGCTATTACATGAGGTGCGACACTACGGCAAATGTGCACATATGCAGCCCGCCCACACCATCGCACGGGGCAGTGCACTGCAATCATTAGCGCGGAAGACAACTCGCAGGCGTACAAAGTGTGAACAGTCCATATTCCTGTCAGATGTTGAGCATCAGAACGCGCGCTGTCCGCACTCGCACGGGCCAACCGGACAATGGGTCGTCAGCTCTCACCGGTCCCAGGACTATTACCTTCTTCTTGATTCACGGCGCATTTATCACCAGGTAAGTCTAAAGCATGTGCTGAGATATGACACATGATGCATTGGCTTCACAGCGAAGGGTATTGGCTGTTCTCTCTGACATGTTAGCAAAGCTCTGTATGCATAACGGCTCTGATCACGAGTGGTAGTCAGCGAGTAGTGCAGATGCAGGTGTCTCGGCTATCCCGTGGCTAAAATTATTACTTTCTATCGCGCCCGCTGCTCGTGCCATTTTCCGATGGAAATGTGGGGAAATTGGCGATCGGATTTTGGCCGCCTTGCGTGCCTTTTGCCGATAGCAGCTACGGTTAGAAGAATTAAGACCCCGGTGATTGTCAAAGGCATGAATATCTCCGGAATCGTATACCCATGGAACTGCCATGATGTGGCGTTATAGCATTTTCCTTCAAATGAAGCAGAGGCACGGCTACGTGCTACATAGGCCGCAGAGCATAGTGGCCTTTCCACAGTTCTGCATCACGGCTGCGACGCATTCTTTAATGCGGAAGAGGGACGCACGAGCACCAAGTCGTTCTTTTTGGGACGACGCGTGACACTAATCGTCATTCCCGGCGGTGATCACTGAGTACATATGCCGGCAACAAGCAGCTTGAAACTCTACCACAACGGGCCTTGCACTGCGATTCTTAGCACGAAAGAGAGGCCCGGATGTACAAAGGACGGATCACGCCACAGATCCTTGTTGACCGGTGCATGATGAGAAGCGAGGTGCCTGTACCCGCTCACGCTCCCGGGTAATCATTTGCCGGCTCTCACCGGCTCAGAGCCTGTACTGTACTTGGAATTTGTATGTTGTCTGATAGCAAGAAGACTCAAAAGGTACGAAAAATGAGTCCTCGACGCATCAGCTTCACGGCAGAGAGAAACTGTCACTTGGCTCAGCCTGACGGCTAGTAGCGAGCGTGCAGCGAAGCGACAGGTACGACATCCATCATGTGGCCAGGTTCATTACTTTCTGTCGTGTATCTTCTGGTGTCTCTTGAGATCGTTCAGCCTCGTAAAAGCCTTGCCGCATTCCGGGCACTCGTGTGGCCTTTCCCCTCGATGGCTCAACTCATGGTTCTTGCGGTGAAAGTTGCGCGAAAACGTCTTTCCGCACATCGTGCAGGCGTGGGTCGATGCCTCGCGTTTTGTTGTAGCAGTGATGAACTTCTCGGCTAAGTCACTCATCTCGGGATGGAACGCGCGTGTGTGTCTCTCCAGATCCTTCGCGTTGGCGAACCCTTCAGCGCCCAGGCAATCTGGAACTTCACACTGGAACGGTCGTTCGTGAATGTTGACGTGTCGGTTGCGAGCCTTTTCATCCTTGAAGCCCTCTGAGAAGTACCTGCATGTGATCCTCGTGCATTTGAATCGCCTTTCCTCGTCGTAGAATCTTTTGTATGCCTCCTTCTCGTGTGCAGTTGGGCCAGGCTTGCTCTTGGGGAATATCTCAAGAGCCTTCCGATTCCGATCCAAGGCCTTCGAGAGGTCTTCAATGCTGATCTTGTGTTGTGCATCGAAGCCTTTCTGCTGGAACGTGTAGATGTGGCTAGTGAGCCCCACTAGATGATCGTGGAGGTCGAGATGCTCGAATACCCTGCACTTGGCCTTACAGTCGTCCACCAGGCCGTTGGACCAGTCCACGTCGCCATAACGCGTCATGAAATCATCCATGGCTTTGAAGATGCTTTGTAATTGACCTGCCACGTCGTTTGCCTCGTCGAGGAACCTCTCCCCTTGGCCTACCCAAGCGTTGACATGGTGGAACCATTTCGCGATGGCATAGTCCTGGAAAGCAATCGATCCGTCCAATACGTATTGTCGACGTTGCGCTTGATCACCCGGGTCGTCGACGTCGAAACAGGGAAAGGTGAGGTACTGTAGACACAACGTCGCCAACTCGCATTCGATGGATGGCTCGTGGATATCTTTCGTGATACTGGTGATGTACCTGTTCCCGTCAGGATAAGGACTTGACGAACACAGACTGATTGACGTACGTCTTAGCTGTGCTATGAACGAGAGACACTCGGTCGCCATTAACAAGCACTAGTGAGCCGCATGTTTCGTAGATGTGATCGCGGAGATGATGGTGTTCGTATTCGATGATCTGACAATCTACATCGATCGAAAGTGCAACCTGTATCTCCTTCCAAGTAAGCCGGCGCTTGGCACACACTAACCTAGAAGACAAAGTCGTGGTTAGAATACAATAGGCAGATCATGGGATCAGAAGACAACACACCATCCGAGTAATTGCTTGGTTTTTGGCCATCCTCTGCCAGATCTTGTTTTGACGCGTGTGACTATCCGCTCATATCTGTCGACGCGGTTAATGAACGCTGGATGTCCGTGACGAATGTACGAATATCGGGCCCAGAAGATGTCGCGGGTTCCCTTCGGTGTGTACCTACGCTTGTGCGAGTCCTGAAGGAAAGTTCTCGGTCTTGATATAGTCCAAAAGCTCCGCTAGCGTCATACACGCGTGAAGGTCGAGCAAAACCAATTTGGCGTAAAGGAACATGCCTGCCTTGGAATTAGACCCTGACTGCGTGTAGTGATTCATTAAGCGACTCACCTTTCGCGTTAGCCACGATAAGGTTACGAAGGTATTCTTTCATGTCTTCCGTGAACAATGGAAACTTTGCCTCAATTCGATCTACCCACATCCTGGTGTAGGCCTTGATGTCGCCCTCGTTGTCTTTTTCCGAGATCTGCAGAATCTTGGGCGCCATCTTGGTAATAGCGGAGCCGTGAAGCTTTCTCCTTATATCGGCGTGGTCTTGACTCGCGATCAAAAGGCGGATAGTGCCCGGATCAACCGCATCACGCTGACCTACGAGTTCGGTTAATATATCCAACACTTGGCCTCTCTCCGCCCCTTCACACTCGTCCAGCCCATCAACGATGATGAAGAGTTTGGATATGGTGAAGCAAAAGTCTTCAAGAAGCCTCTTCGCTTGGTTGAGAGATCTGAGGGACGGTTCTCCACTCGAGCTACGCCGTGTGTAGCAGGGAGGCAGCATCTGTGGATAATGGTCTAGTAGTTGATCTGCCAGGCCCTTCAGTATACCGACCGCGGTGCTACTCGTTGGATCGCCATCGTGACAGTAAAAGAAGCAGGTGATGAAGTCAGGCCTGGCCTTGCACTCTTCGACGATGGCCGATGCCAGTATCGTTTTGCCTGTTGTCAATCAGCGTCACACCGCAGACACAGTGACAATACACACCGGCTCCTGGTATTCCGTAGATCCAGACGACGGGACTGTTCGGGATATCGGAGTGTATCCAATGTTTGATGGTTTCGTGCTGTGTTACCCACTTGGCAGTGGTCGCGCAT
The DNA here is from genome assembly GCF_024043175.1 of Alternaria infectoria. Classification (NCBI taxonomy): domain Eukaryota; kingdom Fungi; phylum Ascomycota; class Dothideomycetes; order Pleosporales; family Pleosporaceae; genus Alternaria; species Alternaria infectoria. The sequence goes on from NW_026250712.1 coordinate 47,268, forward strand.
TCGCTCCGTATCTTGCAGAAGCTGTCATGATCGAATCGAGGTAAGTCTCCAACAGCCAGCCAGTCTTTGACGAGCATCAGCTTCTTGGTCTCTTCTCGTTTGACATTCTCTTCCAGTTTCGCCCGGAAGTCGGCTACGTCGTCCTGGTAGAGTCGGTATTGGGCGAGACTAGCACGGCACTCAACTATGTCTTTGTGCCGGCGAAGACTACTCAAAACTCCCTCAAACTTCGTATGGAAGTTCTTCCACCTGTATCCCAAGATTAAGCATCAGCGCCATTTTCTCCTGGATTCCGCACGCAGGATACTGACATGGATTTGAAGAACCGAGTCCATACTGTATCAAAATTAGCTAAAGCATGCGCGGAAATCCGGCAGGGCTAGCCTACATCTGCCCGAAAAGAACTTGAGCGCTTGTTGATGGAAATCCAAGATGTCCAGATACATCATCTCCAAGGCGTCAATCATATGGGGCGATTTGTGAAACAATGATTCGTATTCGACCAGCAACGGTAGCTGTTCGCCAATTCTCTCATATGCGTCCAGAAGTTGTTCGAATGAGTCGGCAAATGTGCTAGCCGTCTATGCCATGCGTTAGCTGAGGCATCGCTCCTCATTGACCGTCAGTGTACCTACCAACAAGATGAACTTCATAGGACCCCAGACGAAGGCGACCGCGTCTGAAACGTTGAGGAAGATCTCTATGACTTGGCCGAATTGGTGCATGGCCTCCAGACATGATTTGACACGAGCGAGGTTCATCGCTTCCATTCGGTGCTCTTGCTCATGTTGAACCTGGATTAACGCTTTGCAGAGCTGATCGTACGTCGTCGTGCTAAACTCCGTGAGTTCCGAGCCTGTGAGTTTGTTGCGAAACTGCGTAATAGCACGGGTCAAGGCGGTTCCTGTCGCATGCCGTGGTGGGGTGATCCCTCCGACAAGGGTCGGTTGCTGGGATAGAGCGCCCGTCGAAGTGCGACTAGCCGATTGCGAAGGTATTGGGCCCGCCATTGAACCTACTCATCAAACGTCGTGTGGAAGTTCGGGTATGCCAGTCACAGATGGGATGGTTGTGCCGCCATGCCAGGCAGCACTGATAATAAGTCGAAAATGTGTGCTTAGACCACGACTGACCAGCTGCATTGCTGTGGAGGGGGCGGAGCAAGGCTGAAGATGTGCGTGTGGCTTATCGGCATGCAGGACGCGGCGAAAGGCTGCAACGTAGCCTCCCGGGTGCGACGAGCTGAAAAGACCACATATCCGCAGCATACCAAGCAGCGCCTCTTTCGCACGTCTCACGGATCTTGAGTCACAGACTTCGAGTGTAGTCCAGAAGTTGGTTGAAGTAGACCCTTCTCCGCGAACCGATCGTCTACTCGGGTCGCATCATTGCCGAGCCGCTAGGACGGAACGCGCTTACGTCACGCGTCATGGCGCTCAAGCACCTACTCAACGACGACGATGTCGACCATTTCCACCACGAGAGGCAAAGCCCGTATCTGAACTGGTGCCAGCAAGATTCCTTGGATCAGTATGCGATTGAAGAATGGTGATCGGAGGCGAGGCTGACCGTCGTAGGTTTACAGCAGCTCTACCAACTCAATCCTGGGATCAATACGTAGACGAACTTCTTGGCTCACAAGACGCTCAATGTGACCCACTACTGGATGGAGTCGACATAAATGGCTCTTTTCAAGAGACGAGCGCCGATATTGAAGAATGGACGACCGGGCAAGCGCAGCATGAGTCCATGGAAGAGCAAAATCTAGCTGGGCAGGAACATATCTGTTATGGCATGGTAAGTAGAGAACCAACAATCGCGTAGACGTTGTCACATCTCGCAGCGAGCTGACACACATTCAGATCTTCAGGGCCGCTATTCGCCTCCGAGGTGACATGGCGGAGCTCCATCGTAAGCTCAACAACATTGCATCATCCCCGGTCACAGGCCATGCGCGAATGGTTGTCATCAAACCCGAAGCCCAATTCGTTGTCGCTTTTCCGGAAGGATTTGTTATAGGAGATGTGAACGCGCAGTTAGACGGAGCTTTAACGAGCATTGCAGAGCAAGGCTATGAGATCGATCTGGAGGTCTTTGCTCCAACGGTGGTCATCCAGGAGACTATAGGTCGCGCCACGAAGGACAAAGAAGCCGTAGTAAGAGTACAGATGAATGTGTACGGTCCATCGACAGCCGCTTGCGACATCGGCAAGGAGTTGTCGCAGCAAAAGATCTACCTGCAACGCCCTGTGTACATACGAGATGGTTATCGATACGAGAACCCCCACATTCTCACCCTCCCTGGCTTCCAAGGCTCGACACCTGAGATACCAACCATCGCAGAAGAACCTTTACCTGACAAGGTCGGTCTGCAGACCTTGAGAAGCACCCTCCAAAACGTGTATTCCTCTTTGACGCGAGATCGCAACCTGCACGGGTTAGAGGGTGACGAGCGCCTCAACACCGATCTTTTGTTGTAAGTTCCTTTCAATTCGCCTCCGTCTACCTTTTGCTCTCATTTCCGAATATCGATGCTTCGCGATCGCCCGCTGATAGGCCCAGGCACCAGAAGACAGCACTTTCTTTCATGATGCAGCGCGAAGACGGGCCCATACCAGAGGAGTACACCCTCTGGAGGCCGAGCGAAGAAGATGGAGTCCACTGGTATGTATCCTGCAAACGGCCTTGCATGATACTGCTGACACCACTGACAGCTATCGTCATGTTCTGACGAAAGGACGTTGTGAGTTCGTTCTTTACACGCTCTGAGTTTGAAGCATACTAAGAATTCGAAAGCCATGGTTGAGCCTAAGGAAACCGGCGGTGGTATCCTGGCAGACGAGATGGGGATGGGAAAGACTCTCTCTGTACTAGCCCTTGTACTACGGACGCTAAATACTGCGCACGATTGGGCTATTCGCGTCGATGATTTGAACAATGCGACTTCGGAAATACCAAAGAAGAGACGCCGCTCTGGAGCGACCTTGATCGTTGCATCATCAGACCGTGAGTATACCATCCTTGCGATACACGCTAGTGCTTTTGGGCTGACGGCGCAGTCATGATCAATGAATGGTTTCAGGAACTAGATAAGTAAGTCACATAGATCGTTGCATACTCTCCAGCTGCTCACCTTGGAAGGCATTTTGACGAGCCTACTCGTAAAGCCTTGAAAGCGATCAAGTACCATGGCCCTCATCGACACGTTTCCCTAGAGAGGCTCATGGAGGCAGACCTTGTCATTACTACCTATCATACGCTCGCGTCAGATTTTGCCAGGACCAAGCACGAGTTGAGGCATATTGAATGGTATCGTCTCGTCATTGATGAAGGTGAGTAAGTTATCGAACGTTGGCCGCTCACCGTTGACGACTATCTCGCAGCCCACATTATACGACGGCAATCTACCATCTTGTACCGCACTGTAGCTGACATCGCGGCCCGATCGAGGTGGTGTCTGACTGGCACGCCTATACAAAACCGCCTGGAGGACATCGGCTCCTTGTTCGCCTTCTTGAGAGTAAACCCGTTTCACAGCTTGTCAAACTTCCGGAAGACGATTGCTATACCTTTTGATGAGGGCGGTAAGAGACGTACCATTGCGATTGAGCGCTTCACTCGCCTTCTGGACTCCATGTGCTTGCGCAGAACCAAGGATGTCCTGCATTTGCCGGCTGAGCAGCACCGAGTGAGAGAGGTACCGTTCTCGACAGAAGAGCGATTGCAATACGAGCAGACCAAAGAGATCATGTTCCGAGCTGTTCGCAACCAGAATGGCACATTCGATCAAAAGAGTACGCTGGGCATGTTCCAGGTACAACTTCAACTACGGATTCTCTGCAACCATGGTACTTGGCAGCAACCTTTCTCCTGGAATCGTCGCAAACTGCACTTACTGGACGAGAGGGAGGCTTTGGAGATCTCACTAGGGCGAGACGGTGAGATCACCTGCTCAGTATGCCGGCAACCGATGCCCGCCTTCAACAGCGGCTCCATGTTTCATCGCTATACCGAGAATTGCCGGCATGTGTTGTGCTCGCAATGCCTAATCCAGAGCACGCCTAGTGGTCACGACGAGATACCCACCAAATGCCCTCTTTGTCAGCCCCTGTGGAATACATCTACTCAAGCACCTCGTTTCATGGATGAATCACAAGAAGATACCTACTTTCGAGCAAACGGACGGTCTTCGAAGATGGAGGTCTTGATGAACGACGTCTCCGTCGATATATGGGATACGAAAAGGTATGCACGATGAGATCTCGCATACGAAGGGCAAGCTTAACACACTCGCAGCATTATATTCACTTGTTGGACTCGCACCTTGAACTTGCTAGAGAGCTACCTTCATTACATGTCTAATAACACGTGGACCCATGAGCGCATCGACGGCGAATGCTCCACGACCAAACGCGAACGTATCTTGCATCAATTCACGGAGGACCCCAATTTGCGAGTACTGATCATGACCACCGGCACCGGCGCCGTAGGGTAAGTCTGCCACACCTTTTATTGACTGCCGTCGTTGACTTCGTCCTGCAGACTCAATCTTGCAACCGCAAACCGCGTCTTCATTGTCGAGCCTCAGTGGAACCCTTCGGTCGAAAACCAAGCTGTGGCACGAGCCCTGCGCCTCGGACAGAAGCAAGCAGTATTGGTCACACGTTACGTTGTGGAACAGACGGTGGAGCAGGTAAGCACATCAAAGGACTGCTGTTATGATTTGTTGTTGACTTTAGCAGGACATGCGCGCATTGCAGGACACCAAACTGGAAAGAGCCAATCTCATTCAAAGTGGCTGAGTGATGTGTGCCAGGCGCATCGCCACGGTCGCTTCCGCGCTTTTCGCACCATCTTGGCACGATCTGGGCTCCGTACTGTACATGCAGTGGATGTGTTATTGACGACCCCATCAAATCATTTGGCTACATGCTATCGGTTCCTGATAAGATGATGTGGTAACGGGATAGGCTTTGAAGTGACTTGTAATTGACAGAGGCGTTTTTTCTTCCCGCAGGTGCGCGCTCTATATTCTGACTAAATCGGCCTTTCACAATGCATCGTATGCCTTGTCACGCCTGCAAGCCACCGTGTATAGCATAATAAACCGGTGAGTATTGAACTCACATGGGTGTGACGAGTCACAAGGCTGACATGCCCTTGACCGGTATTTGCTGCGCCACCGGTCCTGCTTGTGTGGCGTCCACGAGCGAGCAACGAATGATCCAGTGGTGGTCGGATGACACCAGTCGGAGTGCAGGCACTAATCACTCGTCCACGCTAAAGATTGCAGTGCAGGGCAGACCCGCATCTTATAATGTGCGAGGTCCCCTTCGGCGCGCTCCAACAGCAGCTGCGGCCGCTTCTTCTCGAGACTGGGTCACGCTGCACATCGCATCGCCACTCTTTCTCTTCAGTAATAAGGATGGATCCACAAGCACTCTTGATTCATAAATTGCTGTGATTGAATGACGTCTCACAACATTATCTTCCGGCGTGTCTGCTTCAGTCACAGCACACATGCTACGCGGCAAATTACGATGATACCTCGCATATACCATCGCCATCAAAGGCGAGCTTCATGACAGGATCATGGCCTCTCTCCAGCGCTGATCGCTGCCGTGCACTACATGCGGCCTGCGCTCTGAACGTTCCACTGACGACTTTTGACAGCTCGTATTGACCTGTCCAGCCCGCTCCGCAAAGCAATGCCCTGCACGTGTTTGCATCGCTTTTGGCCTCTCAGGCTGGGTAAGTACGTAGTCCTACGCGCTAGAGATTGCAGTGCAAATTTGGGGGCTGAACTTCGCTCAGGCGCTGTCCCACCATGCTTTCTGCCACGCTGGCCGCGGCCCGTCGCTGCTGAGTAAGCTGTCGCAGCCCTCGCCCGCCCGTCACTCCAACGCGAATGGTCACAGTGCACACCCTACTATATTGTACTTGCATGCATGGGATTACTTCGATGCGCAGTCTTAAGCGTCGAAAATACGGAGAGACTCTGGTTCACAGCTACGTTGGCAGTATTCCGCGGTTGTGACGGGCTCGCAAGGCTATTCGCGCATCTATGGATAGGTATCTTCTCAAGGAATGAGAAGCAGCAAGCGTGCTAACAGTGACACTCATTTGAGAGTAGACATCCCCTTTCTTCACACTAGAGATCGCAGTGCCAATCTCAGCGTCGTGAGCACACCATTGCACTATCAACTCAACCCGATCACCACTCTTCCGCGCTAGAGATTGCAGTGCAAGGTCCACAGGTGCATTTGGGGCGCAGCGCGCAGCGCCCTTCCCCCTGCTGTTCCATGCCGCACATGCGCTCTACCTCCTCTTCCGCGCTAGAAATCGCAGTGCACATGCACATTATGACGGGCGCCATCCATGGTCTGTCGCACAAATAGTTGGTGTTCCAGGCTTCGCCCACCATCGACCGCGAGCCGTGCCGCCCCGCCTCAGCTGATAACACTCCACATTCGGCCATCCTCAACGCTACTGTTTACAGTGTAGACTCATCACCATAGTACACTCGCGCGTGCGCGTCAATTCCATTAGCTAGTCGAACGCGTCGTATACATCAGTAAACTTCGATTCCGAGCTAGACTCATGGTATTCTCTCGGTGCGACAGGCTCGACAGACGGGCTGTTCCGTCCTGGCAAATTCGCTCGCATAGGCGTATTGCCTCTCTTCTACGCTAGAGATTGCAGTGCAAAGACTGCAAAGTGCTACTGCAAGACTTTCGATGCGCGCCCGCAGTAGAGCTGGTACGGAATTGGACAAGCACTGCAGCCTCCAGCATGCGTCAGGGCTGAGGGTGTGGTGGGTGAACAGCACTGCAAATTCTAGCGCGGGAGATGGAGTGACTGACATGCGTGTATACCCCTTCTTGCACGCTAGAGATTGCAGTGCACGACGCACTAACACATACAGCAATCTACCCTGTTAAAGAGCCTCGTGCTCGAGCGCCGGCATAGTTGGTGGCCTTATTTGCACTGCAATCCCTAGCGCAGAAAATGAAGTGCAAGCCTAATAGCGGCGCGGGCCGATGCTGCGCCCTGAGTCCTTGTCATCGCACTGAAATGACTGTTCACTCCTCCTAGACTACGCACTCATCTGCGCTAAAGAATGCAGTGCAAAGGTGGTGAGATCCTCGAAAAATTCATGACCTGATTGGATCAGCCGACCAACGTACCTACCTAGGTACCTTTCCGGAGATCATTGCTCAGCAGCGCACGCTCTTGTCCCGGCTACATAGTGGCTTCCGCACTGAAGCTGATCATATGGATGGATAACCTCACCACACGTGTTTCTGCTTCCATCAGTCGTTCTCTACGTTGTCATGTTTTGTAAATCTAGCTACCTGCCTTCCTGCGACGAGTCTTGCCTCCAAAAAGATTACCGTCGTACGTTGAGATTTAAAGAAGCAGTTTAACACCTGTATATTTACTTTCTATTACAAAGCCCAAGAGTAGGAGATGAGTTCGACGCTTCTCACACAAGGCGGCGCAGCCCAAACATAAGCACAACATCTAACGAGACCCTCAAACGACACCTGACAACACACTCCGCATCCCGAGTAACCTCAAATACACGCCTCTAGTTCCTCTCCACCTCCTTCAACTGAACCCACAACGGGTCCTTCTCCCAGACGAAGAACGCCCGCTGGTTATCCGGCCAACCGTGACTTCCGACTTGCAATTCAAGGTCGAAGTTCCAGATGAAGCGAGCAGCAATGATGCGCAGCTCGTTATAAGCCAAATTCTTGCCGATGCAATTCCGAGGGCCGAAAGAGAAGGGTTGGAAGGCAGACTTCTTGTCTGCGTTGAACTGTGGGTCGTGGTAAGGATGGTCTGGGCCGAGCCAGCGTTCGGGAATGAAGGAGTCGGGCTGGACGAAGTTGTTGGGGTTGTGGTGGACGGCCCACTGGAAGATCGTGATAAGAGTCTGAGAGGTGTTGTTAGCTGTGACTGTCCATGTTTATTCGAAGTACTTCTTCTGACTGATGGATGACAGGCGAAGTGATCTGGAATGACTTACACCTTTGGGAATCCAATAGCCGTTAACGTACTCGCCAGGAGACACACGTGGAGGCGTATCCGCAACGGGCGGGTACATTCGTAAAGTCTCCTCAATGCAGGCATGCAGGTACTTGAGTTGCGCAGTAGACAACATCGTTATGTCTTTCTCGTTGGCGAAGGCCGTCCGAACTTCTTGCTGGAGCCGCTCGAAAGCCTGCGGGTTCGTTGACATGAAGTAGGTGAAGCCTGACAGTGTTGTGGCTGTCGTCTCGCTGCCAGCCACGATCAAAGCCTCGGAGTTGCCCAGGATCTCTGCATGGCTCATGCCCTTCTCATCGTTGTTGCGAAGGATGTACGTCATAATGTCCTTCCGACCGCCGGGTGCTGCGCCAAGTGCCAGCCTTCGCTCTACCTTCTCGTCACTCATGATCCTGTTGTTATGACGCGTTTGCATGTCCTCTTTAGAGATCATCAGCCGTAGGATCCAGCTGAGGCCAGGCATCTTCATCAATGCAACGATTTGCGCGCCAGCTCTGATGCCAGCGAATATCATGGAAACCCATGGATGGTAATCGCTGCTGTCCAGGCAGTGGAACGATTCACCCAGGGCCAAGTCGCCGATGATGTCGAAGGTGGTGAAATTGAACCATTTGACTACGTCCGTCGGGGTGTGTTGCGCGGCGTCTTTATGTAGGTGGGCAAAGAGCTTGTCGACGTACTCCATGATCAACGCCTCCTGACCCTTGATAGCAGCATCGGAGAAAGCATGTGCCATAACACGGCGTTGACGTCGATGGTCCTCTCTGCTGCTAGGGAAGATCGACTTGCGTGAAGTGTCTCCGCCCTGGTAAAATTCATGCCACCTGCCAAATTCGGGTCGGCCACTGCGACTTAATCCGAAAACTTCAGGCCATCCAATAGTTCCGTTGATGGATATGGAGTTGGGCGAAGTACGCACCATGTCACCGTGCTTTTCATGGTACTTCAGGACCTTTTTGGCGAAAGTTCCTTGGATGCTGTTCTCGATGGCCAGAGGGATCCCGGAAACGGCGAAATGCTTCGGTCCAGGAATCTTGCGAAGGGGGTGGAAGAAGAGACGATAGATTGCAATGCCGATTGCACTGACGACACCCTGAGAAAGCGTTAGAGGGTGACTGCATCAGCGAGATGAGAACACTTACAATTTCGACTAGAAGCAGCACAGCAGCTGCAGCCTTCTGAAACGACATCGCTGTCGACAGGTTGAAGATGATACCAGATGTGGAGTGACTTCGACGGCGGCTTGGAAGACAGAAATCCTGATCCTCGAATCCGCGACGTGAGATGTGATGCGGATATGTGTAGAACGATGGCGATATTACTCCACACGGGAGGACGACATTATATATGCCCTGCGGCAAAACCCCCTGGGTAGCAAGACTCTTTACCCTGTCTCTTCAACCATGGCTTCTACAGACTGTATGATGCCTGCCGACGTTTCGCTTTGACATCTTGCGTGGACCCCATCCGTACGCGAGAGGATGATCCTGTGGTGAACGACCAGGCACAACGGTCGGATCTCGAATGTTTCCGGGCGCTAGCCTCGAAGAGTGACATCTGCCAAAATCTCCGATGGGAAACGCTAGGGTCGGATCGCGACTGCTCCGGCTTCCGTCCTTATTCACGCGCCGTTGCGTCGTTGAGCGCGCATATACCGTATTGGAGGTTTTAGTGCGAGTGTTAAGCTGGGATGTAGCAGGTACGTTCTTCGTCTAGTGCTTCCAAACGGATGTCGTTGCTAGCCATCCGGTCGCGCCAAGCTTTTGGCTCGGTTCTACATACCCCACGATCGGCGTAATCTCTTGTGCCCAACGCCAAGCCGGTACGTAGGACGAACGTTATCAGCCTCCAAGGAGATGTGTTCTCTACCGCACCAAATCTGTTCCGCGCGAGGTGTTTTCAGCCTCGCAATCCACCAAGCATCCCGTCGGTCATTTTCTCAACGAAGACGTGATCTATCTGTATTGGGAAAGCAGTGCGAAAGCCCGTCGGTACGCGCAGGGTGAACTCCTTGTCGCTATGTCGCCGCATATTGGTCGAGACACCCAGAATATCGCGCACTCGCGTCTCGGAAAACAATCATTGCTCTTCCGCACGGAGGATCGCAATGCAAAGGTAGGTATTCACGTGCTCTGGCGCGTTATGGAATGCAGTGCAGACGTACTGTGCGCGCTCAAGGTTGCAGTGCCGTTGCAGTAGCTATCGGACGAAATCAGTCAGGCCAGCCGGCAGCTCCCAAGGTCCAGCTCATGCTTCTCCGCTCACGTGACTTACATGTGCTCTTCGACGCTAAGAATCGCAGTGCAGCGACACCGCGGTAAAACAGTCCATACCCGCGTCCTCCCCTCTCACACTAGAGACTGCAGCGCAACGCCAAAACCAGCACTGTATGACTTCCGAACGAGTACCATTCATCTCACACACTCCTTTTATCGACCCAGATGCCCTTTCCTGCGCCGAACGTACGATCCAGTCCATATCAAGGCAATGCTCGGGAGGCCGCTCTATCGCATTTACCAACGCTTTCGCTGAGGACTGTGATACATAGCAGTCAAACCGCGTTGATGATGATGCACATCTCGTTGACGTGGGAAGGTGTGAATTCCTCCCACAAAATGGGTATTCGTTTACGCTAGAGATTGCAGTGCAAGAGCCCACGCCAACGTTACCGTCCACGTAGGTCCGGACTAATCGCAACCTTATCGTTACCAACTGCCCTTTTCTTCAACCCCGGTTGTCGTTTCAGCAGGAACGCGCTACGTTGAACAGCCGATTCGTCATCGTCATACTTCGTATATTGTCTCGTTCGTGCTAAGAAATGCAGTGCAACGCCCACCCTTGAAAAAGTCTCTGACCGGTTTGAGGGCCTTTGCGAAGGACTTCCACTCGCGGAGCTGACATTGGTGGGGATGCGCATGCTGCGCGCCGAGACTACAGTGGCTGAGCGTTCCGCCGCGTGACGTTCACCAGTGTCACAGCAGCCAATCAAGCGAACCTTTCTACCACCACGTACACTCGTACGCGCTAGTCATTGCAGTGCAGTCACATTCGTATGGCCCAGGCCCCAAGGGATACGCATCCTACGTGCCGAGACGGTGGTGGCTGAGCGTTCCGCTGGAGGACGTTCACCGGTGATGCAACATGGCAGCCAATCAAGCGCATCTCTTTCGTCTACCTACGCTCGTCTGCGCTAGAGATTGCAGTGCAGGCTTATCCTCAGGCAAGTAACCTTCGTTTCTAGCTCAACAGCAACCGATACATCCAGATGTGCTCGTTCGCACTAGATGTTACATTATATCTGCCTTTGATGCCTCATAACGTTTAGCTACCTCATACGTCCTCCTTGTCTAAGCTAGAAACGCAGTGCAAGTAAGAAGCCCAGTCCAAGTTTGATGTCTGCGCCTTGCCTCTTATCAGGTGCTTCTTTGCGCTAAAGATTGCAGTGCAGAATGCACGCCTGGAGTTGTTCTAGCTGTGGCTAACGGGCCACCTCCTTACACACTCACTTATATGCGCTAGAGATTGCAGTGCAGCGTGCCCAAGATGACAGCAGGCTGAAGCAATTTGTGCCCAAAAGAGCGCGCCTCATTCTGGAAGCGAGAGTCCTCCATCGTGCTGCGCCCCAGGCTTCCCTCACCCTAGAGACCTAAGAAGTGTGATTGGTGTTATACGGCTAGTGACTGTGGCGAGGCACGTTGGTCGAGAGATGTAGCACACCCTGTACTTCCATCTCGTCAAGTGCTCTTTCGCACTAGAAATTGCAGTGCAGGCGCCCGGCCACTCCCGGTAAGCGTTTAACTATTGCTGCAGGGCCGTCTTCTCGCATATGCACTTGTGTGCGCTAGAAATTGCAGTCCACACCTGTCAGATCCCTTTGCACGTCAGAACGATTCCGGATCTGGTTAGCGACTACTTCCAGATGCCTCTTCTTCTGCGCTAAAAATTGCAGTGCAGTAACCATCTCCTACCTCATCTGGGTAGCGGCATCGGGTAGCGGGGCGCATACGATCAAATGCGCGGCTGAAGTGTAGTCAAAGCCCTGGAGTCCACGGAACCCACGCGCCGGACACAACACTAACGCAACTTCCACAGGATGTTCACCAACGATACCCCCAGCAAGTCATGAAGCGCAATCCTCTTCTTGAGCCCACACAGAGTCTTCCAGTCTCACAGACCGAAGTCACTGGCCCACGATGGCTTATGGCTAATCACAAGACGCGTGACCTGACCCCTCGTCCAGGCTAGAGATTGCAGTGCACACCAGTCAGAACGGCTCGCAGAAAAAGCCCCCGTCGCTGCTCTCAGGTGGCTGACCACATCAGGCGCGACCTGAGCCCTCGTTCACGCTAGAAATTGCAGTGCACACCAGTCAGAACGCTGAAGGTCGGGGGAATCCCACTTTCCGATTGGCCAATGACTTCTAGCTTACATCCAGGCACACAGGCACACAGGCTCGTCCGCGCTAAAGATTGCAGTGCACCTGGGCTTGGCACCCATCACAAACTCATTCGCGCTAGAGATTGCAGTGCAGCACAATAGTCTCAGCTGTGGGCATTTCCACCCCCGGAAGTTATCTTCAGCCTACCACATATCCTTTCTATAGCCTTTAACATCATGAAAATGATCACATTATCTGTAAGAGACTCATGCGAATAGACTTCGGGAGGAGATATATTCAGAAGCTTTGTGTCCGTGATCGTAAAGAGTTGGTCAATCATGAATGCGCATATACTATACGTGCCGTTGATGCACTCCATATAGGCCCATTCAGCCTCATGACTTCGCCCATTTAGATAACGCCAGCTCAAACTCCCGACGCCGAAGCCCGAAAGTGCTCACCAGTTCATAAATCCGTCATTCCAACCACCGAACGCCGAATTGCAAACCATGAAACCTTTCCTCAAACTCATCAGTGGACAAAGTTCGCAGCGTCGCAAAACATACGCCACCAACCAAGGCCCTCAGAAAATTGACTAAACCTCCTCCTCAACCAGCTCCTCGACGACGACATCCTCCTCATCAACCGGCTCCTCCTTAACCCGCTTAGCCATCGGAACATACTCATCCTCGACCTCGCCCTCCTCGTCCTCCTTGTCGCTAGTTTCGTCATAGGTAGGCTTGCGCTTGCCGTTGAGGGTACGCTTGCCGCGGGCAGCAGACGGAGAGAGAACCTCATCGTCATCCATGAGGCCTTGGGGACCGTCGCTGTCGACCTCCTCTGAGACGGCTTTCTTCTTACGCGGAACGGGCTTGGCCTTGGAACGAGGGGTCTTGGGTGTTAAGGCAGCGGGGGTGGGTGAGGCGACGGCGTGGGTGGTGCCGCCTTTGCGGATGTTGGTGAGGCGGTGGGAGACAGCCTTGGGGGTGCAGTCTGAGGGTTGCATGTTAGCTGGGGATGTTCTGTGTGGAAGGGGAAGCGAAAGTGCTGTGAGGGAAGAGTCGGGGGGTGCGATAGAGCGTGGACACAAGCAGTGCGATAGCACTTAAGAGCTGGAATGTACTCACCACCGCCAATCTCCTCGGACAGGTACTTGAGAAGCGGCGCGCTGCTCTTGATGTCGTGGAACTTGAAGATTCCTTTCAGGATCTAGCATTCTAGTAAGCAACTGCGAGGACGTGGATGGCAAGCCAGTGGCGCGCAAGATGAACTTACGATCTGATCCTTATCCGCGGTCCAGTTAACCATCTTGACGGTGATGCTGAAGGTTGGTCTGCGGCACCGGTCAGTATATGTGCAACAGCATGAGTTGGACGAACTTACTTTGTGGTACTTCGTTTATAAGATGTGAGCGAAACTGAGTGCTATGCAAGAGCAAAAGCTAAAGAAAGGCTTGATAAAGATGCGTTGTGGGCGCTTAATGGTGCGAGATGGGGATGGGAAGGGAGAGAGGGAAGGAAAGTGGGAGAGCAGGGTTTTATATCTTGCTGGCGGGGCTGTGGACGTAGAGCGTAAGACGAGGTGAAGGTGAGAGACTGGCACATTTCTGGCAGTGGAGATGGCGCTAACAGCTCGCTTGATGATAAGCCATGAGGGTGGAGGCGAGGTGAAGGCGGAACTGAACAGCATGGGCTGCTGGACAGTACTGAGAAGAGCGAGGAACGCAATCGTCTGGCGAAGATGGATGAGTGGGCCGCGCGTGTTGAGGGTACTTGACATTGGCAGCAGTTGGCCAGTCATCTTCACCACCGGAGAACTGCCAAAGCTTCCCTGATAATATATCTGGCTTCTTTTAATCAGATCCTTGTTGCAAGCACAAAGACACAGACACGAGCCTAACACTTCGCGCTGTATTTTTTGGGTGCGGAAGAAGGTGTAAAAGCAAGTTGTTAAGGTACCGAATACTCTCTAAAGCAAGATAATGTTACAAGACATTTCACAATCCCAAACCCAGCAGCCATTCATGAAGTTCCTGCCGACTCAGCTCCTAAGCCGTCGGATCAACAAATTGTCTCTGCCCATCCTGCTCCTCACCATCCTCTCCATCATCCCCAGCAGGCTCAGCATCGACCTCTTTCGCACCCCCAACACCCAGCCCCGCACTCTCCTGCTCCACAGTCCCTCTCTTTTTGTGATGCCACTCTTTCCACATATCCGACACCATCTTCTGATTCTTCTTGTTGTTGACATAAATCTTCAACTCCTTAGGTATCGGGTACATCTTATCCATGAAGTCCTGCTTGTCGAGCTGCTTCTCCGTCATCGTAACTCTTTTCTCCGCAGTCTCGGCTTCCCGGACGAAGTACTTGGCCCAGCGGAGTTCGTACTGGAAGACTGTTTCGCGTCGCCAAGGAGTGCGGTTCTTGGTTCCGGCCTGGCTACCGGCTGGGAGCTCCTCTTCTTCGGCTTTGAGTTCGTCCAGGACTAAGCGGCAGAGACTCGGGAGGGGGATGTTCGCGGATGCTTGGTGGGCGCGCTCGAGCCAGAGTTTGCGCAGCCGACGGACAGTGTTTTCGTATGCAAGTTGCGGCAGTAGACCGCATGGTGGTAGATCGTTGCTGAAGAGAATAGGCACTGCGCGGTCAGCTAACCAACTGGAATGGTGTGCGTCGGGGCTTGCTATCACGGGAATGGTGTTCGTGAGGTGGAAAGACCTACTGTTGGGTAGTAGCGCAAGCTCTTCCTCAGAAAGTGGTTTGTTGCTCTCATCATCAGGCTTGCCATGGCCGTCTAGACCAAGTCCAGCAATGTCGTCGGACACATCGGTCCATTCATCTTCTTCTTCAACAAGTGTTAGCGCTGAACATCAGGCGTAAGCCTTCCGGAACTCTTGGCATACCCTGCATCTCTGTTGTTTGGCCTATCGGTGGAGCTGACATGTGGCTAGGTCCAAAGGGCAGCCGGGGCATGTGTAGCGAGCGATGATAAGGGCAGCTGAAGATGACCCCGCCGAATCG
This sequence comes from Alternaria infectoria, assembly GCF_024043175.1. NCBI lineage: Eukaryota > Fungi > Ascomycota > Dothideomycetes > Pleosporales > Pleosporaceae > Alternaria > Alternaria infectoria. The sequence continues at coordinate 62,715 of NW_026250712.1, forward strand.
AGTGCGTGCACAATAAAGAATTAGAAATTAGAAGATGGGTGTTGCGCGTTGATGTTGCGGCGGGAGTGCAGGCTTAGGCGATCAAGCAAATAGAACGCCAGCGTCCGCGCCTGCTGCCCAAACGCAGGTAGTGCAGGGCAACCTTGGAAGAGCTCATGACGTCAGCGCGTGACTAGACCCTGGGAATTATACAAAATCACGGGATGTCGAGATTGGGCCAGGACGTTTTGACAGGTGCGACACATGAACATGATGAGAAGGTAGTACTACACCATTGCCGCAAACCAGAGGATGTCTTGTTAGTTTATTGACTGCGACATCTGTCACACAACCTCAACCATGCTATAACCAAGTCCATGCTCATCTACAACGCTTTGCCCATGAACTTCCTCTTGGTGTAGCTGAGCCACCACTTGCTGGGTGTGTTTGTCTCGTCCGCGTATACCCTGTTCAGTAACCGTGTCGCTAGCTCTTGTCGCATCTGCATGATGTACTGTCGCAGCACTTCAGCTCCGTTCCTGTCCGCTGGCGCCTCGAAGGCCTGGTTGAGCGGGAAGCCTGCGTCGCCCGGAATCGCAAAGTTCGTGTCCAGCGCAATGTTCATGACAGCCTGCCATGTAGTCAGCTTCCAGCGTGCACCTTCTTCATCCGTCTTCCCGACAGCATACCTTCTCGGCTTCTCTCCGACTCATGCCCGGCTTGATCTTTCCCAGTACCTCGCTAACGTATAGGATGCCATAGATGAGGACACGGTCGGCGGGGCCCTTGATCTCGAAATTGCGGAAGAATGTGTTGGCGCGGAAGAGGGCAAGGATCTCGTCTAGCGGATCGTACGACTCGTGTGAGGCATCGATGGTGAGCTCTGTGACATCGGCAGGTAGAGCTGGCAGCTGGATGGCAGGGCCGCGGGTGCGTGTACGAAGGGGGAGGAGAGCGAAGTTGCCTGATGCGCCCGTCAGTCACTTTTGCCTATGCCGGAGCTGGAGGGTGTAGCTGTACCAATCAATTGCTGATTGGGCTCATCGAGGAAGACGGAGTGGTAGGCCTGGGTGTGTTAGCTGTCGCTCAACATATTCGATACTACCCTGAGGCATCGTTTTAATGAGGGAATGCTCTAACTCACCGGCATCTTGAGTGTTGTCGCCTAGCTTGTTGGTGTCTGGCGGTGTTCTGGGAGCTCGGCGGAGGTGACGGCGCAGCTCCGCTCGGTGAGGTGTGCTGGTAGGGCTGAGCAGCGGGGGGTGACTAAGCCGCCCCATCAACGCGTCCCTGCGCGCGGCGCGTCTCCCTCGATTTTCTTACTAACAGCCTCCATACCGCCAATCGACGTTCTAGCTACCTCAATTCGACCTCAATCCATCCAGAGACCCTTTAAATCTTCATTACAGCTATCGCAATGTCCGACTACGAAGATGAGATGGACGTGGATGCGCCCGCGGTAGACAACTCGATTACTTTCGGTGGAGACCAGAAGAAGGGCAAGAGGAGCGCTGCAAATCTACCCGTTGAAGCTGAGGATTCCCTGCCATGGTGAGGCTAAAACTGTCTTGTCTTTCGCATACCTGCTAACTATCAGACAGGGTAGAGAAGTACCGACCAAATTCCCTCGATGACGTCGAAGGCCACAAGGACATAATAGCGACCATCAACAAGTTTGTAGACTCAAATGTACGGTCAGGACTTGCCTCCAAGAAGCTAAGCTAACACGTTCAGCGACTACCCCATCTCCTCCTCTACGGCCCTCCAGGTACCGGAAAGACGTCGACCGTCCTCGCACTCGCACGTCGCATATACGGAAACAAGAACATGCGACAGATGGTCTTGGAACTGAACGCCTCAGACGACAGAGGTATCGACGTTGTGCGGGAGCAGATCAAGACATTCAGTAGCACAAAGCAGATCTTCTCTGCAGCACCCAAGGCGGGAGACTCTTCGCTTGCAACGTTCAAGCTCATTATCCTCGACGAAGCCGATGCCATGACAGCGACCGCGCAAATGGCCCTGCGACGAATCATGGAAAAGTACACTGCGAACACTCGCTTCTGTATCATCGCCAACTACACACACAAGCTCTCGCCAGCGTTATTATCACGATGCACGAGGTTCCGATTCTCCCCGCTGAAGGATCAGGACATCAGGAATCTGGTCGACAAAGTCATCGAGGAGGAGAAGGTCAACATCACGCAAGACGCGACGGACTCGCTCGTCACACTCAGCAAAGGAGACATGAGGCGAGCACTTAACGTACTACAGGCCTGCCACGCATCAAGCACGCCGCTTCAGACACCCGGCAAGCCCGCACCCGACCCATCCGCGATCGTGCGCGACGAGATCACGCAGACGACCATCTACGACTGCATAGCAGCACCACACCCGTCAGACATCAAGTATATCATCGAGACGTTACTATCGAAGAATGATATGACAGAGTGCTTGCGCACGGTCAATAACCTGAAGATCATGAAGGGACTCGCGCTGGCAGATATCCTGACGGCGATCAGCGAGGAGCTAGTCAGCAACGACGTGCCGCCGCAGGTCATGGTGACATGGATGGCAGGTCTGGCAGACATCGAGTATAGGCTGAGTGGAGGTGGTAACGAAGCCATACAGACCGGTGCGGCGATCGGCGTTGTGAGAACAGGTGTGGAGTTGTTGGAGACTGGAAAGAAGTAGCACGTTCGCGACACTAGTTGCGAAAGGAGGACAACAGCGAATTGCTAGAAATGATACCATTGGAATGCGCGAAAGTAATGCGACAAGATTACATCCGCACCACCCAAAGATCGCAGCCGTGATGATACACTACAAGAAAGTGGGGCAATATGTCTCAGGATACTCAGAATCACCGTGGTGATAGGACGAGAGCCGTGTTATGCGCTAACCACGCTAGTCAACACCCACGCGACTCGGACGCGCCTTCCGACAGATGTACCCCGGGATATATACACGACGCATCAACAATCAACACAGTTATCTTAGTCGCGTTCCCCAAAGTCGAAGGTATTTTGTCCCTGCTTCCTAAACGAAACACGTGCGACCACCTTGGTATATCGAATAACCGAAAACGCGCGACGCGCATGCATATACACATCATGCCTGTAAAGGTAAGTCAACTTGCGCGATGAACGATCATGGGACTAACGTCAAACAGAGAAGAGAAGGCCCAACAAAACAGCGACAAGTCAGTCTGCGCAGAAGTAGAAGTATCGATGTACTTGCTCTTCCAGTATCTGTAGAACAGACAAAGTTACAAGAGCGTCGAGCAATCGAGGGAAAGAGCAAGCGGCCGCCTAGGTGGCGAGGGCCTGTAAGTACTATATATACATGGCGCAAAGCCACCCAGGCTTATATCCCCGCAGCAGCAAAACAACAATCCCTTATCCCATAGGCCAGCGCCGACCATGCCATCGCAACGGGAATCGATACCAGCACGTGATCTCAAGAGCAGTCAAGAGAGCCAGCCACCACCATCATCAAACATCCAACTCCGCTTCTCCTTCTCCGAATCCTTCATCGATGATGTCGAGCGACAATTCCACTCCGAGAACAACTTCAACCAGAGTTTCTCGGGGCTGACGATGACCCCCGGTGCCAGCTTCTCCTCCTCGAGTTCACAATCTACCACCAAAGCATCGCCGGTCCAACCCATCCAACCACAAACGTCCATCTACCACCAACCTCCGGTCTTGATCAAACCGGGCAAGAAAAGAGAAGGCTATGGATTCAGCTACTCAGAGACGTTCATGTACGATTCAGACGACTACCCCGACACGGAGTGCGGGGACGCTGAGGATCAAGCGTCTGAACTACACACCACGAGGTCACTGGATAGTAATCCATATCTTAACTGGGACGGCACAATGAGATCACAGCAAGTGCAACAATCTCACCTATCCCAACAGTCACAGTCCTCGACCAGGCCAACATCACGAGATTCCACAACAACAATCCCAACTCCAACCACCTCTTTCGACGACCTCGTCGTCCTCCGCCCTCCAGGTTCCTTCCACCTCGCCCGCCCACAACGCCACCTCCCTTGCACAACCGCAACGCGCGAAGATGCGCTCGCCCTCCGCGCGTCTGCCACTTTACTCTTCTCCAAATACACAGAGTCGGCTTCTATCCAACTCGCCCTCTTGACGCGCATGGAACGCATGATGTATCTGGAGCAACAGAAGCCGGGTGCGACGGAAGATAGTGTAGCGGAGAGTTTAGAGGCGTGTGTGAGGAGGCTGAGGGATTGGTTGGTTAAGAGTAGGGATGAGAGGATTGCAACGGGCGAGTGGAGTGGGGTTGTGGAACATGAGAATGAGTGGGTGGAGTGGATGGTTAGGGCAGCGGAGAGGGGGGTGTTGCATGTTAGGCGGAGGGGGTGTCGGTGTCGGCCGGAGTGGGAGGGGCTGTGAGGTTGGGAGTAAGCGTGGGGGTGGGATGGCGCAGGATATAATCCATGTCGTTATCACACGCGATTAATCTTTTGCACTGCAATCTTTAGCGCGAATGAGCAAACGTGTAAGAGAAGTAGCCAAATCCTTGGTATGTTATTCGTGCCACATACTCGGCACGATATGTTGTTTCATCCCGAGTGCACTGCAATCTTTAGCGTGGACGAGCATGTACGTGGGGAAGCTAGCCAACCCTGCTGCTCTCTCTCAGGATGTAACCACATGGTGCAGAGTTTTCCAGGTGCACTGCAATCTCTAGCGTGGAAGAGAAGGTATGTAACTAAAGTAGCCAGCCATACAGCTCTCTAAGGATTCGAAGGCTGACAGAAGGCTTTCGCAGAGCACTATAGTTGGTCATGACAAGAAGCCACACGCATGTCCAGACCGGATTGTGTTAGTGACCGGTCAGCATTAACATTGCGCTTTCAGGCGACGCTGCACTGCAATCTCTAGCGCAAAGGAGCGGATATGTATCTCGCGGAAGCGGCCAATAATCCACGCTCTTTTTGCACAGCCTTGTAAAACACCGCCACAAGCCACACGAGTTCATACCACGTCGGCTTCGGGAACCATTGGTCTGGAGAGACGCGCAAAAATGAGGCGGCACTACCCCAGTCTGCACTGCAATCTCTAGCGTGGAAGAAGTCTTCTCAGCCTCATATGCACCAGGGTAGAAAGTGCTTCGGGGCATGAAAATGTCTCCAAAGATTCCCAGAGCTTTTCATTCCTATACGAGCTCGATTCGTTACTTCAACGTCAGCTTCCCAACTATCTTCAAGCGCTTTAGACGTCTTCGGCTGCGAGGATCTAACGGGAAGGGAGCGTTGCTTGGCCAAAGCCGCCTGAGTGTTGCTGCAGCTCGTTGGTACGTGTACGTGACTTCAGCGCCACGCGTGGCAGTGCTATAACAAGAACGTGAACCTCCATTGATGGAGGAGCTGTAAGGGTGTGGGGTCAAGTGATGGTTGCATACTCCATGGCGGAAATTCATTATTGCTCTGCCAATAGGGAAGAGCTTCCGGTAGGGATTTTGGGCCACTCAAAAACCTCGAATTAACTAGTATTTGGCCTCATTGGAGCAGCAATATTGAATTCCCGTCAATGCGTACGTCCGCAGCTCATCAATCCACCCAGCCTTTACTGCACTGCAATCTCTAGCGCGAAGGGGCGGGTATGTCTGTCGAAGAAGCAGCCAATAATCCACGTCTTTTGCCGCCCTGTCATGCATCACTATGTATGAACGGACGCGCAGAAACGGTGGTAGGATGACGGGCACTGCAGCCCACCGGTGAAGCTGATTGCACTGCAATCTCTAGCGTGGGAGAGACCGTCACACCAACGTACTAAGACCGAAACGGCTTTGACAACATAAAAGCGCAACATTCCGTGTCATTCGGCTCTTTGCAGAATTATGTTCGCAATCGCGACGTAGTTATTATACCAAAGCACAATCCAAATGACCAGCCCGAACCAGAACCTGGCCGGGCGCACTTTGACTCGAACGGGCACTCTATCCTTGTCCCAACAGTGCTGCACTGCAATATCTAGCCTGGACGAGGCCTTCCAGCCACGTGCGTACTACAATTGAGAGCACTCACTGGTTCCACAATGAAGTCATAGTTGCTTGTGCGACCCGAGTCCGTGCAGAAGTCGTGATACCTTCTGGTGCACGGGATGCTCGGAAACGTTTCCGAACGCTCGTCGGACCTTTCCGAGCGCGATCTTGTTCTTCGATACCACCATTTCGACCATTCCCTAATACTTCTAGCTTGCTGATCAGTCATGATCAGTCTCACGAAGCGCAGTGCGAAATCAGCTCTTGGACGCCGTCTGAGTGTGCCCACTACCCGTCGACACATGTACACCACCACCGCGCCACGCGTAGCAGTGCTATACCAAGAACTCGATCCACCGTTAATCAATGGGGTGCGCAAGCCCAAGAAGCCCGGAGGTACTTGGTCTTACTCCATACACAAGCCCTTCCCGCACCGTTAACGACCTCACCAAGGCTACATCGACTCCAGCGCAGACATCGCCCACGCACTAACCCACCAACACCACAGCCCCGTCTCCGTCATCACGCCCGCCTCCGCCCCAGATCCACAAAAAGATGAAGAGTGGTGTTTTGGAGATACAGAGACTGAGATTGCGTGGGCACTGGAGAAGGGAGCGACGCATCTCTGGGCTAACACTATACTCTTTGCGAAGCATCCGCTTCAGACGGCGGAAAACCTAACGAGTATGGCTGAGACGTTGAAGATTGTGGCACAGCCACCGAAGCTGGTGGAGCTGTGCGACGATAAAGCGTTTGTTAACGATCTTCTTCGTTCTCGTGGTGGGTTTACGCTGCCGGATGCGCGGGATGTGATGATTGATGAGGAAGATCTTAGGGAGATACTGTGGGAAGATCTTCGGTATCCTGTTGTCGCTAAGCCGGTTAGAGGACGAGGGAGTTATGGAGTGAGAGTTTGTCGCTCCGAAGACGAACTGATCGACCATTGCGGCGATCTACTGGGAGAGGATGTGTACGTGATCGTCGAGGACTTTCTTGCGGGTCAGGAAGTCACTGTTACTGTGATGCCGCCTGCGCCTGCATCGGGACAGGACGGGTATTGGGCGATGCCGGTTGTGGAACGGTTTAATCACGCTGATGGTGGGTTCGCCGCGTTGACTTGGGAAAAGCGTCTGCGATGTCTACTGACTATTTGCAGGTGTCGCACCGTACAACGGCACAGTCGCTGTTATGCAGAACTCTCGCTGTCTTTCCGAAGACGAACACCTGGCCGATCCACAGTATGGTGAGGTACAGCGACAGTGTGTTGAAGTAGCAAAGCTGCTCCAATGTACTGCTCCTATTCGAGTTGACGCTCGTCGGTTCACGGAGGATGGATCGTCGCCATTCGCTCTCTTTGATGTGAACATGAAACCGGTAGGTCAATTGAGACCTGCTGTTGGTAACATGGCTAAAGTGTGATCAGAACATGACGGGTCCTGGTAGGCCTGGTAGAGAGAACCAAGCTAGTTTGACGGCACTGGCTGCTGCTGGCTTGGGATGGGACTATCCGACTCTGCTGTTGAAGATCCTTGAGTCGAGTAGTTCGCTGCGTGATCTGAGAAATGACACGTCGTCGTTAATCACGAAGTAGTGATTTAGGTAATAATAAAGACCACGCTCTCAAATTAGCGCACAATAAAGGTCTAAGAGGATGTGTAGCATATACTTTTGTTTAAAGAATTACCAGTTGCGTATAGGACATGGACGACCTCTATATCGCACGGAATTATATTATAACAATAGTCTGCTCTTTGGCATTAGGGAACAGAGCATCGAACCAGACAGAAAGCTTAGATCGCACATCGCCTGGATCTTCTACCCTTCCACACTTGAATTCAATGAGCTGCCAATAGATGTGTCCAATACGCCGATATACTCCACACGAATCGCCTGTGACTTCATCACCTGTTGGTAGTAGTGGGGTGATAACCAAGGCTTCGTACAAGGCGTCGTACGAGGATAATTTATCTTCAGGATATATGCCCAGCGGGATGACACTGTATGCCTCGATCACCGTGGAATGGTTCTGGCATTCATCCCAGGCCAGCGATCCGTAGCCGTATATCGATTCCGAAAAAGCTGGCCCCTTCAATCTCAAAGAAAGTTTGCCATCTGTAGGCAGAGAAAGATTACATAGGATAGCTTGCAGCTTCAAAGCGCCCTTCTTGATGTTTCCATACTGATTGCTGGCTTCAGCTAGTGACGTTTGCACGTCAATTATCTCTAGCAAAGACTTCGAATGCGGACCCAAACTACGTCTGGGATACCGAACACCACCAGCTACCGATGCCCAGCTCCAAGATGGCGCAATGGTCAGGCACGATTCTCTTGCTGTTACGGAACACGGAGTTCTAGAGCTCCAAGAGAGGCAGCTGAGGAGTTGTGATCCCCACATGCCAGCATGATATTCATGTCCAAACCGTTCAGTTGGTACACACCTTGCGATCGATGACAGAGCGATCAAACGGTCCACTTGCAATGTGAATTTCGACATTGAATAGAGTTCAATGAAAGCTAGCCAAGTGCCCAACACCATGAAGGAAGCGTGATGTGGTCCTATGTTCTCACCGTTCTCACCCCCGACATAATCTTTATCCGGATCGGGTTCTTCATCGTCATCGAGTTCTTTTGCGTCCTCAACTTCTTTCCCGCTTGCTTTACATTCCCAGAAGACTCCCTCTTCAGAGAAATGTAGTATCCTTCGCGAAAGCAGGCGTTCTTGTGTAACCCAGCCGCGTCTGTTCAGATTGGAAGCGACGACAGAGGCGTATTGTGTCCGGACACCCGTGAACATCAACAAAGGCTCTCGCGTTCTATCTGTGATACCTGCTTCAGGAATGCTACAGGGCGGATTGTAGTCAATTCCGACTTTATGCAAGAAGCCGTCGCTGGGTTGGTCGGAGCAAGTAGCAGCGATGGTGCAGATCGCATTCTGATAAACCAGCCACATACGTGGTCCTTCCATATTCCAGTCAGTGTAATCGCCGTGTGCGCTGGGTTGAATTATGCACAAGGCGTCAATCCAGAGAAAGCGTATTCCAAGCTCTCGTGCAACAGCGATTGCATCTTGGAACGTCTGTGGCATGCTAACCTCAAATATGATCCGGTCCGCAGTGGGTTGGGTACGCAACATGCAAGGTGGTGGCTGTCGGCCCCAGCGATAGCTTAACGTGCAGTATTTGGAAAGCTCGTCTATTGTGGCGCGGTTCCTAGCAATCCAATCTTGCGTGTCGAGCGTGAGAATGCTATTGCTGTGGGAGAGATCGAGCAGACGACGTGGAAGCGAGGACGCCTTCACTGATGGATCAACTTCGCATGGCTTACAGAGGTCATGCTCGTCCTTTTCGCCAAGCATGCATGCTTTCAGAAGCTCGTGAGCACGCAGGACCGGGTCACAGGGAGGTTCCAGAGCGGGAATGCCAATCCAGTGATAGCTCGACCTTAACGCTATACGGAGGGGGTGGGAAAAAAAGTCGGATTTGCAGAAGTAGATTTGGTGTTTCTCCAACACGATTGCTTTATGGTGGTTTCGGAGCACAATCGGGGGCTTATCGTGAATGCGTGCTAGGTTCGCGGTCGAAACCTTCTCTATCTCTTTCCGGATAAAGGAGCACAGGTCGCATCCACTGTCGGCAGAACTGATTAGTTCCGGTCCAGAGGACCATGTGCGAAGAGCACCCTCGTCCAATGGCCACTGGTTCGTAATAACAACCTTGCTGCACTCGTAGCACCGAGGCATGCTCTTGATCCCGCAAGAGCTACGGTTCGGAAAAGCTGAAAAACTCCAATGATCTAAAAAAATCTACAGTCGAAGCAACAAGGCTGTAGGACGGCTAGACCGCGTTCAAGGGATGAGTATGAGCGTCTTCGTCTGAATCGTGATCGCCGGTTCGAGAAGCGGAGGCTGGCATCGATGAATCAGGAAGTGGCCATGCCGACGGTAGCGTAGCAGATTTCGAAGTTGTAGTATGGTAAGTGTAGAGTTACAGGACATGAGATTTGAAGAGACAAGGCTCAGCCATTTTCACCGGTCCGCGGGGTGCACCACCGAGACGCTGAGGCTGAGCCCGCCAAGCTTCCTTTGCTGCGCCTGCATCTTCAGGCGCCCTATCAATCCCATGACATGCTGTATCAGTATCGGTGTCAATAATGGCACCACATCGCTGTGTGTTGAGCTGCGGCCTGTCGTCAGCTGTTGTGCGTGATGATGCAGGTGGAGGAGGCAAAGTGAAGTTGAGGCGCGGCTTCCCGCTTGTCGCCTGTCCAGCAGCCCCGCCAAGAACCAGACGCGGAAGGCTCGACAACAATCGAAAAGCTGCCTGCCCAGGTGGACAATGAGGCTGTATCACCACCCATCATGCATACATTACGCTGATGATCATGCGCATGCACGTTGAATAAGTCCGAGATATTCTTCGATGTAATCACAGACTGGAAGCTGGTAGATCACAAAGGCATCAAGATATTGTGATCTGTTTCTTTACCACTACTTCCCCAAACTACCTAAACCACGCCATGCTATCTGTCTGTCTGTCCATCCTATCATACACTAGAACTTGGTATTCATGCCCATAATCGAATCAATAAAACCCCCTCCCCCAGCCAAGAAGTCAAATACGCCATAAAAATGCTCAACCAGAAACGCCCATACCCATCTCCGCAGCCACCCGATCTTCATCCTAATAAACCACAGGTACAGCCGCAGCACCCCACCTCTCACGCACGCGCATCATGACAACGAAGCTCTCAAACTGCCATGTCTTACTCCGCTCATCGAGTGTCTGTTGAAACCTTGTGCCAGTACAGGTACCGATGGCGTAGATCCCGTCGTGCGCTTTTCGGTTATTGCAACCGTAGCAGACCTATCGTCTACGGTAGATATCCGCATCTCTTTCCCTGTTGTCCCGGCCATCGCGTCTTTGATCTCTGCGGTCTGGACTGCGTGATCGTGTCCGTCCATCTCGTCGTTCCCTCGCAAAGCCTCTCGCGTCATTCCGATCGGGACGGTCCCTGTACGCACGATTGCGGTCTGAGCGATCATCTGTGTATCCTTCTCTCGAGTTACCGGAGTCGCGCGAGCCGCGGCGAGGTCGATCGTCTGGTTCGCGGGAACGGCGAGGGCCTTCTGCGCCGTAGCTGGGTATGTAGGTGTCGCCGCCGGCGGCAGCTGGCGGTTGTCTTCGGCGGTCTGCGCCATCGGGGCCGTAGCGGGGGACGGGTGGGAGGGGGTGACGGCCGTCTGCGGGGGGTGGTGGGAGGCCATTGTGGCCTCTGTCTGCGCCGTTGCCCCAGTTCGGTCGGCGGTCACCGCCTGGTGGTGGGGGTGGAGGTCGGTGTTCGTAGCGGCGGTCGTAGCCTCCTCTTTGGCCTCTGTCGACGCCTGGTGGACCGCGGTCTTGCGGGCCGCCGTATCTTCGGTCGCCATTCTGCCATGATTGTGGGGGTGGGCCCTGGCCGGTCCATTCGCCGTTTGGTCCGCCGCCTACTGTGCCGCCTTGTGGTGCTGGTGGTAGCGCTTGCTTCTGGCCTCGCGCGTTCCGTCGATCTAGCTCGTGTGAGTCTGCAAAGGTAGGGATGTCTTCCTCGCGCATGGGAAGTGGCTGTTCTCGGAAGTATGGGTGGTCGATAGCGTCGATGGCGTTAATCCGTTTCCGCCAGTCGAGCCTCATGAGGTCTTTGATGAGCGATAGTCCGACGGGCGAGAGTTCGCGGAACCGTTGAGCAATAGTACCGGTGTGAACGGGGAATGCGCGTATGGGTTCGGCGCCAGGAAGATCGCGCCACCCCGGCATGCTGTCGTCGTTTGGCGATCCGACAAGCTCGAAGATGATCTGGGCTTGGTGAATGTCGCTCTGTCCGGCGAGGATGGGCTTGCGCTTGAACATCTCGCCAAAGACACAACCCGCACCCCACATATCGATAGCTGGGGTGTACTTCCTGAGCTGCAGAAGAAGCTCTGGAGGCCGATACCACCTAGTCACAACCAATGTAGTGTATTCGCGCTTCGCTTCGCCGTTGCCCCTACCTCGTTGTGGTACCGCCTCGTCGTAGTGTCGCGCAAGACCGAAATCTGCTATTTGTAGACGTCCGCGGTTGTTGATGAGAAGATTGGCGGCCTTCATGTCTCGATGTAGGATGTGGTTATCGTGGAGGTATCGCAGGCCCTTGAACAGTTGCAGCATGTAGCACTTGATCTGCGCCTCCTTGAACTGGACTTCGGGGTTGTCGAGGAGACCTGATAGATCATGATCGGCGTAGGGCGTGACCATGTACAGGATGGCGCGTTTCCTGCCCTCGGTCTTCGGTCGTTCCACGGCCATCTCTTCCAACTTGAGGACGTTGTCGTGCGATAGCATCTTGAGCAGCTTGATTTCTCGCAGCGCCGTAATAGGGAAGCCATCTTTCTCGTTGTGCATCAGGATCTTCTTCAGCGCAAAGATACTGCCGGTGGCCTTTTGTCGCGCCATGTGGACTTCACCAAAAGTGCCCTCTCCAAGCTTCTTCATCATTTCGTATTCGCCGATCTTGCTGCATCCTTTGAACCGTCGCTGCAGGGTCTGTGATGGCGTCGCGCCTGCCGAGTTCGCCATGTCGGCGGCGGTGGTGGTGGCTTGGGTTCGCGATGGAATGTTCGCGGCTACGCTTTGTACCGGCTGCTAGTGGTCCTCGGCGCAGATGTCCGCAGGGGAGTCGGGCTATTTCTCGAACCCGGTGGCGTGATGTTGCGAGATTTACGTGGTCGCGATGGCATGCGCTGCCATGAACGGGAGTTAGGAGGCAGAAGCTATTGTGCGTGCATGATGATAGGCGAAGACATTATCGTAGGTGAAGGAGCAAAGAACGCGATCCACGGTTGATGGCACTGGCTTGGCGCCGCACGCTAGCGTAGCCTCCGATCGACCTTAACCACACCTCCATCACGAAGACGTCAACAGGCCATTGCACCCCATAGCAACCAGGTACGCTACCTTACTACCCTCCGAAGATACCTCACGATATTGATAGTCCACCAGGCTCACAAACATCATGCAACCCACACGAGCCCGCATGGGCCCGCCCAAATATGCGCCGCACCCGAACCACCCCATCCACATCCACCCGGTCCGACCGCTATACCGATTCATGGCCACCGGCCTCGGCGCGTCCATGTGGTTCTTCGTATGTGAAAAGAGCAGGTTGAAGGTGGCATAGCGCTGACAATGGCAGTTGATGTACCGCGCGAAGAAGGACGGACCAGCGCTCCTCGGCTGGAAGCACCCATGGGACCATTGAGCTCTTGATGACCAGGAGTCGAGGAGTAGGGAATCATCAATGCGACTAGGAGGAAATACCAAGCATAGCGGATGTACATACTATGGATGACGCAGGATGCGGAAACCAAGACCGGTAGCTGTGATATCCCGCGCAGACAGCGCCAAGAAATCAGAACTCCAAGAAGATCATGCCAATCGTACCATTGCCATCGATAAATGCTCATACTGGTGACCTTGTGGGTGAGCATGTGGAAATGGTTCAGCAAATAGAAGATTGGGAGCAGCATTCCACGCTCTGCAGCTTACTTTGCGCCGGTGCTCGGCCGTTTTGCACTTTCACTACCACGAATACCTGCCACAATAGCTACAATAGCACCTGGTCCGCAGCGCGCTTTGCCGGCAGTCTTGGCGACTCAAATAATGCTTTAACCCGCGCCGCTTCTGACGCTGTGAACTACCATCGCCCCTCTGCTACCCAGCTCAACACCACTGGCACAGACGCACTTCTCGTACCCACGCTCCCTGAACCATCAGCGCTTCCATCGGTTGATCGCTTCCATCATAGACTTCCATCCGCTGTGCACTTCAGTCTTCGCTAGACAGATCACTCCCCACTGGTCCTGCCTCGCCACTCCTTATTACAGACGCGTATACAGTCCACTATCGTCACCTCCGAGCACAGACTTGTCGACCGCAGTCTTGTAAGGGCGTTGTCATTAAATCAATGGGTCAAGACTGACATCATAAAAGCCATGGACTCTGCTACCATGTTTGCTACCGGCGCATCGTATGGCTTGTCTATGGTTGGTATCTCGTCATGATAACCAGACTCGTGATTAACATCTCATAGCCTGCACAACCCCCAGCGAGCCATGATCTCACCCACCTCAAGGCAGCGCTCAGCGGCTTCACCGACCTCGCCATCGACAAGAACATTGAGCGCACCACTATCATATACGTCGTCGGCTCTACTCTTCCCAAGCGAGTCCGCAAGCAAGGCGTCAAAGACATCGCTTCATCCCTGAACAGCATCTTCCGCAGGGAGACGATTTTCCACAACGACAAAGAGGCTTTGGATTCGCTTGAGGGCATACTGAGCAAAGCCATTGACTACCACATCACCGCCACGGACATCGCGATCACCGACGATCGGTATAAGGAGTTAACCGCTGCTGTCAAGTTCGAGCTTGAACACATATCAGACAAGCAGGCTTTCTTCGCTCTCATCGGTCGTTTCGTCTCCAAGGTTAGTGATTGCTCGGGGGTGCCTGTGCCTGCAGCCATCCTCGCTGCCAAGCGGAATGTGACTTCGGGCTCGGCTGCTGGCCACTGGCAGACCAACACACTTCCGATGAAAACTGGCTCCAACTGGAATGACAGCCATGAGGGTAATGCAACCACTGCAGCTGAATCGGACGACATGGACTACGACTTCGATGGTGCTCCAGATGTCCAGACCGATCACGCTCCAGGATCCGGAACCTCGCCTTTTCTTGGCGCTGTCTTCACATTCCAGCCTGGTAATGCATCCCCGGAGTCGACTTCACCTGCACACACGAAGTTAGCGCCACGGCAAGGGGATCACGGCTACCTCGACGGAATCTCTTACGAGCTCCGCCAAAAAGGGCTGGAGTTCTTCCATGACGAAGTGGACAGAATGCACTGCAAATTGAGCCCTTTTCAGGGCATGCTGCTCGATCAGAATGGGCTTTACGAGCTGATGCATAGTCTGGATGCCAAGGTTCTCCACGACATAGACACGGAAGTGTCATCTCGTTCTACTCCTCCGTCAGACACGTGGCTTGACGAGAAATACAAAAACGGGGTGCAGACGGAGCTTATCGCCCTGGGCGAAGCAAGCAATTTCCTAGCAAGAGTAAAAGAGGTCTTGTACTCCAGAGACGTCGAGATGGCCGACGTATCCGCTCACGATAGCTGGGCCGATCCGACGCTCAACCAAGAAGAATTCGACGCCCTCAACCCTCTGAAAGCCCCATCTTCGCTTCAAGGAATCTCTGTCGACAAGCGCCGACACTTTCTCTGTCGTATGCTACGCAAAGCGAAGCGCATGAACGCCAAAGCAAGATCAGCGCAGAAAGAGCGGTTACAGCCTTCAGAAATGGTGGATATGGTTCATCAAGACGAACTCGCAGTCCTTCACCGCATCGACTCCGCAATGCAGGGCTCAATCTTCAAGAGAGATGATGCGGCAATCGAAAGAGCGTATGATGCCCAGTCTGAGTCTGAGCTCCGTGATTGCGGCAGACTCAACTCGTTCGTGGATAAAGTGAAGGGCTACCATCGGCGTCTGAGGAACTTCATCTCTTCGGCGAAGGGCCATGTTGTCGACGCGTTTGGGTTGCGTTGCGACAGCGGTGCTGCTCATACTGCTGATGCAGAGTATCACTCTCCCCCTCCTCGACCAGACCAAGACATCAAGGGCTCATTCATCTCCGCCCTTACAGATGCTATCAACGCCATGAACTCTAGCGTGAGCATCACACACAACCTTGACCAGCTCCTTCTCCAGCCCGCCGAGGTAGCCGATCTCGTGTCTAGACTGGAAGCTCGCATGCGGAGCGATCTTGAACAAAAGTACATCGACACGCCTTTGACATACCAGGAGCAAGAGAGAGAATATGTTCAAGCTGCCAACCACTGTCTACAACGGATACAAGATACCCACTGCTTTCGTGAGACGGTCAAGGAGTATCGTCAGTTGACATCTTGAGGGCATGTTCGGTGACGGCGTGATTACGATGCAAACCCCATCGATCTTGTGTTGCGCAACTGGGATATGTTATAACTCTGGTCTGGAAGTAAGCAACGCTCTGGCTAAATATTGTGTTTGGAGGCGGAGCAGCATACGACTATCGCTGTGTAAGCGGTGCGGAGAATGTGTTTGGATGTTCAAACAGCGAGTTGGATTGATGATCCAAGACCAAAGTGGCTTGGGTCGTTGATAATGATGCTACCTTCGTCGCATTCAGGTTAGTCCGTAAGTCACTACTGTTCAACCTCACATCGCATTGGATTGACTTTTGGCAGGAACGAACATTCGGACTACTAGTGCTCGCGTTTCATCACTACAAAGTGTCGATAAAGCTTTTGTTTGCTTCTATCATTCCTTCCTTCGTATATGTCATCTCCATCCCGTCGTCTCACACCTTTAATCCCGACATACCCTTCTCAATATCCCTCTCCATCTTCCCCATCTCCACCATCATCCTCGACCTTTCCGCAAACTCCTCCAACCCCTTCGGCGTACAATTAGGCCCAACCTTTGCTACAGCCTTGAGGTACTCCATCTTCTGCTCCCTCATATCCTCATTATCCCAATTATTGCCCTGTATTCTAGCGTTAACCATATCCGCCGCCTCATGCTCCATCTTCCTAGCCAGAGTAAGGAGTTGCGGTAGAGAGAGCTCAGTGAAGTCATCCCAGAAGGGAGCTACACCCGCATCCATACATGCAGCTAGTAGCTTTACTTCCATGCCACGAGCTAGCTTGGGAATCTTGACGTTGATGTCCATGAGGGTTTGGAAGAAATCGGTGATTGTCTCTGCGCGGGTTTGGTCCATGATGAGTAAATCCGGTTGAGTGTGAAGGCCTTGTAAGTCTGGTTCTGGAGGCAGACTCTTGTACTTGTTCTGCTTCCGAGGTGAAGAAGAGAAGGGGTGAATTGGTGGAGCGATGATTGGATTCGGGTTTGTTGACCTTATGAACGGTGGTACTCTGTTGCTGTGGGACAACTACACTATGGTGCACTGTTCAGTCACTATGTTTCTGCTACTTGGTGGTAGTCATCGGCGCGTTCCGCATCACCATTGTGACAACGTGGTGATGTATCCGAATGAAAGCTATCATCTCTGTGGGGTGACAGTGAGGCAGTGAAAGTTGAGTGGAAGCCGAGCGAAACCATACCGAGTTTGAGACCTCAATCAGGCGACGTCCAGGGGCGGTCCTTGAACGGTCCTCGTGTAAGCCTTTGATAATGCCTGTAGCTATATAATACTATAAGAGCGATTATACACTACCAGCATGAGCCCCGAAAATGATATCTTGCGGAGTAATTGCGGATATCCCACAACCGAAAAGGATAACAGCATGAAGATGCGCTTCTCCGCAAGAAAGGCGCATCTGAACAAGCTTCTCCATCTCACCATCTCCCACACGCCAAGTCACCCTCCCTTTCTTCACGTTCACCCACTAGCCCCAACCCCCTCCTTAGCACACCTCCCTGTCCACTCCTTCGCATGCCTCTCAAACACCCCCCTCTCATTCGCATACTCATTCGCAATCCCCACCTCAACCGCACTCTCCAACTCCGGATGATCCAACAACGTCCTCAAGCCTATCAACACCTTCTCCATCGTATTATTATGATGCCACTCCTCGCCCAGCATCTTCCAACTCACAACGCCCGTTCTGGCGTCAACGTTGGGATGGTAGATTTTGGTCAGGAAGTTGAGTTTGGGTGGTGCTTCGGGGTATTCGTCGGTGAATTGGATGTGGAAGGCGAAGGTGCCGCCTTCGTAGGGGGAGGCGGAGAGGCCGTGGAGGGTGCCTGTCCATTCGAAGATGTCGCCGTGTTTTAGCTCGACGTGGTAGCCGGCTGCGGGGGTTTTGCGTAGGCTTTGGTATTCTTTTTCGAGGCGTTTTTTGGTTGGCGTCATGGTTGTGGAATTATAACAATCTGATGATTTCTATTGATGGTGATCAATTTTATAGCTTACGAAAATAGTGCGAATTGTCATCGTGCGGTTCGAGAAGGAAGATGTTGAGGATGGGCGCTTGGGTTGGCATACGTCATAGCGCGACTACTATGGTGCGCGTTGGTCCGACGCGCCTTCCTAGTCCTTTCTATTGACGCGCCTCGCGTGTTGCACTATTGGAACGCATGTTCATTGCAACGAGTCGTATTGAATCTCGTTGCAATGCCGCAGGTCATATTTTCTCATAGCGGTATGCGCGAACGCCTGCGCTTAGCAGACTGTCACACGGCTTCCCTTCTTGTATGATTCTGCATAGCCTCGTCGATCGTCTGGGGATATATTTGCACGAGTCGTTCTTGGTAGTTCCGCGCACCACGCGCTTTAAGTCCCGCCATCTCGAACATGCACATAGTCATTCTCGCCAATCTCGTCGCGCGTCGAGACTTTGCCAAACTCCACTCTTGTATCGAACCCGAGAGCTCCGCCGTTCGCTTGCTGTATAGCTTCCTTCTTGCTGCGACTAGCTGCGTACGAATCGATCCATTCATCTCATTTCGTAGCCTTTCTACCCTCCCGCCTGGGTAACAGGTCTGCCTTAGAGTTTGCGGCGCTGGCGCTATCCCCGTAGCGTGCCGCGCATCCGAAGAAGAGACTCTGCACCCTATGTCTCCATCCGGTCGAAAAATTTCGAAGCCATAGCTGCAAAATTCCTTAGGCCCATGGCATCCGTCCCCGGACGATACCTCGCTGTCAATCGAATGTACGCGTTTTCGTGAGACACATCGAGCTTCCCACCCCGTATATCCATTAGCAGGCGGCCGAAAATGTCATCTTCGACTTGCTTCGTGAGCCTGACGAGATCCTGGCTATCGAGCGATATAAAGTCATTCCAGAACGGCGCTGTGCCCATGCTCTGGTAGACCTCAACGAGTGCATGCTGAATGGCTTCGTCGTGCTTGAGATAGGATACCAAGGTGTTGGCCTCCACGAGCTTGTCGTAAAAGTCGACGAGAGTACCGCTGCGAAGTTCATTGGCGAGTTTGATGTTGTATGGCTTAGCCGACGTGGGCTCTTTGAGGATGGCCAGATCGGCGTCCATGAGCATGTCGCTGTACGCCACCAGCGTATCAAGTGCTTTCGAGGAGAAGATCCGAGTAGGAGCGCTCGGGAAGGAGAAGTCACTGTTGCTTGTCGCCGGCTGGTTAACGCCCTGATCTATACCAGTCACCGGTGCATTGCCGCCACGGTCATCGTTCGCAGACCTCGACGCCGATCGATAGCGGTATCCAGCACGGCCACGAGGAACGGTGACGAAAGCTCCTATCTGCTGAGGAGACTGCGACCGGTTGACTCGTCTACTCTGCCTCAAGGCCTCACGCACAGACCGCTGATATCTATGGATCAGCTTGGAGAAGTTGCTGCTATTCTTGAAGCTGCTCCACATCTTCTGCCGACCAGTTGAGTACTCATTGAGTATGAGCGATGGGACCGGAGCCAATTGCCTCCTTATGACCCTTCGATCTATGGCTCGAAGAATGTCGAATTCTGCATGGCGCGCCATATGAATTAGCTCGCTTTCGGGGAGGCGGGTCCGGGATGACGATTGAACTGGGTTCCTCAATTTGAGAGCGCAGTACAGGCCAACTAGGGTCTTGAAACGAAAGTCCTCATTAATGCAGAGTAGACGTGTTGATTGCTGACGAAGCGGCCGAAGTTCCCTCAGCTCCTCATCCGACAGTGTGTCTTCTTCAGCTTGAGCAGCGGACTGGGCGGAGACCGTCTCTTCGTTAAGCGTAGGCGCGCTTGGTTCCGCTGGCCGTGCTGACGGTGTAGGTGTGTTAGGGAGAGAGCTCTCATTAGTTCCCTGGGCTGCTGGCTCGGCGAAAGTTGCAGTATACGCAGGCTGGTAGGAAGGCTTGGAGCTGTTAGAACGAAGCGAAAGGATTGTGATCACGAACTTACCGGTACGTCTTGCTCTTCGGACACGGAGGCTATATGCGCCGCATGCACATTGTTCACATTTCTCTGAGGTGTGATAAACTAGATCTGGTTAGCAAGAAGTCTTACAAGCTGCAGCGATGGAGTGATCTACGTCGGTCTGCGTCTCAGATGGAACATTTGTTGCAGAATCTTCACTGACTTTGAGACCACACGTAGGGACCGTTGGAGCTTCGCGATCTGGTCCCGCATGATGCGCAGATGTCCGGTCTTGCAGCACTTGCATGAGCAAGGACTCTATCTTTGACAGCCTAGTTTTGACCTCGTC
Organism: Alternaria infectoria; assembly: GCF_024043175.1. NCBI lineage: Eukaryota > Fungi > Ascomycota > Dothideomycetes > Pleosporales > Pleosporaceae > Alternaria > Alternaria infectoria. The sequence goes on from NW_026250712.1 coordinate 82,949, forward strand.
AACTTCAGCCTTGGTCGCAAGGCCTGTGACACCACGCGCGACTGTGTCACCGACTCTCTGCAGAAGCTCAGCGGAACTCATCGTCTGGTGGCTAGACGAAGAAGACATTGTGAAGCTCTTGATGTTTTGTGGTAGTGTGAGTGGGTGGTCGTAAGATCGGAGTGAAAGATCGTGCCGAGCGCGCTCCGCTGGTAAAGACTGCAATAGCAGATGGAAGATAGAAAAGTATGATCGCAGTGGTTGAGCTGGTCGATGGGTGTTAAGGTCTTTCATCGGGCGGCTGGCCTGCGTTTATATGCTCCTAGGGTGCCGCTGAGCGCATCATGTGATGACTCCCTTCGTGTGGTGAATGACTGTGGCGCTGCTTGAGATCGCGGTCCGTGTAGACGCAACCATGGCATCTGTTGCAACTGGAGTGAATGGTATGTAGGCGGAGGGTCGTGAGCTTTCCGGTGTAGTGGAGTCCGGGTAGGAATGACGCGCTGCTTTCTCGTGCTATATACGTATATCATGCGAAAAGATGAGGAAGGTAGGATTACCAAGATGGATTCGCACTGCTGTGGCGTTGTCGATATATAGAGCAGAGTATTGGTTCCGAGCTTCAGATAATCTTTATGGTGTACGGATTGAGCGGTACACCCCTCTGCTGGACGCGTAGACCTGCGTAGAGTCAAATGGTTTGCGATAGGGAAACTCGGGAGAAGCCATGTTTGTCTACCAGTGTTAGCAGTGTAGTGTTTGATGTAGCATGCTGAACACCATCTAGCAAGCGCTTGCAACGATGAACAAGCTGCTACTAACAAAGGCTCCTTCACGCGGGACGAGGCACATGTCGGCAGTCACGGCGCTAGGAGGCTGTGAGGAAGTGTGCATCGACGACGATAAAAAACCGTGGCATGAGTAAGAAAGCTACATCACATTATATACCCATGACTGCTTTTGCTTAGCGTTAGTGGCGCTGTAGATTAGTTCGAGATCAAGAAGATAATATCATCAAGCGTAGTGCGAGAGCTTCCTTCGCTTTCCTGCGACATGAGTTGCACTGCGCACACTTGACGCGTCATCATAAGCCCACATATCGTAGGTCGGTAGGTCATCATCTGAGGAAAGGGTATGCTGACGAAGGAATTCAGGCGGCGTCTCATATACGAGTATCGAATCATGTCCTTGATCCTCATTCCACTGTCGTTGATGATAGACGTCGATGGGCGTCTCGTTTACCAGAACGGAATCATGCTCTGGAGGCGGCGGCAGATATTCGAAATGTTCTTGCTGCGAGTAGTCGTCCGTAACACCGTTCAAGCTCGCTTCGGAGCCTTCGGAATCATCATCTGCATCTTCACGTGAATGATACATACCTGTTCCAGTCGCGCTTATAGCCGAGAGTGATTGACGCTGTCGGTATTGATCAAATGGATCACTGTTGTCGTATGACGGAGCCTGCAACTGACTAGCGAACTGGGCTGCTTCATGGTCTTGCATGATGGACGGCAACGGGGTATTTGCACGCCAGCGCTGGGACGAAGGCTTCCGGAGCGTGTTTGTAGGCTGACGAAGAGCGAAGTAGCGCAAAGTCGTCGCTGGAGCCTGACTTCCGCCGGTCATACCTGCAGCGGCGCTATTCGCCATAGACCTGGGAATCATCTCGACCAGATCGTGGCTTGTTTCGCGAGGTTCCCAGTCTGCAATGGAGTCCGCGTACATGTCCTCAAGATCTTCGGGGTAGGAGGAGAACCAATCATGCGCAAGAGCTTCCGACGCTGTCATTCGGTCCTCTTCCTTGAGTATGAGTAGATTCTTGACGAAGTCTTTCGGTCGGTCGCCGACACCGCCCCATGAAGGATGATGCGGGTCGTCCAGGTGACTTAGGTCACAGATTGCTGCAAGACCCATGATCACAGCTTGAGGATTCGTGTGGTACTCCGGGTGTCTGCGATCAGTGAACATCGTGTCTCCGGTAAGTAGTGTGGCTGCAATCGTGCCGATGGACCACATGTCGACAGATCTTGAGTAGCCGTGCTCGGCTGGAATGGCCCTATTGCGTTTGTGAATCTCAGGCGCCATGTACTCCAAGGTACCCACGAGCGAGAACATACGTTGGTACTTGTTGGCCTTTGCGGGATTTTGGCTGCTCTTCCCTGGGAGAAACCTAGCACTGCCAAAGTCGGTGATGACGACGCGAGCGCTGTCCTCGAGAGACGACATGAGTATGTTGTCTGGCTTTAGATCTCGGTGTACGATGTCTTGGTCGTGAAGGTATTTTATTCCGTTCAATATCTGGTAGATGATAGTGGCGGCCTGGAAACTGTCGATCTGACCCTCCTTGTACTCGATGAAGGAGAATAAGTCGCCGCCTGTGACGAGCTCTTCGAAGATGTAGATGGTATTGTTACTCCGAAAGACCTTTTCGATGGTGATGATGTTCGGATGGCTGAGGTCTTTGAGAATGTCAAACTCGCGGAAACAGTTGGTAACCCTGGTCGGCAGTTGTTGCTTTACCGACTTCTGATGCTTCGCTCGCTTTCCGGTGGGTGGGCGTAAGTTCGACAACGCCAAGGTGTCATACATGTTGTCTAGTCGAACGATCTTGCACGCAAGTTGTCGCTGTGTTTCCTGATTGATGCCTACGAGGACTTTGCCGTTACCACCTTCGCCGAGCAAGCGACCGGTGAGGAGGTAACGCGAAGCAAACGTCTGTCGCTCTCGCTCCTGGATGTCGGTCAACTTCACAAGCTCTACCGGCGTGTTCGAGCAGTAGATCAGGGTGACGGTTTCTGAAACGCGAAGCTCATCCCCATCCTCGAGGAGAAATGTACTCTTGGGACCCATCAGGATGCCCACGTCCTGGGACGCCGTGTACTCCGAATTGCTCTTCTTGAGGTGAGTGCCGTTTGTAGAGAGATCAGTTGCATAGACGAACGGTGCGATCTTGGCGATCGGGTTTTGTTCGTAGAGAATGCAATGGATGCGAAGATGCTTCCTTGAAATGGTAAGGTCATCGGCCCATGAGTAACGACTGTGGGAAGGGTTAGAACAAGCTCATATCACAGCGAGGAAGACAGTGCTCTGACCAGAGCTCTGGATCCCTCCCGAGATTGAACTGCTCATTCCCACACACTTCGATCCTGCCTCCGTGCGTTCCTGCATGCGTTAGTCTGTTGATCATGAATCGAAGGACATCGACTCACCGTAAGCACCGTCACCCGCGACTTTAATTTGCAGCCATGCCACTGCTTCACCTGCCATCGTACAACACTCCTCCGCCGTCGATAACACTGCCCTGGAATGATTTTGGTGATGACGCGACTGAGGTTTGACGTAAGGCAGGTGACGCGGCGCGCGTGAACGCTTGGCGCCTGCCTCAGGGCTGGGCGCTAAGCCGTTCTAGCTAAGCGAGCCCCGCACCCACCTAGGTATTTCGACTCGCTGAGCTCCTACCTTTGTTCTACACTCACGACACTCATCTCGACAGCAATGTAAGTTCTATATTCCAGGCCATGGCGGCGCTCGCGACACTCAATTGAGTGCAATGGTTGCTCTTCGAGTGTCCTTGCACCCGCCGGCGCCTCTACACTCTCAAGTGCAGCCGCTGACCTCATACCACAGCCCGCCGACAAGATGAGAGCCAAATGGAGGAAGAAGCGCGTTCGCCGTCTCAAGCGCAAGAGAAGAAAGACTAGGGCTCGTTCGTAAGTTCTACCACATTACCACCGCCTGCTCCCTCGCGTCTAACAAACCCCCAGCAAATAAACGTCTCGCCCCTCAATCTCAGCATCACCCACCTCAGTTCTGAACGAAAATGATCACTGAACGACACGTTTTCTACGCACAACCTTCCGACCGGTTCGCAACTCACTCTACTCCACCGCGCGATTCGGCCCTCAAGCTACGTCACACGGCGGACTGCGGCACGCGAGCTTTCAACTACTACTTCGGGAGGTGACGACTGTGCTGGACTGAGGAATGTCATGGAATGCTGGTCAATCGCCTGAATGGCACATTGGGGTTCTCTGGGAGTTTACTTGAACACGATTACGACGGTCACTCTAACACCGGCTCGCTACCTCTTGTGGAGGCTTGCCTTTGACTGATACGTCGCCATGTGGACATGCGATAACGGAATCAAAAATGCTTCACGACAATATTGCTTTCTTTGTGCGTGATCAAACTGATATGACGTGATGTTCCCCAACGCGACAGCCCTTCCCAGGTTGACATGATGCAATGTGCGCGACCAAAGTTTTAGCCGACAGCTGTGTGAATAGGCCCCGCCGGCGATGTTGATACGCACTCCACACGCGTGAGGTTCTAGACTTCGCATTCAAACCCGATGGGCCTTCTGGTGATTAAGTTAGATCGCGTAGCTTAACTGCGGGCCAACATCGCATCGTGTTTACACTCATTGCTGTATGACCTCACGCACTATGTTCCATCGTCACGCTTTCAGAAGACTACCATCAGACAACAATCACCAAGTCCATACGTATACTCAAGATACCAATATATTCATTCGAGTCCACGGATTTACCAACCCATGCGATCTCATCACTCCCACATCCTCCACCACACTCCCTCACCAAGCCTAAAAATCGAAAGTAGAAATAACAAAGTCCAGCTAAGATATCATAAACCCCATGCTCATTACCCCCCTCCAACCTCCCATACCTCCCTCGTCCTCCCATCCTCCCACCCCACCCATCCACTCCTCCATCCTCCTTCCCACCCTCAAGCCCACTCCCTCATCTCCCTCCCCACCCTCTCAAACTCACCTCCCCGCTTCTTATCCCGCTGCTGATGCACCTCCCGCACGACATGCACACCCCTTCCGTTTCCATATCCGTGTGCCTCATTGTTCATGCCAGCGGAGGGAGGAGAGGAGGAGATGTCTTCGGCCCAGGCGCGGGTGTGGACGCCGGGGGGCAGGGTTGGGGTCGGGGGTTTGGGGGGGTTTGTGTTTGTGTTTGTGGATGCGGTGGGGGTGGTGGAAGAGTTGGATGGTTTGGTGGTTGGGTGGGTGGAAGGACTGGTGGATTTGGAAGCGATCTCGGTGATGTTGCGGTAGGAGAATAAGGGGAGGAGAGGCCCGTTTAGAGAGGGGCGGGTGAAGTAGCGGGAGAAGAATGGGGGGCGGGGAGTTGTTGGGGATGATGATGGAGAAGGGGAGTGATCGTGCTTCTGCGAAGGCAAGTCTCCGTCGTTCTTCTGTGAGATCAAGGTATCTTGCGTTGTGACGCTGTGTAAGCGGGGGATCGAATCGAGAGCCACGGGGTTATTATATGTAGACGCGGTCCAAGTATCGTTCTTGAAATCCGCGCTCGTTGATGTCGACTGTGTAGAGTCAGAAGCACCGAACCACGACATCTTCTTTGCTTTGCTGGAAAAGTATGTAGTCCAACCACGAGGAGCGGTGAAACTAGTCGGTCTCCTCCTGTTGGCCGATCCGGGTAGTAGGCTGGGCCATATCTTGCCAGCTCCCATAAAGACCAATAAACCTCTGTAATGAGCATTTGCATCGACTCCCGTGCCGAGGAAGCCGAAGATGATGAATCCCGTGGCGATCTGGACCCACTTCTCAATACTGATCTTACCCAGCCCGGGCTCTCTTGTGATTCTGTTCCATCTCTCGGGATCATGGACTCTGTCCCAGGAGTAATGGTCGTGGAGTCTTCCGGCCATCTGGATGAGCAGTACGATGGTGTAGATCAGATAGAAGGAGATGACGATCAGGCTGACTAGGAAGAGGCGGATGAAGCGTGAGGACGTGGTGTTTCGCGCTGCAACAAGGCGGTGGAATTCGCGTCGGTATCGGTAAAGACGCCAGATAAGTAGGGCTATTGAATGATTAGTAGGGTGATATGATGGAGGAAGCAGATGAGACTTACCTGCCCAGTACGAATCAATCACAATGCCAACGGCTGACCACATGAAACTAATGACCATGCTAGGCCATGAAGCATCGTGGACAGACCAACACCCAGCAATACCGACGATTGCATAGCGATTGTACTGGGTGACATAGTAAATGCCCATCAGTAACAACGGCACGCCCCAACACCAAAAGACTTCCCAGATCTTCGCTTTGACTTTGCTCTTATGGCTGGTCGAAACAGTGATATTGCGTGTATCCATAACGTTGGCGAGCTTGCGTAATACCAGGGCCAACGAGGCGGTCAATCCCACGTAGCTGCCGACCTGGAGCCGGATCTGAATGTCGCACAGGACCGCACCGTCCCACCATTCAGTCAGGTTGTCGCGGGGCCAGAGGAGCGGGTTGATGCAGTTGAAGAGGTTGTGGAGGACAATCCATAAGATGAGTGACCCGGCTGCGACGTTGGCTTGACGGAAATGCCAGATCATTGGTGCAACGCAGAGGAGGAAGGCTGGAAAGGAGAGGGTGATGAAGAGGATGGCCTGAGTGGAGACGGGTGCGTTCATCTCCTCCATGGTGATGTTGGTGCTGTATTCATACGTCCCCGCCGCATCTCCAGTCCAGTAAGCTTCGTAGGAGTGTGTGTTGGTTGCCATAGAAGTAGATGTCAAAGACATAGCAGTAGATGTCAAAGACATAGCAGTAGATGTCATTGCCATAGCAGCAGATGTCATTGACATGGTAGCGGATGTCAAGAGGAGGGAGCAACCAACGAAGATGGGCAGTTATCTTCGATGCTGCAAAGCGGCAGGTCTGAATCCAGTCCAGGAATGTAGCCGTTGATAAAGTGGAATTCGAGCTGTCGATTGTGCTATCTCCAGGATAGTGTCAGGTAGTGTTGATGGGTTTAGATATGGAAAAGATTAAGATTAGAACGAAAAGCAACGGAAGAGATAGACAGGCGGCAAGCAGCCTCGAAAGCCCCATCACTCCCGTCGATACCGAGTATATGGAAATCCTCAATAGAGCAAATGCGTGTCTCAAGCTTCAATAAGGCTCAATAGGACTTACGTTCACTTGAGTGGTGAAAACGAGTATGCCGCTAGAACAGCATATCGGCAGACGCTCTCGCCCACGTCAATCACAGTCTGTTTGAAACGGGCTGACCCGTCGCATGGACAGGGCGCTGCCTGGTACCCGTGATATTCGGTTGCGGCGGTATGGTTGTGGTAGTGGAAGTGAGACTTTTGCCTGTCCGCATTTGGGTCTGAATAGAAAAAGAGGACTTCTGAATAGAAAACCAACGAGAAAGAGACGAGACATGTCTGTGATAAGTAGCAGCGCAATCAGAGAGGGAATCATGGGGAGACGAGGTGCTAAGTCCCCGCTGCTGCGGCATGGTTGCAGGTCGGGTTGTACGTGGCGGGTTTAGCCAGATTATCCTACTCACCCGCTTCGAGCATCCAGGAACCGGTATTTACCTGCCCGGTTTGGTGGGCATCTGTTACATTGTCGGAGTCCGAACGAGTGCGTTGGGACGATGGGGTACTCTACGGCAGATGGCTGCGTCCCAGTGTGAAGCATCGGGGAACAACAAGTGGCGAGATTGTGTATTGATCGAATGGAAGATAGTCCATGAGGCTGTGCGAGCCTTTGCAGCGCTTGGTCGTTTCCTCGGTCATGGTGTAGGCTTGGTTGCACAGCAGGAGGGCCTGCACACGTGTGGCATGGTCGTCACGCTCTGAATGGCCGTGAATGCGGGATGCGCACAGGATACCTGTTGGTGTCGAGATGGTGTTCGCAGTGAATCGCTTGCAAACCATGGGAAGCTAGGCCATAGCGCATGTGTGAAGAAGCTCGGTGAGGGTCCCAGCTCTACAATTGACCGCATCGAGACATGACGTAAGACGAACGACTCGCCGAGGCGTCTTCCACTACGGCACACGACGGTCGCGTTAGTACGTGTGAGCGTCACCAGAGCCTCAGCGATGCTTCCGCGGCGCCTGCACCCATCGCGATCAGGTGACTCGCATCTCTACCACATCGCGCCTTCTTGAAGCGGCGTCTAGGCATCCATTGGCAGCGACGTCGTCCACGTTGCTTCTTCCATCCCGACGTCTCAACCGGTACTCGCCATGGACGGTGCGCCGGTCGACAGTCCCAGCATCCACCCTCAACTGCGCCAGAGGATGCTGAACCGCGCCGCCACCTTTGCTGAGGGTGCGCGTCCTTCTACTCCTCCTACAGCCGCCCCTCGACGCCGCAGCTCCCTCGTCTCCGACCTCTCCGACTCGCGCTATTCCCTGCGCTCCTCCAGCGACAATCTTCTTAGAGCGGGCGGGAAGAATGACATGGGCCGACATGCATCCCCAGACGAGCCGTCACGATGGATTGCGCTGCCTGTAGTGGCCGCCGTGGTCCCTGCCATCATTGGATTGACGGTAGAGAACGGCGCAGATGTCGCGACAGACGTGTTGATATTGGTACTGGCGGGATGGTTCCTTCATTGGAGCGTCAAGGTGCCATGGTGAGTGCAGCAAGCATAGGTGAGATTCATAGCTGACGCGACGCAGGGACTGGTACCACGAGGCACAACAACGACGATACTTGAACGACGACACGGATGACGCGACATATGACGACACGATACACGAGGAGGAGGAGGATGCGCCAGAGGCTGTAGAAGAGCAAGCAGGCGAGACGCAAGACTCAAAGGTCAACACCACCACTACCGATGCGCCTGTCTCGCGAGCGCAGAAGGAGGCTCGTGAAGCCCTAAAGCGGTCAGAGATGCTGGCATTCGTCGGCTGCTTCCTAGGTCCCCTCCTCGGCGCCCTTCTTATGCACACCATCCGCGGCCAGCTCATGCGCGCCGAAGGCATAGTATCCGACGCGAACCTCAGCATCTTCCTCCTCATCGCCGAGATACCCCCCGTAAACCGCCTCATCAAGATGCGAACAGAGCGAATCCTCCACCTGCAGCGCATCGTCCGAGAAGCCCCAAGAGAGCCCGTCCGCTCAGCCGACACCCAGCAACTCTCACAGCGAATCTCGGAACTAGAAGGACGGCTCGATAGCCCCCCATCCGCCAACAACAACGAGGTAGACGTAGAGAAACTCAGCGCCGAAGTCCGCCAAACAACACAACTCCAACTCGACGCCCTGAACCGCGCAGTTAGGCGCTACGAAAAACGTCACATGGCGCAATCCCTACAAATCGAAGCCCGCTTCCAAGACCTAGAGGCTAGATTGGGTGACACACTCGCCTTAGCTGCTGCGGCTGCTAGAACCGGTCAGCGGCCGGGCGTGATTGCTATGACGCTGAGCTGGATAGCCGGTACTATCAGCTACATGCTGCAGATGACTTGGGACATCGCCATGTATCCCTTTCGCACAGCAGCGGTGGCAGTCTCGGTAGCTAAATCGCTGTTTGTCCGGGATGAGCGGCAGGCGAAACGGAGGGCGAAGGGAGGGCAGAGTAATGGGCATACGGGTATGTCGACGAGTCGGATGCAATCGAAACCTGTGCGGTAGTCTATATCGTCCTATTAATACTTTAATAACACCTTCTCCACCTCCCCAGCTCTGCCCTATCTGCGCGTAAACTGGGTTGTATGTTATCGCATGATGTCCAAGATGGTAGTGAGTCCAGCGCGCCGATACCGGCCACAACACCTGTATTATCTTACCCCAACCGCAAAACATCCGGAGTCTTCCGAAACAGTAACCCGAAAATGCAGGTACACACCTCTCTTCGGAGATAATAACAGCGTGTAGGCCAACCATATCAAAGACACTAGTGACGTTCTGGGCGTTGGCATGGGTGTTGTGGACGTGGTAGGTGTACCCCGCCCCCACTTTGATACGTGCGAAAGGGAGGAACACGAGGGAGTACGGCCGATGGGTGATGTAACGTGGTAATCGCATGGTTACCACTCCTACTACTACTACTTCTATACGTCTCGTTCTGTTTGACTCATCTTCGATTTTCACCTCCTGATTCTACATTTTTTAGACGTTGGTTGTGAAGGCGCCGTTTCGCAACGTTCAAGTAACCTGCCGGCAAAGAAGAAAGAGCAAGGACACAAAGAAACCGTGACAAGTCACAACCATGTATCCAAAATCAGACGTCACAGTCGACGCCTCGAAGTTCGATCGCGATGGCATCGACAAACAGACCCTGGAGTTCAACGAGAAGTTGATTAAGATCTGGGCGGATGGACCGCGGTGGTATGAGGTATGCCCATTCCCTCCCATCCACCCATTATCCCCCCTCCTTCCCCATCCCATCCCATCTCCATCCCCCCCTTCATATCTACACCATTCTACCCGCACCACCCAATCTTACATCCTCCACCCCCATGCTAACGTAAGAATCCACAGGTCGGCGCAGCAGCCTACCGCCAAATGCGCTGGGAAGGCAAAACCCCCTTACCCAAACCCGTCGTCCTCCCCGAAGGCTACAACGCCTCGCTCCCTTCTCGAGACGCTGGAAGGGAGATACCGTATAGGGTGTTTAAGCCGAGTGGAGGGGTGGTGAGTAGGGGGATTCATATGCATATTCATGGTGGGGGGTGGGTGTTGATGAGTGAGGCTTAGTAAGTTGGTTTCATTTCTTTCCTTGTTGTGATGTTGTGAGTGGGTGGAGGGGGGTGGAGGAGTACATGGGTGGATGGAGATGGGAAGGGGGAATGGGATGGGAAGGAAAGGGGAGTATGGGGATGTGATTTGAGGCTAAAGCTAACGAGGAGAATAGTCAAGACCCCTACCTAAAATACATGGCCGACCACTTCGAAGTAACAGTCGTATCAATCGGATACCGGCTCGCGCCCGAAGACCCCTGGCCCGCCGGCGCAGAAGACTGCTACGACGCTGCGGAATGGCTGGTGAAGAATGGTCCGGAGGTTTTTGGTGGGGAGTTGATGTTTACGGGTGGTGAGGTATGTGTCTTTCCCTCCCTCTCCTTCCTCTCTCCATTACCTCCCTGCACTACTCCCTCCTTCTTTTTTTGCGAACCCACCCAACCCACCACCCATACTAACACCCCCCAGTCCGCAGGCGGCCACCTCGCCTGCCTCGTCGCCTTCCACCTCCTAAAAACGCTCCCCACATTCTCCTTCCGCGGCCTCCTCCTCCACTTCGGCTGCTACGACATGTCCTCCTTCCTCCCCCACGTGCTGCACCACGAATCATCCCTCGTAATCGACTACGACGTGATGAAATCCTACATCGACGCCCTCTTACCCAACACCACCGAAGCCGAGCGCCGCGATCCTTCCATCAGTCCGTTTTGGCAAGACTTGAGAGGAATGAACTTGCCGCCGGCGCTGTTTACGTGTGGGAGTGAGGATCCGTTGTTGGATGATAGTGTGTTGATGGGGGCGAAGTGGGGGATGTGGGGGGCGGAGAGTGTGGTGAAGATTTATAGGGGGGCGCCGCATGGGTTTATTGGGTTTCCGCCGGGGACTATTAGGGCGGTGCAGGAGGTTTTGGATGATACTGAGGCGTTTGTTAGGGCGAAGATGGGGGTTTGAGGGGGGAGTTTGGTGGGGTGGGGTGTGTAGAGTGGACGTACCTGATGGCACTCTCTAGAGAGGTTCTACACTATATTGAACTTTTGACTGACATATGTGCGGTTTACCGGATAAAAAAGCTTTTCTCCTAACGCCCAGAGCATTATAGTCGGGTCAAATATGCAGCCGCTGCCGATGAAACGATAGGTCGGGGTATTGGTGGTAGATATCTCCATCAGATCGATACGGCGGAGTATTATCACCGTTATTGTTCCATCCACAAGAACGCCATTGTCGAAAACTCCCATAGGCACAATGGTATCACCAACCTCAGTTGCTACATTCCCATAGCCTATGGAGTTTACCTGAGTACGTGGGTCGTGAAACACGAAAAGATTTGAAATATCTTCGGAAGCTCGATCTAAGTGATGGCTATGGTTTTGACGTCTGAATGTTGTCGACGTGGGGCTGTATCGCGGATCCCATTCTCTGGTCCCCCTCGTTACTGACGAAAGGTGCTCAATGAGTCTCTGCAAGAGATCCCCCTGTGGTTCATCTTGGGGAAGTTCGGAGTCAACATCTAAATCTAAATGAAGTACGCCTTCACTGACTCTTCTGTACAGTAGGTTGGGAAATCGCGTAGCATACGACATCCAGGATGGGCGCTGTCTTTCATCGGTGGGAGGCTCGGGATTTCGCGCGGTTTCCGGTCCATTGGCCATTGAACACAGCTGAAAGAGCTGTGTCTCAATGGAGTGTTCAGAACCGACCGATTGCCTTGAGATCTTTGATCTGACAGTATAAGGTTGCGCATTATCCTTGTCCAGCCGAGGTCTGTACCTGCCAGCCTCTAAACAAATTTCGGTTCTCGTGGCACTGATTACTCGGAAGCCATAGGGAAAAATTCTGTCATCGATGGGAAGGATTTTCTTTGGTAGAACCCGCCAGTCTGGCACCCAAGAAGGCCAATCGTCCGGTCGAGAGGAGTGCTGACGCATGAACAAAGCTGTCCACATGTCTCTATGCATTCTTCTTTTTTTCCAGCAACTGACCGCGAATGCCTTGTATGTTTCACGTACGTCGAGCGAGTAATCTATGTTCATGGAAACAACACACTCTTTTTGCGACGTTGAAGGGCTGTCGGAGTCGGAGGAGCTGTCTGAAGAGCTGTCCGAAGAGCTTTCCGAAGAGCTGTCGGAGGAGCTAGAATCGCTTAAGGACGAGCGTGTGGCAGCCTTCTTTCCGCTCTTCTTGGCCTTCTTCGTCTTGGCTAGCTCTTCGTCAGAGTCGCTGTCGGAGTCGCTAGAGCCGACATTATTGGAGATATATCCAGCTGGTTGAACGTTGGCTGCCATACTAAAGAGTGCGTATATTCGATCTCGTGGATCTGTGCATGCATAAGACGCAAAATCCTCTACCAGGCTTGTGATGTCCTTACTGTCACTCCCAAAGTGACGCGGGACTCTGGTACCGAAGAGCGAATGGTGGGTCCAGAGACTCCCGATAGTGGCCATGGCATCCAGTCTCACCCTGTCGTCAGTACCCAGAAGAGAAACCCCGTTCTGTATGACGGGTAGCGCAGAAACCAGGCGAAGAAGATTAATCTCTGTGTCGCCACAGATTAAGTTGACTTCCAAATTGAAGACGATCTCTTGCACTACCCAGAGTCTGTTGAACCACGGAAGATGCAAGAATCGCATGACTGCACCGAAGTCTGCGTTTGACTCTGTTTCTTTATGCTTGCTTATCCGAGATAGGTGATCAATTGTCCGCATACCGTGCTGTTCGATAGAAGTATCACCGCCTGGATCGAGCCAGGCCAAAACTCTGTGGGCACCGCGGAAAATCTGGACCATCAATGGAATTTGTACGGCCTTTTCTGCGTTATCGGCCTGATTAATGCTCGCAGCGTCGGCCCAGAGGAGTCGGTCTCGATCGGACCGGCGCAGGTATCGCAAAGCTCGGTCAAGATTCTGCGTAACGCAGATCTGAGTGCCGTCGTCGACATACAATGGAAACTCGAGAATTGGTTCTCCCCAGGTATAAGATATGGCGTCATAGCGACCCTCAAGATCCCCCAGTGTCGAGGAAAAAAACGCAACTTTTAGAGGTTCTTCTTTGGAGGAGGCCGGGTGCAGTGCGATCAGCCTGATGTGTTTTGGACCTTCCAGTGCTTGGTACACGTGTGTACTCATGCTGCGCGGGTCGGATCAAGACAGGAGATGAGGAAAGAATGAGTGAAAGACGTGTGATGTACAGGAAGAGCGGCGTGGTGACTGAAATAGCGAATAGGCTGGCGACCGGCATATGACAAGGCCTGCATCCTGCATCCTGCGAGGCTGTGAGGGGAATGGTTGATCCAATCATGGACGCGATAGGCAAGGTCAACCCGCATCATCTGACGAAGACAATTCATCCTTGATAGTGGACATTGAGACCATATGCGCGATTCGCAGTGCATATATATGCGGTGTTTGAACGAGCCAGAAGTCCGGGGATACTGATTTTGGTGTTGGCTGACCGGAGAGATCACGAGCTTCTTCCCAGTAGAGTTAGCGACATTTTTGTTATCCGCTGACATGAGATCCAGCGCCCGCCGATGTGATGCAGCCTTCACATACTGTGTGTTCGATCTTATGGCTTCTGGTGTTGGGTGTTGAGTCGGGATGAGAGCACCAGGAACGGAGGTTGATCCCTGACTAGCTCAAACGTCATACACCGCACGGCCTATCTCGCAAGCCCAAGGCGACGCGACAAGAAAACTTGGTGTCGCACAAGCTCACCATGGCCCAATAGCCCACCACTCGCAACACCAAAAGTCGCCATGGCCGACAACGAGAGCCCCGAGAGGCGGCGGCCGCGCCGGATGAGCGCCATGTACCGCCGTGGCTCCCACTTGAGCGAGTACGTGTGACGGCCAGCTCAGCGTCGGGCGCGACTGATTGACTTTCTCAGGGCAAGCTTCATGGAAGATGTCGAGATGGCGCAAGATGAGGTATTCGAACTCGGCCCCATGCCTCCTTCCCGTCCTGCCTACAACCCCCGTGGAAGGAAGCCTGGCCAGCAGCTGACGCCCACAATCCAGGTCTTCTCCGGCCCCATGAGCGAGAGCGTCCCCACGAGCGTCTCCGGATTCCGCCACCGCCGGTCGCGCGCCGATTCGAGCGCGAGTTTGACGAGTTTCGCATTCTACGATGAAGAGCAGGATTCACAGGGTGAGGATGAGGATAGCGCGATTTTGGAGGACGGCGAGAGCACGTACAACAATGGCTATACCGTATCGGAGCTGGAGGACCTCGAGGCGGGCATATCGTCGGAAACATCGCATTCACCGTCACCATCGCGGCGGAAGTCGAGTGGCAGCAGGAAGTCATCCGAGCGGCCGTTGTTGCGCAGGCACTCCTCCACAGGCAGCGCAGGCTCAGGCATCGACTGGAGAGGGCGCAGGTCCAACCAGAAGATCTACATCATGACCGAGGACCTCACCATTGTCATCGCCGGCTTCAGAACATCGCCCATTGGCTATGCGCTGTATGCGCTGCTCTGCTTCGTGACGCTGGGTCTCGGCTGGCTGCTGTTCAGATGGTTACCACGATGGAGAGTCGCGATAACAGGAAAGAGCTCACCGCTGAAGGAGTGCGACTGGATAGTCACGGAAAACCAATGGGGCGAGTTTGCTGTGCAGCATGTCAGCAAGCAAACCTACGGCCGGTCGCTTTCGACTGTGTTCGGCGACCCTGAAAAGGGACGGCCACGAGAATGGGACGAAGAAGACGACCCGCTCATCGGCGAGCTTAGGTGCCTGGACTACCGCTACATCCGCTTCGTATACCACCCCATCAAGGACAAGTTCGTCCTCGCAAACACCTGGACAGATCCCACCTGGACCGAAGTCTCTGCCCTCCGCGAGGGTCTCGACAACGACGAGCGCGACTACCGCGAGCTTGTATTCGGAAAGAACGTCATCGACATCGCCGAGAAGACTATCGGTCAGCTCCTGGTTGATGAGGTCTTCCATCCTTTCTACGTCTTCCAGATCGCCAGTCTGATTCTCTGGTCCATGGACGAGTACTACTACTATGCCTGCGCCATCTTCATCATCTCGGCCGTCAGTATTGTCACCACACTTATCGAGACAAAGGCATCCATGAAAAGACTGCGTGAGGTGTCAAAGTTCGAATGCGAAGTTCGTGTACTACGCAGCGGCTTCTGGACCCACATCGACTCTGCAGAGCTTGTACCTGGAGATGTCTACGAAGTCACCGATCCCTCCCTTGCTCTGTTCCCCTGCGACAGTCTGCTACTCTCTGGAGACTGCATTGTCAACGAGAGTATGCTGACTGGCGAGTCGATCCCTGTTTCCAAGGTCCCCATGTCGAACCACGCTCTAGACCTCCTAGACCTCAGCGCTTCGGCTGTCCATCCTGAAGTTGCACGACACATGCTGTTCAGCGGAACCAAGATCATCCGCGCTCGCAGACCACACGAAGATCACGTTGATGACGAAGCCGCTGCATTGGCTATGGTTGTGCGCACTGGTTTTAACACCACCAAGGGCGCACTGGTCCGCTCGATGCTGTTCCCCAAGCCATCTGGGTTCAAGTTCTACCGCGACTCCTTCCGGTACATCTCCGTCATGGCATTCATTGCTATGATTGGCTTCGTCGCGTCTTTCATCAACTTTGTGCACCTAGGCCTCGCATGGCATCTGATCGTTGTACGAGCCCTCGATCTGATCACCATTGTCGTTCCTCCTGCTCTCCCAGCCACACTCACCATCGGTACCAGCTTTGCCCTCTCGCGCTTAAAGCAGAAGCAGATCTTCTGTATCAGTCCACAGCGAGTCAACGTTGGTGGCAAGCTGGATGTCGTCTGCTTTGACAAGACTGGAACCCTTACCGAGGAAGGTCTTGATGTTCTGGGAGTCCGCGTAGTCGAGCGACCAAGGAACAGGTTCAGTGAGCTGCTTCCAGATGCCTACGACATTCTCCCTGCGTCGCAGCACGACCGCGACCCCACTGTCGAATACCTCGCACACAAGACGATTCTGTACACCATGGCCACCTGTCATTCACTCCGTAAGATCGATGATGAGCTAGTAGGCGACCCACTCGATGTCAAGATGTTCGACTTTACCGGCTGGAGTTACGAAGAAGGAGAACAGAAAGCCGGCAACGCTGGTGACGACGACCCTGAGCAGAAGCTTTCGCCATCTGTTGCTCGACCTCCACCAGGCCGTGAATATGACGTCGACGATGTTGAAGATGAAGCAAACAGAAAGCAAGTCGAGCTTGGCGTACTCAAGGCTTTCGAGTTCGTCTCACAGCTACGAAGGGCTAGTGTCATCGTCCGCCAGTTCGGCTCTAAGAGCGGACAAGTATACGTCAAGGGTGCACCTGAAGTCATGAAAGAGATCTGCCGACCTGACAGCTTTCCTACCGATTACGAGGAACTTCTCGCCTTCTACACTCATCGTGGATTCCGTGTCATCGCTTGCGCTACGAAGTCAATCCCCAAGCTCAACTGGCTCAAGACTCAGAAAATGAAGCGTGAGGAAGCAGAGAGCGACCTGGATTTTGTCGGTTTCATCATCTTCGAGAACAAGCTCAAGGACAGCACGGCCCCTGTCATCGAAGAGCTTGAACGCGCCAACATCCGCAAGGTCATGTGCACTGGTGACAACATCCTCACTGCTATCAGTGTAGCTCGGGAGTGTGGCCTCATCAACAAGACTGCTCACTGCTTCGTGCCTCACTTCGAAGAGGGTGACTCTCGGACGGCATTGTCGAAGCTCAGCTGGGAAAGTGTGGATGACCCGGTCTTCAAGCTCGACGATAACACCCTCAAGCCCCTGCCGCCGCCACCCGAAGCCGACGTATCCCTCCCCTACGACATATCCAACCTCCGCAACTACAGCCTAGCAGTCAGCGGTGACGTCTTCCGCTGGATCGTCGACTTCGCCTCCGAATCCGTCCTCCGCGAGATGCTCGTCTGCGGCCAAGTCTTCGCCCGCATGTCCCCCGACGAAAAGCACGAACTCGTCGAAAAGCTTCAATCCATCGACTACTGCGTCGGCTTCTGCGGCGACGGCGCCAACGACTGCGGTGCCCTTAAAGCAGCCGACGTGGGTATCTCCCTCTCTGAAGCTGAGGCCTCGGTCGCCGCACCGTTCACATCCCGCCAATTCGACATCTCCTGCGTCCCGCAGGTCATCAAAGAAGGTCGCGCCGCCCTCGTCACAAGCTTCAGCTGTTTCAAGTACATGTCGCTCTACAGCGCCATCCAATTCTGCTCCGTCTCCTTCCTGTACGCCAGCGCGAGCAACCTCGGCGACTTCCAATTCCTCTTCATCGACCTCTTGCTCATCCTGCCCATCGCCATCTTCATGGGCTGGTCCGGCGCCTACCCGATCCTCAGCCGCAAACGGCCCACCGCCAATCTCGTATCACGAAAGGTACTTACGCCGCTACTGGGCCAAATGGTTCTCTGCATCCTCGTCCAATTCATAGCTTTCCACTACGTCCAGAAACAGGAATGGTATCAACCCCCCGTCCTCGACCCCAACCACAGCAACAGCTTGAACAGCCAAAACACAGCCTTGTTCCTTACATCGTGTTTCCAATACATCTTCTCCGCCGTCGTCCTCAGCGTCGGGAAACCGTATCGCGAACCCATGGGCCGCAATTTGCCGTTCATCACGACTATCTTCGTTACCCTCGCCATTACGCTGTATATGCTGTTCGACCCCGCCGCGTGGGTTATGCAAGCGATGGAACTCACGTTTCTAGATACGCAGTTCAAGGTGTTTATTCTGGTGCTGGGGTTGGGTAATTTTGCGGCCGCGTATGTGGGGGAGAATATGCTTTTTCCGGGGCTGAGCAAGTGGATTGGGGTTGCGAAGGTTAGGTTTGGCGGGGAAGGGATGCAGAAGAAGAGGAAGGAGTATAAGGTTATTGCTGAGGGGATGAGGATGTGAGGGGGTTTGGGTTTTGTGGGGGTGGGGGTGGAGATGAGGTGGATTGGTGCGGGGGGAGGGGTGTGTGTGTATATATTGGGACTGGGGTTTGGATAGATAAGAAGAATATTATGAGATTTTGACGACGGCTGTTTTTGACTTGACTGGAATGTAGATATTCTCGTCCCTCGTGCATCGTGCTCTTTTTGCGCCGGTGCTTCGCTGCTGGATTTCACGGTGAAGGCGCGCTTGTTTGTTGATGGTCCGTATCACAGCGCAACGCAGCACGGTATCTCACTCTCACTTTTCCTCGTCACCTCTGGTTGCCTAGTGGCTTGTCTCAATACTGCTTCCTCACAACCTTCTGTCTCTTTCTCTACACCATCCTCCAACGTTCTCTTGTCGGACAATCTGAGCAGAGCATCCAGCACGCAACCGTCAAACAGCACTCAACGATCAACCCATCTTCAACAACCACCATGCCACCAAAGAAGAAGACCGGCGATGACGGTGCGGACACCGGCGGCGATGGCGTAAGTACACGCCAGAACCACTCACATACACATTTACTAACAACCCCCCTCAGAAATTCCGCTGGACCGCCGAAAACGAGCGCACCGTAAGTTCCATCCCCCATCCCCCAAACCCCCTCCTCAACCCTCCTCACAGCCCACTAACTCAAACTCCTAGCTCCTCCTACTAGCCATGAACCGCGGCACCCTCACAAAAGACGACTACCACAAGATGGTCGGCGCCTTCCCTGGTCCCGGTACGTTTCCCCTACACACTCCACACTCCCCAATCCGCACTGTCTGTGTATCTGTGTATCTAGTTACTAACATAACGATCAGCAGGCACCAACTGGGACGCCATCCGCCAGCGCTTCATCAAGATGCGCAAGGAGCAGCGTGCGCTTTGTGAGCAGTTGGGTTGGCCTCTCCCTTGTGACGCAGAGAAGACTCCTACAAAGACTCCGGGCAAGTCGCCGAAGAAGAGGGAGAAGGGTGGTGCGGAGAAGGGCGAGGATGGTGCTGCTGAGGTTGCTGGTGAGATGGAGTCGCCTGCTAAGAAGCCGCGTGCGAGGAAGGGGAAGAAGGAGGTCGTTAAGAAGGAGGTTGAGGAGGATGGTGGGCTTGGTGATGAGCTGTATCGTGAGTTGAATGGGGATGATGGCGGCGTCAAGGAGGAGGTGGTTGAAGAGGGTGTTTAGGCGTTCTGGGCGCTTGGGAGGACGGGCGTGGGAGCGTGTGATGGGTTCTACTGATTCTCCATGATGCGAACTATCTGAGTAGCACTGCCTCGAACATTAGCAAACTGGCAGTACAAATGCACTTTGCAGCATCTGCGGCATCTAATCGGCCAAGCAAAAGTCATTTCCACATCAGTCTTCTGTAATTTTCCATTTTCGCGCTGAGTGTGCAAAGGTGAAGGTGAGCTTGAAATTCCTTATCTTGCACAGATCCAGATTCGGATCTCACCCTCACTATCCTCAATCCCGCACTTTTCATCGTCTACTTAACACGTCCCTCATATCTTCTGCCTTTTCCCCTCTTCTTCCTCCACCACCACCACATTCCCACTTTCTTACACCATCTACCAACCCACACAAACCCAACACCCCCATCTCGGTTCCCCATACCAACAAACCACTTCACCAACGATGCATCCCAAGAAGAAGGTCGCAGCAGCTGAGGGCGGCGAGGCTGAAGGCGGTGTATGTTACTCACTTTCCCAAACTCTTCGAACCACTTGATTAACGTCTGCGACTAGGCATTCCGCTGGACACTCGAGAACGCAAACAAGGCAAGCCAACTCCTTCCTACCTATACTGAACCTGGAACTAACAAAGCGGAACCAGCTCCTCATCCTAACCCAAGGCCGCTACCTCACGTCCGAAGATTACGAGCGTCTTGTTAGCGTCTTCCCTGGTACATCTCCCACTCCCCCTCTCTCCCTCGTACTTACAAACACCTACCCTCCCACAATACACCTTCTCCTTCACATCCACACCCCCGTATCACAACAACCCACTAACCCCACCCTCTACAGGAACAAACCTCAACGGCGTAAAAATCAAAGTCTCCCGTTTCCGCGTCGAGCAACGCAAGCTCTTCGATGAGTACGGCTGGACACTTCCAGACGGCGGTGCAGTGCTGAAGAAGACGCCTACGCCGCGCAAGAACAAGAAGAGGGGTGCTGAAGCTGAGGCGGGAGAGGGAGATGACGTTGAGGAGGAGACTCCGAAGGCGAAGAAACCGCGTGGCAGGAAGGCTAAGGCAAAGGGTAAGGCAAAGAAAGAGGCGTGTGTTGAGGCTGAAGTCGAAGAGGAGGATGATGGGAAGGTCAAAGATGAGGTTCTTGATGAGGATATGTAGATCTTTCTGGGATACTGAGACGACAAACTTGGGGCGAGAATAAGTCGGTTTCTACGTATACGACTTCGTTAGGAATCGATACCTAGAGCATGACTGAGTGCCTTGATTATTGCGCATTCTGGCCCCGCCGGGGCGGTATGAATCATTCAGCACAATTATGCGGGATTTATCTTTTACCCTGAAAATCCAAGATGACTAGTGCGAATCTCCCGTGTCTTCTCTTCCCGGTGAGTCAAATGCAAAAGGTGAAGGTGACTGCTCGCCCAAAAAGGAAAACGAGCAGAATCTCACTCTCACCTCTCCTCTCCTCTTTCGCACGCCTAATCTCCCGCTCGAGACACACGTATAAATTCCTCGTTCCCACTCAGTCTCTTAGACTGATTCCACGCCCACTCTTCCTCTCTCTTACCCCATCCACCTCACCACAGAAACCCAGCAAGCCGTGGACCCTTTCCCAACTCAACCCCCACAACAACATACCCTTAAACGACCATGCCACCCAAGAAGGCAGCTACCAACGGCGATGTTGGCGAGGCTGGTGGTGTAAGTGACATCTTCCTCAGCTCCCATTTGCGTACAGTGAACTGACAACCATTCCAGCCGTTCAAATGGGAAGGTCCAAACGATACAAAGGTATTACATCACGACATACTCCACCTCACAGCAACACGGCTAATGATTTTGATAGCTCCTCCTGTTAACTCAAGGCCGCTACGTCAAGCCAGATGAGTATCCTCAGTTGTCTTCTGCGTTTCCTGGTATGTTCCCCCTCTTCTCTTATCTACACTTCTTGCCTTACGTCTCCGCCTGCTGTTCTCACATTACGGTACACCACCTTTCCCCCACTACCACCATCCTCCCAACATCCAATCTCCAACCCCCAACCCCCTCCACCCAAGCTAACCCCTCCACCCAGGTACCTCAATCGGCAGCATCCGCAACCGCATCTCCGCACTCCGCGTCAAACAACGCGACCTCTACCTTGACCTTGCCTGGGATCTGCCAGAGGGCGGGGCGGGTCATAGTGCGAAGAAGACTGCTACTACGCCGCGCAAGACACCCGGTAGTAAGAAGAGGGGCGCTGAGGCTGGAGATGGCGCAGATGGTGAGGAGGACGAGGTAGCTACGCCGAGTAAGAAACCGAGAGCCAAGAAGGCGAAGACTCAGGCAAAGAAGAAGGAGGAGGAGAGTGTTGAAGAAGATGGTAGTGAAGGAGGTGATGGTGGAAAGAACATTGGTGTCAAAGAGGAGGTTCTTGATGAGGAGCTTGATGAGATGGTTTAGGCTGTCTTGGCCTCTCTCCATCCCTCCATCTCTCCATCTCTCCATCTCTCCACCTCACTATCTCTGTTTCTTTCCCCCGTTCTCTAGTTCAGGGGAAATCACTGGTTCTGCATCCGCTTCGCAAGCGAGTGTGCATGCTGCGTCAGACATTTTGAGCGGAATATGCACAGTCTGACGACGGCACTGGGGCTTTGGTACGCGAGACAGACTTGCCTCTGCCGGATTTACTTTGGCGGTGCATATGCGCTGAGCACTTGACTTGATCGTCTAGCTTGAGCAAGAAAATTTCATTGATGATACAATACTCTTGAATCCGTTTATGCTTGTGCTGTTTGACGTATTTGAAAGTGAGGTGTGTTTGCTAGGATGGAGGAGCGAAAATCGGATGCACGTATGACTTGAGAAATGTTAAACTGCAGATTAGACACGTGGGGACTATCCTTGCAAATTAGTGAACTGGTCATATACGCAGAGATGGATATCATAAAAGATGGATGAAATATGTGCTTTATGTATTTTACACATAACTAGAATTGTAGGTATCAAACGCCGTACGCCATGTCCTTGTCCCAGTTCCCGTTATCAGCGCCACACAATGCTGCTCTGAGGAACATCCGAATTGCAAATCTTATCAGCACCATCCGCTCGGGTATCTACCTCATTTGTCGCCCTTCTTCTTGCGCAGAGACTGCCCAGACCCTTCGAAGTGTTTCGAATCCTTCTGCTCGCCCTCCTCCTCCTTGCCCTTGAGTGGCTTGATCTCGTACCCGAAGAACAGTTTGTTGGGTGGTAGTCTGAGCGGCTGCGGGCCGTTGGTGCGTCGTACTGTCGGAGGTGGGTTTGATGACTGTCCTGCGATGGGGGTGGAGGCTTGTGGGGTGGGCGCCTTGCTGCCCTTCTTGAGCAGCTTGTGGCCGGTGGTGAGGAAATTTGAGGAGGTGGCCTTGGCTCCGTTGGCGGCGGTCGTCGATGATGGCGCGATAGCCGCGTAGTTGATCGCGTCTGCCATGGTGCCTTGAGCGTGTAGTGTGCCGCCTTTGCCGCTCATGACGCCCTTTCCACTGCGCGGTGTGCTTGTGCCGCTGTTCCTTTGGGGCTCTTGGTAGCCTACTGGGGGAGCGAAGTCGACTGACAGATCGGTCTCGATGGTACACACGGCCTTGCTTGGGTGTTCTGGCTTTGCCTCCAACACTGCTATGCTATACACGTTGTCGTTGTATGAAAAGGTGAATATGTCGCCGACTGTAAGGCATGAGAAGTTGCGGAACGCGTTTTCGAGCACGGCCTTGGGATCGGAGATTTCGAGGAAGGACGAGTCTTGTGGTTGCAGCTTGATAAAGGTGCCGAGAGGGATGTCGGTCGACTTGACTTGTAGCAGGTCACCGGGCTCCAGGTGGAGTGTCTCCATAAGCCAGTATGGCAGGTAGATCTTGCCCTCCTCTGCGATGAATTCCAGCACACCTGCGTGCGTCTTCTTCCCGTCCGCCTTGCCGTTTATGAGCTCGAAGAGCATGGGGTATGTGATGTGCAGCCTGGTGAGCTTGTCCAGAGCACTCGGAGGGAGGAACACTTTGCCGCCGTGGTTTGCCTCGTGGCGCTCCGGGCCAGGCAACATGACGATGGGATAGCATCGAAAGTACTCATCGAAGCGTCGAGGAGCGCCGCCGCGACGTGCGGCGAGGGACTGGTACATGGCCATGGGATCGTCTTGGTCGTAAAAGTTGGGGTTGAACTGTACTGGTGAGTGTAGGACAAAGAAGGTGGTGGGGTCGCTCTTACCATTTTAAGTGTGCGGAGTCAGTGAGTCAGAGGGTCTTCCGGGGGGGAGTGAATGGGTCAGGAATTGTTAGGTAACGGCGGGCAGGTGGTGGAAGTGATATGTCTTCGATGAGAGAGGCCTGGGATGACGACCGTGGTTGGTAGCAGTACAGCGGGCCGTTTGAGCCAGTGAGAAGTCCGCTAAACTCCGATTAGCGCGTCGTGGCCCAAGCTTCAAATTAATCGCGTCCGACGTCACTGCCTGGCCGCCTGGACTCACATATCGCCAAACCTCGACGCCAGAATATCGCGCAACGTCGCTAATCATCATGGCCAGCTCTAGTGGAACATACAATCCTGCGCGACCGAAGCGCGCTGGCGAGCAATTCACGCGAACCCACCACATGGACGCCGACGAACATTCCACCAAGAAACCCCGCTTTGACCCGCGCAACCCCTCCACGCTGGCTCCGGATGCAGAAGATGATGACGATCCTGCTCTCGAGGCTGACGTGATAGGAAAAAGCGCAGGCATCAAGCGGAACGCAGTCAACATCGACGGCTACGACTCAGACAGCTCCACGGAGAACTTCGAGGCGCGCGCAGAAGCCCGACCCAACAAGGACGAGCCGCCCAAAACCGAGGACGATGACGACGACATGTTCGCCGAAGATGACAAGGACGATGACATGGACGAAGGACTGCGCAGAGATCAGACAAAGAAGAAGAAGTTGCGCTTCCTGGACGATGCCGAGATCGAAGGCCAGGAAGCGAACAGCAAGTCTGGGGGCCACGTAGCTGTCGACTTCACCAAGGGTCCGAAGAGCAGAACCGATGAAGTAGAGAGTAGCAGCGACGAGGGAGATGACGAGTTGCGCGACCACGTCCCATCCGACGTCGACGAGGAAATAGGTGCAGGTGGCAAGAAGAAGCATGCGCCCAAGCTGGATGCTTTCAACATGAGCGCCGAGCAGGAAGAGGGTCGTTTTGACGAAGCAGGAAACTTTGTGCGCAAGGCTTTTGACCCTGAAGCTGCCCAAGACTCGTGGTTGGACGGCATATCGAAGAAGGACATCAAAAAGGCAAAGGAGGCGCAAGACAAGCTGGATGCCGAGCGAAAGGCACGAGAACGAGCCGAAGACTCCATCGTGACCAGCGACGTTCTATCGACCCTCATCACGCACCTGGACGTTGGCGAGACACCCATGGAGGCTCTCGTGCGATACGGCAAGGCAGCACCGAAGAAGCCAGCCAAAAACTGGGCCAAGAAGAAGAAGAACCAGGATATGGAGGTCGATTCAGATCCGTCGCAGGATGCTGCAGCGATCAAGGCGAAGGAGGTGATTGATTCTATAACCGAATGCGCCAGTCGGCTGTCTGATCGGGGCGTCGAGGACATTTACGAACTGCCCCGCGAATCCATCATGCGGCAGTACAAGCGTGAGACTGGAGAGGACTGGAAGAACCCGAACCCGGAGACACTGCAGTGGGAGTTCCACTGGCTCAACGCACCAGAAGGTGAGATTAATGGGCCATACGACCAAGCGACCATGCAAGCGTGGGAAGCAAGTGGGCAGTTCGCAGCAGGAGCCGAGTTCCGACGCGTCGGCGAGACTGAATTCTCGCGACTGCTCGACTTTGAGGACTGAAGGGCATGCAATTCATGACCGATATAAGCACAGCCACGATGTCTGTCGCGTAACCAGTCCGCAGAAAAAGGGATGATGGCGAGACGTCGCGCCCGAGAGTGGTGTTCGGCCCAGTGGCCGGATTCACATGATCAGCTATGCATGCAGGCTAAGCGATCCTACAAACCACATCTGCTGTGCTCGGCCAGTCGGAAACTTGATAAAAGCGGGAAGCCGACCCTGATCGTCTTCCATGGCCGAGTATATGCCTAGCTTTCAGATGGTCTGTCAAATGAGATGAGTGAGTGCGCTGTGCGGCGTGGACTGCGCAGCGTGGATGAAGATTATACAGAGTTATGTGTAGACCACAATAGAATATGAACAAGCAGTGTCAAGCGATGACCGTGAATATGCAGCCTTATTCCAGTTGCACATCTGGGGTGCAGCACGATGAACCGTACCAGGGGAGATTACCGGTGGCAGGGTGCAGCTGACGACGTCGCGTGTGCTCATCATGCACCCCGAGCGTCTCGGAGGATTCTGGCCAAAGGAGCAGGTCCCTCGAGTTCACGACGGGGCAGATTTGGCCTGTCTCGACGCCGTTGACAGCAGACACTTCTGGCAGGCGTTGATGGAAGAGAAAAGCAGAGTTGGTGTTGTTCCACGTTATTGGCAGGGAGCTAACGCTACGGCCCGCCACCTGGCGACTTCCAGAACGCCGGGCCATCCCTCTGTCGCCCTTTTGTGAGGCTGGCCCGTCCAGGGAGGGCGGTGATGTGGCGCGTGGGCAGACATGGTGGGCATGAGTAATGGGGGGTGTTGGGCTCTGGCCAGGGCATCTGTGCGGACGAGGGTATTTTAAGAGAGATGTCATGGTAGAGGGCGGCGAAGAGGTAGCGGCCTCAGACGGCGGGAGGAACAAGCCGTATACACAACTTAATACCAAACACGACCTAGGCAGAGTGCAGCGGGAGATGGTTTACGATGGGCGTCCGCCAATCAAGATGGATAAGTCGCTGACTCCTGACCTGGCCAGCCGTTCGCTGCGCGCGAGACTATTGAAACAGCTGCCCTCTGTCGTCGCGGGCACGTGTGCAGCCGTCTCCCCGCGCCGTTAGTGGGTGTCAGGACAACTTTTGCTTCCAAGCGGCGGGCATCGTCGTCGCATCCAGCCAGCTACGCATCCACCCTGTCGCGTGTTAGCGATATTGAAGCCCTCTGACGTCTGCTAGCCTGTTGTTCGCGTCCCACCGAAAAGTGCGGCTCGAAAGGGGACGACTGCGCTGGGTCCGCCAGGCATCCCTGATTATTACCATCGCCAGCCAACCTCGACCACGCAAGCTCGAGCTCACGCCGACCCCTTTTCTCCTCCGATCCGACCTGACCTGTTTGCGACGGCCGCCTTCCGCTCATTTCACGACATTACGAGCTTGGACCACGTGCTACTCTTACCTCCGCTGTTAATTTTCTTGCTCTGCACCCAAACACCGCCCCGGCCCTCCCTCGCCGCACACATATAATGTACTCGTCGGCGTACGACCAGTCGACGTCGCGCTCGCCCATTGCCCAACGGAACCAGCCCCACTCTGGCACCCTGCACCGCATGCCCTCTCGCCAGTTCGACGCCTACCAGCAGGTGCAGCAGCAACAGCCCAACACCATGTACGCGCAAGACGATCACCAAAGGTACGACCAGCCGCGCAACTACGAGCGCCTCAACCAGACCATGCACGCCGGCGCCTACGGCTACGACATGGGCGCGCCCCAGGGCTGGAACACCAACGCCTTCTCCCAGAACCAGGGCCTGGGTTCCCTCGGGGGCACCCAGCAGGCCCGCATCAAGTCGCAGCAGCGCGGCGGAGGGCGGAGCGCACTGCCATCGGTAAGCACACCCGACACTCGATAGATGAATGGAGTCAGTACTGACTTTACAGGGATGGATGGACCAGCAGCCCCAAGGCCTGCCCAGCTTTGCCCTGGGCAACAACAACCTCAGCGCCATGCAGAACACGAGCTACGGCCACGACGTCGACGAAGAGCTCATCCCCACCGCCATCGTCATCAAGAACATCCCCTTTGCCGTCAAGAAGGAGCAGCTCGTCTCGCTCATGACGGAACTGCGCCTACCCCTGCCCTATGCCTTCAACTACCACTTCGACAACGGCGTCTTCAGGGGCCTGGCCTTTGCCAACTTCACCACCGCCGAGGAGACGGCCGCCGTCATCGAGTCGATGAACCACTTTGAGCTCAACGGCCGGAAGCTGCGTGTCGAGTACAAGAAGATGCTGCCATTGGCCGAGCGGGAGCGTATTGAGCGGGAGAAGCGTGAACGTCGCGGACAGCTCGAGGAGCAGCACCGGCCCCTCGGCGGCGGTCTGCAATCACAGGCTTCGTTTGGCTCCCTTGCCTCGCACATGCCCGCTACATCGCCATCGCCAGTTTCCGCCATGCGAGCTGGATCGGCATCAAAGACTGTTGGTATGTTGGGGACGGAACATGTGACGGGAACATTGCTAACACCTACTTAGATGTCGACCTCAACGACCCCCAAGTGCTCCAATTCTACACGCAGTTGCTTTTGTTCAAGGAAACCAAGGAGCGCGACAGCATGACGTTCCCCCCGAATCTGGCGCCACTCCAACGCCGCACCGTCCACACTCTGGCTCATCAGCTAGGCCTCGCGCATGTGTCCAAGGGCACCGGCGAACAGCGACAGGTGCACATTTTTAAGGTCCACGACAACCAGGGCCTCAGCCCCCCAATGCCGCAGATGCCCAGCAACCACATGGAGCAGCCTCGCCGCAACCTCAACCGCGCGGCGACCACTGACTTCAGTGATGTGCGCGCCGAGGGTGGATTCTACAACGCCTTCAACAGGCAGCCATCAGGTCTTCTCGGATTCCCCGACTCGCCCGGCGGCCTGAACGCAGTGCCCAACCTCCGCGGCGCCAAGTCCTACGCCGACCTCCGCTCCTACACGCCTTCGCCCGCGCCCTCGACCGCCAGCCACCCCATCGGCCGCCCAGGCGGCATCTCGCTCGAAGGACTCGGCTACAGCGGTAGTTCGACCAACCCCAACGGCACCCCCACGACGGGCTCCATGTCGCAACGCGACGACAGCCTGCTCGAGCGCGAAATGAACCGAATGCAACTCAGCTCCGGCTACCCGCAAAACAGCAGCCCGCGTGCTCTGCGCCAAATGACGTCTTGGGACGCGCCTGGCCCCATTGGCGGCCACCGCTCCTTCAGCACAAACTACGACGACCGTCCGTCGCGCCAACCCCGTGGACCCCTCCCTGAACGCGGCCAGGGCTTCGGCCGCCCCCGCCAAAACGGCCATCAGAACCGCAACAGCGATGAGCTGTCGAGTCAATCCAACGTCGAAATCCTCGTAGGCCAATAGCTTAATCACGCAACGACGAAAATGAATGTCGACGCACGTATCCTCACTCCTTCCTATCACATCAACGAAACGTGCGATGGCGCCACCCCATGAACGACCACGAGAACGTCTTTAACGGCCTTTGAACCGCCCTCGGCCCACGCTACACTACCACGCCAAACACACCCTGGATTGAACCTTTACGATGCATACGAAGAATGATGCTACGAAACGGTAGAAAGATAAGACATTAGTATAACAACCACCAAGAAGATCCAGAACTTTCCCATATGGGCCCACTGCCCCCCTAAATCAATTTTCCGCCCTCCTCCTATCCATCCATTCATTCCCACATTTGGCATTTGGGTTGCGCAAAGCAAAAAGCATATTTTTTGATCATGAACATGTGGGATTTCATGTTGTCGTAGTTTGTTGCTGCTGTTGTCATTTTGGAACCTGTTTCTTTTTCCGAACTGGGTTCAGGTTGATAGTTTCGTTTTTCTTGTCTGTCGTTTCCCCTGCTCCTCTCAGTTTTTCGATTCGCGATTCTTTTATTACTATAGTCTTTTGGATAGTGCTGGCCCCCAGGTGGTGCGACAGGATTGTAATGGAAGGTGTGCAATTTTTGAATTGATTTACCCTTGTTGTTCGTGCGTTTTGCTATGAGTATAATGTGTGTTTAGCTGTGCGTTAAACTTTGATCCGACTGCATAGTTACTAATCACGTTCCAGTCTCGCAGAGGCGCAGGGTGGAGGTGCATGTCTAGCTTTTGTAATCGCCCCATCTCATTGCATGCTTGTGCCTGGTGCGGCAGTCGAGAAGCAGAAGCTAAAGTGATTTTCTGTGCTACTGTCCCCGCTGGTTGCTATTCCTCACATTCTAGACACAGTGTTCTAAGTCGGGGTTCCTACTTAGTATTACAAATCGCTGCAAAGACTTTGTCCCAACTACATGGAAACCTCAAAGCCAAAGTACCGCTCATGTCCGATACACCATTCTGTGTATGATGTTGCTCTGGCCACTCGCTTCCGCTCTCCGGCCAATCCAAACTCACATATCACACTTCTCCGGAGATGCTTTCTCTACCTATCGCAGCGCTGCCGCGTGGCGCATGACTTTGTACCCTGGCTGTTGAGTCGATCTGACACCACGTTACTTATCTTGCAACGTACGAGTCAACAAACATTATACCAAATCAGGTGATATCTAGAACATTCGATGGGGAGTCCCTGGTATGAAGGGGTGCCATGCTGGGATGGATCATGATGGGACGCACTGTTGATCGGAGGATTATAGGAGATCTGTCGTAAAGCAGGGGAGGTCAAGGCACGGATGGGTGGGGGAGGGGGTGAAGGTCTCTCGTTGGACGTCGTCAGCTTGGGCGGGTGGGGGCGGAGGAGGGAGGTAATGGCCATCTCATTCAGGTGTGAGCTGCGATGGTCAACTGCATGCACTGCCAAAGATCCCGACAAGATGCACTGTCGATCGGATGATGTATGAGGCATCTGCTCTCAAGGATTCCCAGGTAGGAATCCGAGGCGTGGTTGAATACTGTAGAGCAAGTGTACAGAAGCCAGAACCATTCAGCGTTTGAGCCCCTGGCATGATAGACCACCGGCGGCAGGATGGATCTCGATGAGTGGCGCTGTTGATCGGAGAATAATATGGGAAATCTGTAGTAAAGCATGGGAATTGCAGGCGAAATGCCATCGTTCCACCTCAAACGGGCCGAATGCAAATCATGCCGGCTGTCATGGGTCGACGTGGCTGGGGGGCGGGATGACAGAGTTTTGACGCCCTTATGTCGTTGCAAGTCCGGTGTTGAGAGATGCAAGTGAGTATGTATAGGATGCTGTAGGTCGCGTCGAAAAGTGGACGTTAGCATTACTACTACTGACAGGACCCAGACGATGTTGCGAGTCATGCTAGCGCGAGGCTAAGCGAATGACGCTGGCGGTGCGGTGAAGTCTACTGATCTCATCGTGAGCGTTCGTACGCGACATTGCCGACGCTGCCTTGCACACCATCCAACCGCCCGCCGCCAGGCTTCCGCCGCATCTGAACACGTTGCGCACACCCTTCGACAGCGCCATCGCCTGCCTGCCCACCCATTGGTTGCCGGTACCCCGGATTTCTCCACCAAAACTTAAACGACCCGACTCATCTTGCTCCGCCGAATGTCTGCCTCGCGGCGCCCTTCCTGATCACGACGCCGCTACCTTCCAGAACCGCCCCTCAGGCGTTTGTATTTGCGCCCTTTGCTGGAACACCCCCCGATTCTTTGTGCGAGTCAACGAACTGTTTCGAACAATCACCCGGTGGTGTAGTAAAACTGCGACAACAAGACAACAATCTGGACTGCGCCGCTACATAATCGTGACGGAATCGCGCGACCTAGGGCCTACGATTAAACTCCATCATTGACTTGGAGTGTCTGTTCGCACTTCCACGGCTTCGCATCTGCACGGAATTGACAAGGCTGATAGCCGCGCTCGAGGGCCCGCGAAGAATCTTTCAGGCCGGCGGGATCACCGGATACACACAGTAGACGCACCCATCAAACATCTCCCTCGCTCCAGCCACACGAGGCGCGCGAGCACTCATGTCGAACCGCAAGCGGCGCGCGCCGGGTGCTTCACCACAGGCTCCCACTCAGGCGTACCAGCACGACATCCCCGCGACCGACTCATACATGAACTGGAATGACCCCACGGCTGGCGCAGACATGAACTTCACCGACCCGCCGCTGTACGACTACAACGGCCAGAGCATGGGCGGAGGCCACAGCCGCGTTGTGTCGCTCGATGGATACAACGACGGCGCGGAGATGGCGGGGCAATTGGTACGGCGAAACACAAACCAGCAACTTGCTCCTGCGCCACGGCGGAATCAATGGGATGGATTTGCCAGTCCGACGCAACAGTGGGAGACGGTGGATGACGATGAGGAGCTGGAGCAGAAGGCGGCTATCGCCAAGAAGGATGCACAGGCGAAGCGGAAACAGATCCCGCCGTTTGTGCAAAAGTTGAGCAGGTGAGTATCTTTGCAGACTGTACTCAGGACCGTGACTGACGTTGACAGTTTCCTCGATAACAACAAGAACGAAAACCTCATTCGCTGGTCGGACGACGGCAACTCCTTCATCGTGCTCGACGAAGACGAATTTGCGAGGACCCTGATACCCGAGCTTTTCAAGCACAACAACTATGCGTCCTTCGTACGGCAACTGAACATGTACGGCTTCCACAAGAAGGTCGGACTCTCGGACAATTCGATGAAAGCCAGCGAGACAAAAGCGAAAGCACCTAGCGAGTACTACAACAAATACTTCAAGCGCGGTCGACAAGAGTTGTTGTGGCTGATCCAGAAGCCGAAGAATCCTGTTACCGGACCGAAGCGGAAACGGGACGAAGAAAACAAGGGCGATAGCGACGAAGACCGCAAGTACATTCAAGATACAGGGGGCGGAGGCTATGTTGAGGAAGTAGCCGTCAGGGGAAACGAGCAGATGGCCATGATCCCGCGATCCGAGTACAACAGCCTGCGGGTTGAAGTCAGGGAACTCCAGCAGCAACAGAAGCTCATCTCCAACGTCCTTACCCAGATCAAACGCCAGAATGAGGAGTTGTATTCACGAGCGACGTCCTTCCAAGCGCTGCACGACCGCCACGAGAACTCTATCAACGCCATTTTGACATTCCTCGCCACCTTTTATAATAGGAGTCTAGAGGGTAATGCGAATATGAATCTGGCAGACATGTTCCCCGCAGCACGACAACAACATCACGGCAATGTCGTGGATGTTGACGACTATCCCATGCAAGAAGCACAAAAGTCACCGCAATTGCAGAGGAACAAGAAACCGCTTGCCATTCTACCAGCGCCAGCACCGAACCAGGACTACCTCGCTCCAACGACGACAGGCCGCGCCACGACCATGAGCCCAACAGCCCGGCCACTCGCTAGTCCCATCACACGGCCTGGCAGTCGACAATCGGTGTTCAGGCCCTCAGTATCGATGAATCGCCAGCAGTCCCAGTCGTCACCATTTTCCCAACAAGCCAGAGACAGCATAACCCCCTCCCAAGTCAAACCCGACCCCGCCTCCAACCTAAACCCACTAGCCGACAACTCCGCCATCATGTCGGCCATCCAAAACGCCAACGCCACAGCAACCAACCACTCCGGCACTTCTCAGCCCCCACCTTCAGACTTCGACTACGCCGCCGCTTTATCGAATTACCAAACCCAAGACGGCCACGTCCCTCTCACCCCACAACAACGGAATGATGTCCTTTCTCAAATCGTAAACAACACGTCCGCCCAAAACACAAATAACGCGCTCACCAACCCGCATCCGCCTGAAATGGACCGCTTGCTGGGTGACCTAGCGCAGTACCAAGCGACACAGCAACAACTAGAGATGCTACAAAAGTTGTCCGACCAGCAAAACAGCAAAATCCAACACATCCACGAGCGTATCCTGCCGCTATCCCCCACAGGCCAGATCTCCGGTCTTGGCGAAGGCAACGACGGGTACTTTGGCGGTGCAACCGGCGACGACGGCGGCCTAGGCGAACCCGGCGGGTTCGATCTCAACATGGGCCACTTTGTCAACGACGACGATTTCTTCACCGCAGACGCGAATCCCCCAGCAGACCAAAAAGTGACCGTAAACGGGATTAACGGCATCAACACCAGTACCAACGGCGGCGGTGGTCTACCTGATTTCACATTCGATGCTAGTACGCCTTTTGATGTTGATCCCGCGAATGGGGATACTGGTGGGTTTGATTTCGCGGATGATGCGAATGGGATTGGGGGTGAGGATAATGGGTTGCTTGGTGTGGATGATGCGACGGGGGGTGCGAGTGGGAATGGTGGGAATGTGAATGGCGTGGGTAAGATTGAGAGTGCGGGGAGTGGGGGGAGTAGTAATAGTACTAGTCCGGCGGCGACGGTGGAGGAGGTGGAGGATGAGACGAGGAGGGGGAATGGTAGTGGGAGTGGGGGTGGGAGTGCGAGTGCGAGTGCGAAGAGGAGGAGGAGGTAGACGGGTGGATGGGAGAGATTGTACAAAGACAAAGGGGAGCGGGAAAGGGATGGGATGGGATGGGATGTTGTATTTGAACTGCGGAGGATTACGACAGTCACGACTGGATCGAGTGTTTTTATCAGCCACGCGTCTTTTTCGCTGGCCTTTTTTCTTACGGCTGTGGGCTTGTTTGCATGTATGCACATGTCGTGTTTTTTTCTTCTCTTCTTTTCGTAGTAAGGAGAAGGAATTTAGATACCCCACTTCTTCATATGGTTGTGTTTGCTGGTGTTGTTGGAAATGTGGTGACTTGGTGATAGACATTCTCAAGTCCTGCCTCAATTCCTTGCTGAAGTCGATCGAAATGTAGAGATGGTTCGGTATTATGTTGTGTGCCTGACTATATAGGTGTAGACTGACTGTTACCCAGCAAATCGCGCCCCGCCGTATCTCTATACCTACCCCACTCGAGATCGAGCCACTCCTGCTGTCCAAGTCTTTCAAACAAACTCATGACCTCCTCGCTGGGTCTCCAGTCGCCAACCTGCCACTGCACCACCGGTAGTCTCAATGCCGCAGCAGCAGCATCGCCGTTCTTCTGCGTCTCACTACCACGCCCAGCAATGAACTTGACACCCCATTTATGCCCCTTCTTCATCCTTAAACCATACTCCTCCACTTCTCTTTCGTCCGAGGGGCACCACCACAGGTGCGTAAATACCTCCGCGTCCTCAAGATCCGGCATATTCTCGCTCGTCAGCGCCTTCGCAAACGCCGCAAGCAGCGGCTCGATGCGCTCTCTGCAGGGCTGGACGCGGAACATGTTTACATCGTATTCGGGTCCGTCGGTGACTTCGTAATCATACCGACCACGGAGATCCCCGCACTCATCCCGGTCGATCTCCCGGAGGTAATGTGCGGTGTCTGAGATCTTGTAGCCTCCTTGTTCAGAGTCGTGAGGGTCCTCGCCTCGGGGCCCGATGAAGTACCACCGCCCGTCTGGACGCAAGGGATGGAATTCGAGTCTGAAGCGCCGCATTCGTGACCATTGCTGCGGGGTTGGTGCGTTGGGAAGGGGGAAGAGGTCGGGAGTCACCATGGCACGGATGTCGAATAGGGTTAGTTGGGCACCGAGTCTGCGCAGACCGATGGAGACGGGGTCTTTGTCTGCGGGGTGGATCAGGTTTGGTCGGGCAAGGGACTGGTCGTGCTTGGGGAGTGAGAAGAAAGGATAGAAATGCAGTGCGGCTCTGGTCAGACTGGCGGGGATCCTTTTGCCGCAGAGGTACTTCTCCTGGTCTATGATGGCATCGCCAAACTCGTGGCGGGCGTCTCGTAAGGGACCTTCCCACGGCCAGGTCCAATGCTCGCGCATCACCTTGCTCGAAATGGTGGACGGCATGGGTCTTTCCCATAACCAACGGGCGGTCCATTCTTGTACTGCTGGCAGGTGGACGAGGCATTGCAGTGGTACGAGGGGAGATAGAGGGCGTATGTCTCTTGCGGTGTCGGCGTCGGAGCCGCACGCTGATCTGATGGAGAGACTGCTTATGAAGGGTAGATCGGGTAGTTTCTCTGGGTTTTGTAGCTGCAGGCGGTGCGAGTGGTGTCTGCGATGGTAGCACACCAGGCATCCCAGGTCGTCTGTGTCGAACTTTTGTGTCTCGATTTCGATGTTAAGGGCGATGCTGGATGGCGGGTCCTCAACCGCTATACACGCAGCAGCGGACTGCTCGTAAACGGCATGAATGCGTGCGGATGTGTGGGCACTGATGGCCAGGGTTTCCTCTGCGGGTTCACAGCATGGTAGTGGTGGGCTTGCTTGTCCATCGACGAGGATGAGCGGTAATGGGAGATCGTATTGCAGAACCCCGTATTTGGCGTTGAGTGCTGCTTTGGTCTGTTCGAAGAGTTCACGTTGAAAATCGGGGTCCGTCTCCCGGAGCGGCATATTGATTCATGACTTACTGTGCTACTACAATGTTGCGTGATAGGCTCTGCCTAGGCCCCGCCTCTAGTCTCTCCCACGTGCAGGTTGTTAAAGACGCAGGCGCATGTGGGGTGCTCCGCACTGCACTTCATCCTACACGTCGCTGCACTCGCCTTTGTCGTGACTTACGTTCCTCCTGCGGCTTAATGTACATGACTCGACCGCCCGTTTGCGTATCCGGCCCGTTCAGACGGGTAGCCATTAGTACCGCGGTCGCTCATAGTAGGCCGGACGGGTCACCGTGATGACGGGAGTGGTAACGGGAATGGTGACGGGAGTGTGAAGATATAGATAGCAACATGGCTCTTCGGGGCCGGCATCGCACACCATGAGCACAACACTTGCACCCCCCAGCGTCGACGTCGGCGCCCTGTCGCCCGCGCCCGCACCCGCCAAGTCACGTGCCTCGACAGCCGCGAAGAAGCAGACCCCAACAGCCCTAGTCTCGCTGCTATCCGGTGCCGTCGCGGGCGGCGTCGAGGCCACAGCAACCTATCCCTTCGAGTTTGCCAAGACGCGCGCCCAACTGCAGGCCGGCAGCGGTGGCTCCAAGAACCCCTTCGCCGTGGTCGCTCACGTCGCCCGCACCCATGGCGTCGGCGCCATCTACACAGGCTGCTCCACGCTGATAGTGGGCACCGCCTTCAAAGCTGGCGTGCGCTTCCTCTCCTTCGACTCTATCCGCAACCGCCTCGCCGACGAGCAGGGCGTGCTGTCTCCCGCGCGCGGCGTGCTGGCCGGAATGCTGGCCGGCAGCGTCGAGAGCATCGTCGCTGTCACGCCCACAGAGCGCGTCAAGACGGCCCTGATCGACAACGCGAAGAGCACCAGTGCTGCGCGCTATCGCGGGGGTTTCCACGCCACACAGATGATCCTGCACACCCACGGCCTACCTGGCCTGTATCGCGGGCTCGTGTCCACTACCATGAAGCAGTCAGCCACGTCTGCCGTCCGCATGGGCTCCTACAACGTCTTGAAGGATGTCGCGCGCCAGAAGAACTTGCCGCAGAATAGCTTCGTCACGTTCGGCCTGGGTGCCATAGCCGGCACCATTACTGTCTATGCAACACAGCCTTTCGATACCATCAAGACGCGCGCCCAGAGCGCACAAGGCGCGAGTACAATGGAGGCTTTCTGGAGCGTTATGCAACACGCTGGTGTTCGCGGGTTCTGGAGTGGAAGTACCATGCGACTGGGCCGATTGGTTTTCAGTGGCGGCATAGTCTTTACTGTATATGAGAAGCTCGCAGCTCTTATGACTCCGTCATCGTTATAGAGATCGGGTGTTTTTAGTGGCGTTGATTTATATCCTCGTAGAATTTGGCTTTGCTCCATATTGTCTAGTATTACGATAAATTACTACTACTGCCATCATTGTCTCTATCAAATCGCGTGCCGCTGAACCCTAGCCGAAGACTACATGTGACATTATAATCAATCAACTGTGTATAGACGCGCTATGCTGCATAGCTCTAATGGCTTTCAAGAGAGTACATATTTGCGCTGTGTTGTATTGTGATAGTAAATTAAAGTCACCCTGACTGTGCACGATCCGACGTGCCAGGGTGGGGCACTTTGAGCGCCTTATCTGGTCCGATACCGACGGGCTGGGACAACGTCGTTCATCGCACGTGGCCAACGGCGCATCTTCTCCTGTCTTTCACGAACGCCGCATCTGATGCTCTGCACACTCCCGCGGCAATATCATGCGAGAGGCAACCCCATGAAAATTGCAGCCTACAGTCCAGCCGCGGGACGGCATGGGCTACACATCCCGCGGCAACGAATGCGGCTTCGACTTACCCGCGGGAAGGAAGGGCTCGCTTCGAGGCATGGCGTGTCAACAACGCTCCGAGATCCTTCGCGTACCGGCATCCCCTCGCTCTAGCTTCTTGGAACCAGCCTTAGTTGCCAAACGGGGACTGACAGTGGCGCATATCCACTGCCATGGTTCGCCGTTTCCTGGGGCCCCGCATTCCCCAGGCCTGCTCGCATTCTTAGCCTCCTCTCTAGACCCTTGGTATGCTTGCTAGACGCCTTTGGCAGCCGAATCCGTGAGATAGCCCGCGGCCAATCGTGCAAAGGCTTTTCAAATGGCCGATTGTCTATATAACGACGAGGTGGGTGTCGTGAAGATGCAACATCAATTCACAGCTCGGTCGTCGGCGCACTCGACACAGCAACATGACGAACACCGACGAGAAGATGACGAGCATCGACGAGAAGATGGCAGGTGCTGAGTTCAAGGAGGTAGCTCCTGAATCTGGACCCATCACACCGCAGCAGATTCAGGCTCGCTTCGAAACATTGAGAGATTTGAGCCAGGAACAAATGGATGCGTTGAACAAGAGACTTGTCAAGCGGCTTGACTGGAGACTCATGCCATGCATCACTCTGATGTTTCTCATGAAGTAAGAATTTCGAAGCGTACTCTTGCATTGTTGTGCTTACCAAACCTAGCTACCTCGATCGCATCAACGTGTCCAATGCACGCCTGGCTGGGCTACAAAAGGACTTGCACATGAGCGACACTATCTGGAATACGGGTATAGTATGTTCTTCCCACCACTCCAAGCTTACCCCTACGCCTACGATGTTGAGAGCTTACGCTAACGTTGTACCTCTACCTCCAGTCAACCTTCTACGTCGGCTATCTCGTTGGCCAACTCCCCGGTAACCTGTGGCTCGCAAAGGCCGACCCAAGATGGCTTCTGCCGTCCATGATGATGGCATGGAGTACCGCCACAATCTGTATGCCAGCAATGACCAGTGGAGCTGGCTTCGCCGTGTGTCGTTTCTTCATCGGCTTGTCTGAGGCGCCTTTCTTCCCGGGTATCACGCTGAGTATGTTCCCGTGCATTAGACCCACATTCAATGAGCTGGAACTGACGGGCAACAGTGACATCTTCCTGGTACACCAAAGAGGAGAACCCCATGCGTATGGCTATCTGGCATGCAGGAAACACCATGTCGAATATCTTGTCTGGATTCTTGGCCGCCGGTATCTTGACAAACATGGACGAGGTTCTCGGACTCCACGCATGGCAATGGTTCTTCATCATCGAAGGCGCTGCATCTATTCTTGTGGCCGCCGGTGCCTACTTCCTGCTTCCCTCGTGGCCGCACGACACCAAATGGCTGACCCCGGAAGAGAGCGAAATGGCCATGTACCGCGTACAAGTGTCCAACGGCGGCCATGACGAGGGTGTCGGCGGCACGTGGGATGGTGTCAAAGCCGCAGCCGCAGATCCATTTACCTGGTACTTCTGCCTGATGCACTTCGCGCTCGTAACAGCGCAAAGCTTCAAGGATTTCCTGCCATCGGTACGTCCCCATGTCCAGTACCACTTACTCCTTATTCCAGTGGCTAACCTCAAGAATCAGATCATGAAGACATTCCACTTCTCCGAACTAACCACCTACCTCGTCCAAGCCCCTCCCTACGCCATCGCCTACGCCTTCGCCTGCGGAATGGCATACACATCCGGCCGCTTCCAAGAATCCTACTACCACATCGTGCTCCCCATCGTCATGTCCGCCGTCGGCTGCGCCGCCCTCATCGGCACCCTCAACATCGGCGCCCGCTACGTCGGTCTCATCCTGCTCATCAGCGGCACCTACTCCGGCCTCAATCTGCAATTGAGCTGGGAGACGACGCTTGTCCCCGCGCCTAGGAGTAAGAAGGCGGCACTTATTGCGATTGCGAATTGCATTAGTCAGACTAGTCATTGGTTTAGTCCGTACTTCTTTCCGACGAGTCAGGAGCCGTTTTATCGCCTCGGTGGGGGGTTGATTCTTTTTGGGTGTGCGGCTTGTGTTGTTAGTGCTACGTTGGTTAAGATGAGGGCGAAGAGTTTGAATAGGAGGTTGGATGAGGCGGAGGGGTGGAGTGAGCATACGGGTGTTGAGAGGGGGTGGAGGCATGTTTACTAGTGGGCTGCGGGTTGGGGAGTAGCTGGTCTGAGATGACAGGATCGATCTTGAGAATTCACGAATTTATGAATGGATGTTTGCGAGTTTAATTCGCCTCGCGAGTGTTTAGTTGTAGTTCGACGTATTACATGCTTCGTGGATCAGCAGGCAAGGCTGCTTTTATGAGTTCCCATACCAACAACATCAACTCTCAACAAGAACAACGTGATGGTTGACCTCGGAAGTGTCGCATTTACCTAGGTAGTTCTTTGCTTAGTAAGAGAAGTTAGGGCTGACGTCGGGTGGTCAGTGCTTCATGCCACTTCCGTCGCGTCTGACATCGTGACCCCCTGCACACACACGACACCACGAAGCTTGTTGCTCATCCACAAGGATGCTAATCGAGAGACGTACGAATCCTTCTTGCCACTACGCCGCATGCATCTGCACGCCGCGCACTTTGGGCACCGGAATGTTTGGTTTAGCATCGGCACTTTCCTCTGGTAACGAGAGAAGCATCGTCGTCAGCCCGTGCTCACAGCACGGATGCCGCCGGTAGCGCACTTCCGTTGCTGCCTTTTGGTCATCTAATCTCAGCTCTGCTCCCTCCGGACGAACCACACGCCCCAGCCGTCCTGTGACCGCGAAGCCATGTGCGCTGGTAAGACATCACCAGGATCCCAGCAGGCGTCCCTGGACTGTCATTAGGTAGCCAAGAAATATACCTGGACGTCAACTACGAGGCTTTGCTCTGTGGCTTCGTGTCCGCCGTCTTCCTCCTTGCTCGTATGCGGGTGTCTGCGGCCGGTGGAAGAGTGTCACGGCACCAATGAGACTGTTTCTCACGGCTATCTTTGATGATTCGACGACGCTGATCAGCTCTTTTTGACATGGCCGCTAAGCGCGTCAGAGGAAGAACAGCCGTTATGCTTCACACCAGGCAAGGATCTTATCCCACTAGTCCCGGGCTTCGAGACGGTGCCTACAGAGCAGGCTCGTCGCGGATGCTGCGACCTGTGCAGAGGGTCAATAACTCCCTTTATATGCTGTCATTTCGATATCTTGGAGTACTCATGTATCTTTTCATTCCCCTCCACGTACCTTGCGCGAACTTGTTTCAAGACGACACCACCATCGGTCCGAACACCCGCCCCACAGTATGTGTATTCGGGTAGTCGAGAAGTTTCCTGTTTGCGGATGTATCTACCACACACATTCGGTGGATCGATGCGCTTACTATGGACGGCATCCTGTGGTTGACAGAGTCGTCTGGGTTGGGGCTGCTTGTCAGCATCACAAGACGTGCTGATACCACGTACCTGCAAGGCTTCGTTTGGGCTTGGTGTCTCGGTCCCATCGCTACCAATTGACGATGCCATGACTATGACCAATGCCTCTCATATCAAGGCGATGATATCTTGGGTTAGGACCAAATTCGGTGATCGAGTCGGAGACTTTCACAGAAAGACAGGCAATAGGATATTGGCAAGATGTGATTTGTATGTTTGTGGTCGGATTCAAGGGACTATCTACTAATAGGTAGGCGCAGACTACGGCTAGATTGACGATATTCGCCCTCTGGCCGTGACAAAAGTCCACCGAAACGGACGTCTGAGTACGGCCAACCTCCAACCCATGTTCGATCGCAACCGCTCCGCCAATGATGGAGCCATGTCACACCATCGTGGACAGCACCATTCTCATTCCAACTTGAAACGACGTCAGAACTGCCACTACACGTGTGCGCCATTCATCACATCGACTGCTATACTGCTTTCCGGATGTCAACGCAGTACAAAGACCACCGAAACAGTCGTCCAGGAAGTCTCTCAAGATGAGTGCGGCCAGATCATGGAATATATCCATCACTCACTGCTGCACGATGTTCTGGCGTTTGGGATACCTCTCCTCGTCCTGCCGGGTCGGACTGGTGACGACACCCTCCCTTCTCCCACGTTCTTCACGCCTCCCCGTACGACTCGACTCGCTACCGGCTGACGACGCAGGACGTGACCGACCGCGGTTGTGGAATGATCGGATACTCTGCATAATTCTATGAGAAGCACGATCCTTTTCCCGGGGCTGAACACCTCCGGCGTCGCTGTTCTCTGATTGCCTAGGCAGAGCGGGTGGGATGGAAACACTTCTCTTCGTCTTTGCAGCACCGCCGCTGTATACTGAGGATGATCTCGACGTAACGTGTTGACGTGGTCTCGGCTGCTCGACGAAAGGGGTAGACTCTTCAGTCACATAGAGTGCCGTCCCAATGCTCAAGCTACGGGCTCTGGGCGGACTCTCCACAATGGTATCGAGGCTGGTTGAGGTGCGGTACTGCTCAGAACTGACTGGAAGCGGCTCATCCACGGGCACATCGGACATGTCGTCCTCCACCATCAATGCCTTTTTCGCGAGGTCGTTAAGTTCGTCTTCTAGGGTCTTTCTTTCCAAGACCTTTCCGCTGGCCTGTCCACGGTACCGGGTCGGCAGTGAACGCACCGTTGAGATGGAGGTTCCTACAGCACGCCTCACGCACTCGAGGCGCTCGATATCGCGTCTCAGCTCCTGCTGCCCGAGGAGCAAGTACTGCATCGTGTCGACATCGGATATCATTCGCGGATGATGCGTTCCACACGACATGTTTCCCGGTGCCTTGAGATTGTGGCCGTAGTGGCACCTGAGCGCATCGACGACATGTGGCTCTTTCCTCAAGATCCTGTCTTCCCCCAGCGCCGCCTCGAGCACCGCTCTATTGTTGTCGTAGTGCATGCCTCGCGCTTTGAGCGAGTCGTCTTTGAGCGGCAGATCTTGGCTCATACTAGCCATCTCGACAGCTCGAAGCTCGTGGTACTTTGACCGGTATGTCCAGGGCGTGAAGATGCTTGGCGAAGGCAGCTTGTTCCTCAGTCGGTCGTGCAGCGGCAACGTGACGTATTCGCAGTGGTCACGGGTGGACGGCGGAGATGCGTCGGCATCTGGGTCATCAATACAGATTGCCCGCTTTCTGCGATCCTCATTCAAGACCTCGGTGTTGTCGAAGGATGCGCCTTCGACTTTGTGCTTGGGGTACACACTGTTGATGAGGACCTGCATGACTTTGTCTCTGTTGGCTTTTCGCTCTGAGAACTCGGTTGGCTCGCTGTGTTCGTCGCGGGCAGGCATTCTGCTGCGGTGGTAGTCCATGTTGTCGGAAGGGTAGCCTAGGACTGTGAGATGGCGTTCGTCAGTATCGACACACTGGAAGTATACATGCAGGAAGAATGCGAGAGCACGTACCTTGCTTCTTCTCCCTCAGCGCATCATCACCCGCCTCGTTCACATGGGCCAACACACCATCCCAATACTCCCTCGCCTCCTCTTCTTGCCCGGCATCGGGCGACGCGAGCCAGGAATCAGACGGCGCGACAGAGGGGCTGACTGCAACGACACCATCCTTCTCTCCGTCCAGAAGCTTCTTCGCATCACGTCGATCGCCCGCTTCGAAACCTGGAGGAAACACACCCGGAGGCCATGCCACAGACGGTATCCTCGACAACACAGCATCGTCCTCCTCTTCTTCTACCGTATCACGTATCATAGTCTGACTGCGTCCCCGCCTCTCCCCCAAACTCTCATTCCCTTCTTCAATCCCCTCATCAACCGCCTCTTCTCCATCCCCACCACAAAACTTCTTCGTAGCAGCATCATAGTACTTGCCAAACCCCATCAACGTCGGATCCACAGACGTGCTCCGTCCCTTCGTCGCACCGCGCGTGGGCGAGCGCGCAGATGCCGTGCGTGCTTCATAGGACGCGATGCGGGAAGAGAGGAGGTTGCTCGTGCTTGTACTGGGGCTGGGGTTCGGAGTGGGCTTGACGTTGACGTTGATGGTTCTGGGGAGGCGGGAGGGCGTTGGTGGAGAAGCTGGTGCTAGTTGCTTTCCTTTAGATGCGGAGGTGTTGGAGGGTTTGTTGGTGCTGGAGAAGAGAGGCGGTGGTGAGGATGTGGGTGTTTCTGGTGCGTCGTGGAAATGGGAGGGAGTGGGGATCGAAGTTGAAGAGGAGGATGGAGATGGCCATGGGGAGGGAGTGTAGGTGTAGTTGGTGGTGTTGGCGTTGGGTAGACCAGGTGAAGATGCGGATGGTGTGGCGGGGAATGCGAAGTCTTCTTCTGCGGCGGCTCGGAACTTGGAGGTGTTGCGTCGGGGCATGGCTGCTGGCGAGCGAGTCCGACTCGTGTGACACGGCAAGTTGTCGGTGTTGATGCTGCACTGAGCTACGATTTCTTGTGTCTATAGTACGAAAAACAAGACTCCCGTATCGTAAAGAGATGAGGAAAGAGGAAGCGTTTCCTCGCAGTGCCACAGCAGGGCAGGCGACGTCTTTACAAAACCACTCTTCTATCTACCCCTCAATAGATCATTCCCACCTCATTACTGACATGTCGATCGGCTAGTCTATGCCTCAGGGTACTATGCTGATGTCGTAAACACCTAAATCCCCCGGATCAGGGTCTTGACGCTGTAATCACGCATCTCAACACCCCTTCACACACACTAACCGACTACCATATCCAAACTTCGCAGCACAATTTCATCATGAAAAAAGGGACAGGAAACTGGCGTTGAGAAGAGGAATATTGGAAGACAATCCAACGAGGGAGGTAAATAGATCAAACATAACGTTAGGAGAAGCTTGGCGCAGATACTGCTTCGTCCGTGTCAGTATAAGTACCCGATTTTCGCAGACAAACAAGGGTTCACTCACGACCATACTTCCACGCTGTTCATACATCACCCCGACCCTTTGCTTTACCCAGCTTTCGTCTTCACGCCTTTCCCCCCACATCGAATGCCAAAACAGGAGGCAAAGCACATCAAACTGCATACTCGTAATCGTTGGCAAATATATATACACCAAGAAATGCTACCACTGTGGGGTATTAAACCATACAAAAACCAAAGAAACCGTAAACTCATGAACCAGCCCGCTTTCGTATGCTCTGCCAGAAATACGCCCTGGAAACTCCTGATAACATACCCTTGACCCGCGTGCCGAAGCTCTCCTCCCAGTCAATCCCGAATACCTCTGGAGACCCAAAAACATTCGTGCCATGCCTGAAACACATACAGCCAAAGCCCAACGCCGAAGCCAGAGCCGAAGCTCGTCCATCTCTTCCCCATCCTCCCACCAACCATCCCCTCATAACAGGCGCAAACCCTCCACCACC
Organism: Alternaria infectoria; assembly: GCF_024043175.1. NCBI lineage: Eukaryota > Fungi > Ascomycota > Dothideomycetes > Pleosporales > Pleosporaceae > Alternaria > Alternaria infectoria. The sequence continues at coordinate 127,856 of NW_026250712.1, forward strand.
CCCTCCCATCCACCTCCCCTCTAATAAACCTCCCCATGCTCCTCCTTCGGCTTATACATAATCGTCGTCAAAAACTACCCACACATTAGCATCATCATCCACATCCACATCCCCATCATCCACTTCCCCTCCAAACTCCCAACGTCAACATACCTTCTGTTTATACCTCGTAGTAGCACTAGTAGCCAGTATATTATCCTTAATACTGCTCGTCGCCAAATGATTCAGCACAGTATGATTCGGATGAATCAACACACTACTATCATCCTTCATCGGCGTCGTGCCGTTCAATATGCTCTTACCCAGAAAACCAGGGAGGGAGGGCGGCGCAGGCAGGTTATTCGTCATGGCGTTTGCGCGCGCGAAACGGGATGATTCCTCAGGCGCATCGAGATCGAGGAGGTAGCGGGGGATGTTTTGGTGGTATTTCTTTGTTGGTTCGGGAACCACCGGTTTGGCGGGTTCGATTGGGGGCGCGGTGATGGAGGCGGGGTCGAGATCGGGGGTCGGGGGAAGGATTTGGGGCGGGTACATGCCGGCTGGGGCTTCGCGTTCTTGGACGGGGGTTGCGGCATCGAGGGGGTCGGTGGCTGCGGCGGCGGCGTCTTTGGCTGGGGGGCTGGCGGGGAGGGGGGTGAGTTCGGGGTAGGGGACTTCGATGTAGTTTACGAGGATGTTGGTGTAGTCTACGGCGGTGGGGAGCTTGTCGCTTGTGCGCATGTCGTTGTCGACGAGGAAGGTGAGGTGGTGGGTTCCTGGGGTGACGGAGACGTAGGCGGAGAGGGCATCTTTTTTCTTGCTGGGGCCGCTGGGAGATGTTAGTACTGTTGGTGTGTGGTGTAACCTCGAAGGCGGCAGATGCAGAATCGAGTTCGAGGCGCAACGCTCGTAAACGTCTGCCTGCATGGCTGCCCCGCCAATCAAGCCCAAGCAGAGTCCATGCCCGAGACACCCCAAGAAATCGAAACCACTTACTTCCTATGCAACTTATATTTCCGATTCCACCCCGCAAACGTCCCGGTGACATAAACCCTCTCCCCACTCCCCTCCCACTCAATCAGCGTCGGCACAGTCGGCCTCCCCTGCCCGGGCCCCTTAAACTCCTCACCCAGATCCTCATCATCCGCCGTCGTCGTACTCAACATACTCGACCTTCTTGGCAACATGCCATCGGCATCGCTCTCGTGGACAGGCGTCCATATCTCCTGGGGCGAGATGATGGGGCTGCCGGGGGTGTGCACTTCTTCTTCTATGGGGAGGGGCAGGCGTGGGGGCCGCGAGAATTGGGATGCGGGTGGGAGGTAGTCGGAGGCGGAGGCTGGGTCGAGAGAGGAGGCGTTGGCGGAGGTGAGGAGGGGTGGGGAGGAGGTTGATGCGAGGGTCGAGGGGACGTCGACGGGGGCGGTGGGCGAGGGCGCGTGGGGTGAGGTTTCTGTCGAGGGCGCTGGGTCAATGGGCGCTGCATCGGGTACAGGCGCTGGTTGCGGGGGAGTCGCATCGCGGGAGGCGGCATGACCCTGCTTGTCCTTGTCCTTGTCCCTGTCGCTGCGGAAGTGGGCGCCCTTCTGGCTGCTCTGCTCGTTGCCCATGGCGGCGTCGTGGTGGGCCGAGTGGTTGCGGGCGGCGTGGTTGTTGTTGTAGTGGTCCTGGGCGGCCTGCAGCTGCGAGGTAATGGCCCTGGTGCTAGTTCCCACGGTTTGCGCTCTCCCACGCGAGATGGGGCGGGCCGACGTGGGATGGCTCTCAGCGTCGACGAGGCTCACGCTGGGAGCCGCGGGGGCTTTGGCCGCACTCAGCGCCTGGATCGACTCGCGGCGGCGGGCGCTGTGGTGCTGGCTGTGCGGCGGGTGAAGGTGCGGCAGGTGGTGGTGGTGTTGGGGTCGCTCGTGCCCGTGGCCGCTGCCGCTGGGATTGCCGTGTCCGTGGCCATGTGATGCAGTCACGTTGTTGGTGGGCGAGGCCGGGTTCGACGTCGGCGTCGTCGACCGCGAATTCTGGTTCCCCATGGATACGCCCGCTGGATATGTGCACGAGGGCGACGTTACAGGACTGAAGCTGGAGCTGGCCCCGGCCGCTGGATTGCATGCAGCGCCTCACAGGGATTAGCATTTCCATGGCTGCACCCATCGCCGATAGCTCAATGCACGAGCCAATGACACCTATCGTGGGGCAGTCGGCCCTGTATCGTGAGTCGCGCCCAAACACCACCAACGCGTCAACACATCTGCCCGCGCGGATATGGACGCGACCACCGTCTTCTCAGTCGTCGCACGCATCTCCGTGCAGCTGGTACACGTGATCTGGTTTCCCATCAACAAACTCATCAATCTCGTCGTCATCCTATTACTTCCATTCTACAACGTCATCACATTCGTCCTACTACCCTTCATTCACCTCGGGCAGTCAATCATCAGAGTGTTATCAATCCCATTCAGCGTCAAGTGGTTGGAGAGGATAGAGGTATTCAATCTTGATCCATTGCGCATAATCTTTACCATACTAATCTATATAGACACTCTATGTCTACTTCGGAACAGCCAGCCTCATAGGGTGCATCACCGGCACCATCATCTTTGTCATCTTCAGATTCCTGTCATCGACCCTTAAAATCGACGCACCCATCGTGCCCAAGGAGCCTGAACAGGGAAGAACAGCCGCCGAGTACAGGGCTGCGCGGCGTGTGAAGAGGGAGGAACCCATCGACCATTCACCGAGTGCGACGCCTGTGGTGTTGAAAAAGGTTGCTGGGCCTCGCAGGCGGGGTCTGCTCTCACAAGCCATCATCGAAGAAGAGGACTCCGACTTTTGACCTCGTCCAGCCTGGTCAGACGATATCGTTGGGGACAGATACCAGAGTAGAATGACCAGAGTCTCTCCATTGTGAATCCGAACGTATGCTGGGGCTTCGATGAAGCGCGGTCGATGTGTGATATTTGCTGAGACCTAGCCTGCTTGGAGTCTTTCCCTCGTCAACCTTGTCTGCATCATCCGAAAAGAGGTTCAAGGAAAGGTCCGACATTGAAGTTTTCTTTCGCATCGGAGGCTGTGCTGCAGGTCGTGGAACTTGCGGACACGTGTTTTGACGTGCCGATGGCCTACAGCATGTCAGCTACGAGTAGATGGAAGGCTCGTTACTCACGCTGCAGAACCGCCCTCTTTATCGTCGGCACCAGCCAATGTGAGCCAGTGCAATACCACAGCAGCCCACGTGACTGTTGACATTCGGTTAGCCAGATTCACAACAAGCTGGTGGTGAAAGTACCATCCAACGTGCAAATCGTATAGCAGACCTGTCGCCACCAAGACACGTCAGTGAATGCCTTCAGGTTCAGTCAGAGCTCAACGGACAAAGGCCAGTTCGTTTCCCTGCAGGATGCACAGAGAGGCAAGATTTGCGCCAGTCGGCACGATAACAAGGACTGTTCCCCAGAAAGTCTTCCACAGCAGAGTCTCAACTTTCTTTGCCATGACTTCGTTTGATCGATGAAGGTTCGGCGTGGCTTTATTCTTTGTCTGACTACAAATATTGTCGATCCACAGCGCTAAACGGCTCGGGAAACTGGCGCTCGAGGTTTGGCCGCCTCTGACCAAAGGGCTCAAGAGGTAAACAAACACAAGCGTGAGGTAGACGTTGATGACAATATCGCATGTCAAGAGCGGGATGCCGGTGTATCGCTTGACACCAATGCGGCAACGTCCATCGTCGGAGATCCAGAACACCGGTAGGATGAACGCGACACATCCAATGGTACCGAGGCTCACTACGATGCCAATTGTGCTGTACAGCCATAACGGATCATGATAGCGCGTCATGTAAGGTGCTCGTAGGGCGTGCGCTCGCTCGACAAGAAAGAGATACCTACCCACCAAGCCGGGAATTAGTTTTTCCAATTCATCCATGATCTCTCTAGAAGGGACCGCCTCACATGCTCACTTTACTGCCGGCATAGAAGACGATGCACAGTCTCATGGCGACCTTGCAGACAGCGTTTGTTCCTAGCCCTAGGCCGTTGTTTACGACTGCGGCCGAGAAAGCGAAGCCAATTGAGAGGAAGTAGAGGATGAAGACGTAGACCTGGGTCAAGGTTATGCGATTGAAAGGCTGGCGGTCAAGTATTCGAACGCGATATCCTGTTCGTGTCAGTTGTACGTTGCATCTAGATGAAGCGAGCAGTCTTGCGTACCAAGTAGCCCAGATAGCAGGATGACGCAGAACTTGGAGGTTACAACAAATGATGTACGTGGTCCAGGCGGTTCCCCAGGATAAACATCCGCTCTGTCTGGCAATGTAGGTCTATCGATCGAGATGGCCGCCGATAAGACCGCAGCTACTAGCAACGTCCATAGTCCGAGTGGGATCAACATCGTGGTAGGAGTTGTTGTGCAGAATACCAGCTGAATGGAAGTTCAAGTAAGAGGTTAAGTTGGCGACATGGCTAGGGGGTACTGATAGGTCGTAGGGCGTTGTTCGGCATGGTAAAGTCGAACAAGGTGAAACAATACAGGTGCCTTGCTCTTGTGCTGCGAGTTCAGCATGCTGCTGTTGACAGGCTCAAGCGTCGCTTCTGTCACATCTCACATGATGGGAGGCGCGACGGCGAATAACAGCTTCTCGAATAAGCAAGAAATCTTTCGGTCAGTCGACCTTACTTATCAAGGCCTGAGATAGCAACATTCAACACCCAGCACTCGATAGCGATTTCGCATCTCGTAATGAGGCCTCAGAAAGATTACTGACTTGTGGCACAACGCGGAGTAAATTCGACGGCATGCGACCCGACGGAATCAAGATGCTCGCACGCACTGGAGAGGTTCGGCTACAATGTAAGGAGACCTCGGAGGTCTTGGCGAAGACCCTTCTCCACACATTCAAGTGGATGCTAGTAGCAACCGAATCATGAGTTGTGTACTCCGCTCCAGACTGGTACCGTGCTACCCGCGGAACAATTCTCAACACAACATCGTCATTGTGTAGACAAGGCTTGGTGTTGGTACGTCATGTAGCTCGCTTCCTGCCGTGGGAGTAAGAGACCAAGTGCCAGGGTCCCGATAGCAAAAACTACCGAGACAGCACTGAATGCGCCGACTGTCGAAATGGGCGCTAGTCTACCAAGGTCCATCTCTTTGCTGGGTTTTCTCCCAGTTTGGTGGGTCCTGATCGACTAGCAGCAGGCGCAAAAGAAATTTGCCCGCCAAACACACGCCAGGGCGCCTAGCAACGGTGTGTACATACACTGCGGGCTGTTAGCTTCCAAGGTTATCGCGCGTACTGCGCAACTGCTTGGTCGACGTAGGAGACATGTGAGCTGCTCTTGGCTGGCGGCGTAGGAATGTGGGAACTGGTGGGAAGCGAGTGTGGGAGATGTAGCGCGCTGCAGCAGCGCGTCATAGGCGGGACGGAAATGCCTCACTACACAGCCTCTCGCGACGATGACGGCTTATGGAACTGGCTGCGAGTGAGAGACGGGGCTGTTTGTGTTGACTGCGCAGTGAAATTGGACCCAAGAGCGGTGGAACAAGGCGAGCACACTCAGATATTCACCGCAACGGTGTGGGGGTGGATGGTCGCAGCTCGAACCGTGTTTGACATGTGAAGTGCCTGGAGGGGGCAGGCGCGAACCCCGTTAGCGTGCCTCCTGAGATTGGGCGTCTGTGCACAGCCTCACTCTAGCCCTCTAGACGCGCAGCGCTCGTCTTTTGTCTCACGCCCACGCCTCTGCCCTTTCTCCCTCCTTCTCCCGCCAAGTACTAGACGGACGTTGATGCTTGCCGGATGCTTGATTTATACCTCTTTTAATACCACATCTCTATCCCGCCCTCGCGCCTTTTCTTCACTCACCACCTAGTCCGTGCACAACGATCCATCGGGAAAGGAGGCAGAGAACAATACAGCAACCATGCGGAGAGGCGTCACCATATTCCTGCTCGTCACCGTCGTCGTCCTCGGCTTCGCGGTACACAGCGTATGGACACTGCTCGGTCTTCTGATTGCGACTGGCCGCGAGGATGCCATTCTCCGCGGAGAACTCCCTGCGCCCAACTCGAGCGCGATTAGTGATGCGCCGCAATTGATCCCCAAGATCATCCACCAGACGTACATCAACGACAGCATACCGCTGCATTGGAAGGGCCCCCAGCAGAGCTGCCTGGACCTCCACCCCGACTACGAGTACAAACTGTGGACCGACAAGAAGTCGCGCGAGTTCATCGCTCAAGAGTAGGCGCTCCTGCGTCCATATCACGCGAGGTTTAAGCTAACATCGTCAGATACCCATGGTTCCTCGAGACCTTCGACGGCTACCCCTACCCCATCCAGCGCGCCGATGCTATTCGCTACTTTGTCTTGCACCACTTTGGTGGAATCTACATTGACCTGGACGATGTACGTATGGCATGTCCTCCCAACTGTCGCAATGCTGACATTCTCAGGGATGCAACCGCAGTCTCGACCCTCTTCTTGCCTACCCAGCCTGGGTCCGCCGCACCATTCCCACTGGTATCTCAAACGATGCCATGGGCGCGGTCCCTCGTCACCCTTTCTTCCTCAAGGCCATCGACTCGCTGACCGACTACAACCGTCGCTGGCCACTCCCCTACATCACCGTCATGGCCTCCACCGGACCTCTCTTCCTCAGTCTTGTGTGGAGACATTACAACAACGCCGGCCCCATCGACCAGAACCGCGTGCGCATCCTGTTCCCCGAAGAATACAACAACCACCCCTGGAGTTTCTTCACCCACCACCTCGGAAACAGCTGGCACAGAACCGATGTCAAGATCATCTTCTGGCTTGCCAAGCACTGGCTCCTTGTCACCGTCTTCGGATTCGTTGTTGGATTCGCAATTCTCGGCATGTTGTACAAGTTCTTCGTTCTCAACAAGCGCACGACCGGACCTGGATCGCCAAAGATGCGCTACTTCAACCAAAGGATGCCCTTCTACCGTCGCATCAGCCAAAAACGGAGCTTCGAGCTCGACGACCGCCACGAAGTCTAATCGCATCATCCAGTCCGCGCATTGCATTGTTTCAGCGTTACGTCCGTTCACATGTCTTGCATTTATCCGGCGTTTTCCACCATCATCATCGCAGCCGCCTTGTATTTTCGCTTCTACGTTACCCTACAACACTTTTTGTTCGCTTCTATCCACATTATTGATCGGGGGCTGCGTTGCCCTCCTAGCTTGTTTAACTGTTGTTCTCACTGTGGTATTTAGACCGCAACCGGCGCTGTTGGTATACATGAAAAAGGCTGGACCACTGTCGTTGCCAGAAGAAGGAGACTCTGGGTGGAATGCTCATAGAAAGGGAAAGGGCCAGACCGGGGCCGGACCGCGGAGGCATCAGGAAGAAAGACCGAAGAGCTCGGCTTAGGGATGCAAAGTGTTGTTATCTAGATAGAAGAAGAAGCGTTATTGCTTATGTTAATATGAAATGTATTGAGTAATTATCATCCTGAAGTGTACATCAGGCCGTGACTTTTCATCCACGTGTCGAGTATGAGATGATGACTGTAGACAGCTGCGTGTCACTCTCAACCAAAACAAAGATAACTAAACAGACTTCCCATTAAGAGGATCTTCCATGTTCAACTGCGACCACGAACGGTTGAGGAACTATGTCTTTCCGAGCTTTCCGAACGACATGCGAACACACAAATGTGGCCCCACTTGTTGCCATCATCCGCATATGATTGGCCCCCAAGCCCTGACCCTTCCGCCTCGCTACTTCCCTCCCCTTGTCATCAAGCTTACTGTGTTCGTAACTATATCGCGACGTCGCATGTGCCAGGGCAATGCTGGCACGTACGTCGCTGGTAATTGCACGTTCAACACGAACCTGAGCGTTTAAGAGAAAGCGAAGTTTGTTTACTTTTTCACTATGGAGAGATCGGCAGATTGTCGTGGCCACTGCGCAGCTTTGGGATGGATGACGTGGGTGCGTCGGGGAGGGAAGGCGTAGAGGCGGTGGAGGTCCTTTGCAGTGGCAATGCAGCAGAAGATCAGATCTTTCTATACCTCGTGGAATGCGTGGTCGTCTTTGGCGCTGGTAATCGAGGCTGTATCTTGGTGAGCGGGATGATCATGGTAGATCTCAGATGTTCAGCTGGGTAACGCGCCGGCATCGACCTCCGACTCCACAACTCGTCCCGAAATACCTAAGCCTCGAGGATCTACATCCAGGTAAAGGCTGTGTCCCTGGATGGAATGCAGCATCGCATGCACTTTATCAAGCATCAACAACGCCAGATCGACACGAGTTGCCATGGCCACTACGCAGCGGCCAATGACGCGAGTCCGCCACTTCCGTAACCGTTGCAGGCCTTCCGTCATCGCTCGGCCCTGCGCAATCAAGCAGCCAATTCAGGCTTGAAGCTCCCAATGTTGGAAACACCGTTTCTCTAAGTTTAGGAACTTGACAGCCGGTATCCGTCCGTCTGGATCCACTTCGTTTCCATATCCTGATCTTGTACCTGACGTCGCTTCCTCCTTTCTGCTCATCAACTTCGATGGATGGGACTTGAGCGATTACTACTTTCACAACCAAACCGACTCAACCCAAATCACACCGATATACGCTTTCTGTGTCGGATACTAGAACCTCGATTAACCCGGATCGCCACTTCACAATGGTTGGAGCTACAATCCAAATGCGCGAGGGCGCCGAGCTCGTCGGCGAACACGGCTACCGCTACCTTCTCGTCAAGCCGCTCGGTCAGGCCAATGTATGGGTCGCTGTCGACGCAGCTTCTCAATCGAAAATCTTCATCGTGAAGCAACCCGGAGACGATGACGTCGGTTTTGGATGGCCAAAGTTCCAACACGAGATGATCATGCACGAGCTCCTCAAGGGCATTCCGACAATCCGACAACAAGTGGACCGCATCCCACCATCCGCTAGAGGCGAACCGCCCCGAATCGTGCTCGAGATCCTTCAATCGACTCTCTGGGATGCACGCAAGAAACGCCAGTTCAGCGATGTGGAACTCAAGGGCATCATGCGTTCGGCGTTGATGGGCTTGCGGGATGTGCATCAACGAGGCTTGGTGTATGCAGGTGAGCCTCTACACACACGACTAGAACGACAAGTGAAAGCTAATTTCATCCAGACCTAAAGATGCAGAACATCCTCCTCAGCGGCTTCGAAGACGAACCCAACAAAAAAGCCTCCGTCGGCGACGACCGCATCACCGCCAAACTAGGCGACCTAGGAATCGTCATGGAGCCAGCCAAAGGCCTCGTCCAACCCATCGTATACCGCGCCCCGGAAGTCTACTTCCGCAACGAAATCAACCAGCCAGCCGACATCTGGTCCTGGGGCGTTATATACTGCCAGCTCCTCGAAGCACAAGCCTCCTTCAACAAATACGGCATCTACGACGAGCTCCTCCAAGGCAACACGGGCCAAGGCCAGAAAGAGCGATCCGTCGAACGAGCCATAGCACACGACTTCGGTCTTGGCGCCTTGGATTACTACGACGGCTGCAGACTCCCTTACCACGACCGCTCGCACCACGAAGGACAACACTGGGAGAAGTTGCTGGAGAAGGGTGTCCCGGAGAAGGAAATCAAGTTCCTGAGCTGGGTTCTCAATCCTGTTCCTACGGATAGGCCTACCGCGCAGCAGATTCTGGATGCGGGCTGGTTCACCATGGATACGGCGAAGACGAGCAGGATTGCTGAGACGCTGGAGAGGGAGGCGCAGGATAGTCGGCGCAGGAATTTGCAGAGGAAACGGAGTGAACCGCTTTTATCTACGTTTTCGGCGTCGACACAGCAGCCGAATGGATTGTATACGAGGGAGCAACCTACTTCCTTCAGGAACACTACTGCCACAAATCCAAATACGAATACAAATTCGACAAATTGGGCTCCGGCTGGTATGCCATGGCACCCGCAATCTAGCCAATCTTACAGCCATGCGCCGTCGTCGCAACCAGTATCTCAACAACAACAGTCTTCCCAACATCAACAGTCCCCTCCAGCACAAGGCGGCCCGCCATACCAACCCATGTCCTTCAAACCCGTCACCGTCCAAGCGAAGGAGGAATGGGAACACAAGGCTCGGCCGGTTACGCCGAGGAGTGCGACGCAGAAACCGAGTGGGAGTACGTTTTTGAACTTTGGCAGTTTTATGCGGTAGGGATTGGGTGGGGGTTTGTAAGGGATGGGTTTGTAAGGTATGGGGTTGGGGGGATGGAGAGAGGAGAGGGAATGGAGAGAGAGGGGAGAAAAGGTGGTGGCGGTGAGATGGGGTGCGTTAGGCCTGCAGCTCACATCAAGTTCACACCACGCAAAGTAGTCGACTCAACGCCAGCGTAGGCTCCAGGGTTAATAGTGTTTTAGTTGTAATGATATTGTTTGTTGTTCAGACAAAGGGATGAGATGATGGGGGCATGAGTGACGTGGAAGTGGACGTAGAAATGAGGTGTCGTGAGATTCCCTAGTAATGCATCTATCCCACAACTTACGTAGGTAGGTGTGTTGAGGACTACGTGGACGATGTGAGGGATGGAAGAAGGCGTCGCTGTTTCTGCCCCGAGGTTATTAGATTCAGAGTTAGTTTTCCACGCGATTGCTACAAAAGAGCTGTTGTTGATGTGTGAACGTTTGGGATATCTTACGTAGTCATGCGAAGTTTCTTCATCGAGCTCGCTGCGAGCTTACACGTGTAGTCTTTATTTCTATTTCCCTAGTACCACGGGTACACGCCAACTAGCCCAGGCGTCTTATTTCGTCCAAGGTGCTGATGCTAGTGCTAGTGCCGTTGCCCGTGCCAAAGCATGCAAATCGCCGCAATGTGACTAGTAGCTCACTTGTTCTTAAGATTCATCGTGTAGAACTGTCGTAGTTCTACCCGTTATTAGGTGTATCTTTTTCTTCTTGTTTGCGGTACTTCTTGGGAGAAGCTATACAGTTGATTTTGGAAGGTATAGACGTTTTAGAGAGATAGAGCGTAAATACGTCACGTACGTCTCTGCGCCTGTCTTAAGGTAGCTATGTTGTAGTGTTTTTCTGTTAGATTAGAGCAGACTTAGAGGTTGTTAGTTTGTTAGATTGTTAGTTAGGTACGTCTCTGCGCTTGTCTTGTAGTGTTCTTTGTTATAGAGTGCTTGTCTTAGATTAGAGTATAGTTAGAGTAGTTAGGCTTTTAGGTTGTAATGTTATTAGGTTATTAGTTTAGTTGTTAGTTAGGCTATTAGTTCAGTTGTTAGTTAGGCTATTAGTTAGATTGTTAGTTAGTTAGATTGTTATTTAACAAGTTAGTTAGTTTGTAAACAATAATAGATATCTCGTGGAGGACTACCAGGTAGTTGTTTGCTCGTCCGTTTCTCTTCTTAAACGCATTTCCCGTAATTGCGAAACCTCTCCTTCGCGGCGTGTTCCACTTCGTACAAATACCCCCATCGGTCCCATTCGTCATCCTGGTACCAGTGCTCGGCAAGTTCATCCCCGTGTTTCGCGCGTCCAATTTCCTGAAAAAGGCTGTGCAGTTCCTTCCCCGGGCGCCAATTCCCTACCAACCAATCTAATTGCCGAGTTGATCCAGCATTGATAGAGGGCCTGGGTTCAGCGTAGTCAATACCCCATATCACATCTAGGTCACGTTGACGACCCATTGGCCGCTCGGGGTACACATCTTGCCCCTTTATGGGCGACCATATCACTGCTTCCTTGAGCGCCGGCATTTGTATCGCTGCTCTTGCAAAGCGTTCGAGCAGTGAGATGAGATTGGCATGAGGAGCAATCCGGAACTCGTAATTATCCTTACCACGTGTCTGTCTTCCACCCCGAATGTTTTCGACATAATATTCGTCCATGTCCTCATCGAACTGCGTGCGACTATAGGGTGGGTAGGAAGCGTCTGTGACAGGGAGACCGCGTGCAACGTCGCCTCGGCCATCAGTGCCTTGGAAATACCATGTGCCATCGGGACGGGCGTTGTGAAACATGAGATCAAGTAGTTCAAGGTGTGGCCAGGGAGTGTGTGATGTTGCAGGATTTTGTGGCGATAGTGCGGGGAAGATGCTCTCGTCAATCATGGCCCGTAGTTGCCTGAATGTACAGGTTAATTTATTGGTCTCATATTAGTTTGTATGCATGAATATGACTTACAGGTGGCGAAGGTTGTTGCACAAGATACCGAGGCTCGAGGAGAAAGGATCGTGAGTAAGGTTGCTACCTACAAGATCTGGAAAAAGCGTTCCGTGATCATAGTCAGTCACCCGACTTAAGGGGTACAAGAAATCGAGCGTAGCTCGCCTCAGCGTTTTGGGTAGCTTGTCGACACAGCTGGTAACTGCGGCAGCGAAATCATGTCGGGCATCTCGTCGCGGTCCTGCCCAGTCGTGCTCGTAGTGTCCACTACACGGATCTTCCTCTTCATCCAGGGTTTCGCACCATTCGTACCCTCCGGTTCGGGTACCCAGATATTCTAGATTGGGCATGCTGGTCGCTAGGTCGATGAGAACCCGCAGGTCGAGCTTCGATTCCTGCATCTCGGAATAATTGTCTCGAAGGCGATACGTATATGCATATTCGTCCCAGGGAGGGTACTCGTACTCGTACCCTTTCCTGTCGTTACTAACGATTCTGAACGATCGGATGGACGCGATGGGAGGCAAGTCCTTTGCTAGTAGCCGGACGCGCCAGCTGGTCATATAGCGATGGGGGCATGCATCTTTGTTTTCCGTTCTTCTTATCGGGTTGTAGATTGTGAGTCGATACCTCCCCGGAGCGTGGTATTTTCCGGCCTGCTTCTCGACTCGTTGAAGGATGTCGAACAGAAATTGCATCTGGCGGGTGAATGACTCGTCTCTCTCTCGCACCTCGTCAGCACTCTCTCGGCAAAATACTCGATCGTCATCTTCGTCAACGTCGTCATCATCATCATCGTCATCGCTGCCGTCGTCGTCGTCAACCTCGTTACCCTTTAAGTCGTACTTTGCCGAGACATCTGGTCGGAACGTTACCTCTCTCAGATAGAGGAGGCGATGACCGGAGAAGCGCGTGAGGAAGTCGGCTGAGTTGTTTTCAGTGACTGTGAACTCTGCAAAAGCCCCGGAGTGCCTTTCTGCTGCAAAGCGAAATTTGCTATGTAGGGTAAGAACACTGCGCAAGTCCTCTCTAGGTAGAAAGCTAGAGATTCTTTCGATGAGCTCTTGCGGGAGTTCGTTCATCATGGTGTGAGTATGTGATGAGTTGAGTTGAGGTAATGAGTAACGTTTGGTGGCTGGGCGAGTGCGATGCTGCTGAGAAGCGATTGAACTTCTGTGGGAAGACTGTGGAGATGATAATGGGAGATTACTGTCCATGACGAAGGTGCGCGTGGCAGAGCTCTGGGCTGATCTGCGGCGTAGTCACAACATGCGGCTAATTCGGAACATTCCGAAACATTCCGGGCGCTACAGTGGCTCCTTCCTGCCCACCACTTGTCGCATTTATTGTCGCTGAAGCCGCGCGGAGGTAAGAGAGACAGTCGTGATGGTTAATGCTTACAGCAATACATTTGTTTGAATGTTCTACTAGAGAACAGTGATGGACACGTGATAGGCGATAGAAAGGAAAGAGTGGCGAAAGAGCATAATAAGGCGGTTACGACTGCCCAAAATAACAAGCGAATGAGATAAACAAGGTCATGACTCCAGTACAAAATCTCAGACGAAACAATCCCGAACGCCGCACGTAGTTGCTATCTAAGGACCAGCCCCCAAATCCAACTGCCAAGCAATCATAATCACCAATCAGTACAACCCCTGTCTCATAATGCGCGCTCCTTCTCAGACCCGATCTTAGCCTCCTCCTTGGTCTCATTGATCGGCGCCATCATCATCCATGTCTTTCTCATCCTTTGATTTCCACGGCATTGCCCAGTCTTTGACCTTGTCCCATTCATCATGTGTCTTCTTGATGAGAGCCAGCATATCTTTCTGTGTCTTTTCCAGCTTGTTTTTCTCGTTCCGTTTCGCCTGAGCATCACCCTTGAAGTTCTTGGGCACTTCGGTCTTCTTCGAGGACTCCCATTCGTCTTTCAGACGGTCGAGATTGACTGTCATGAAATCTGTCGCTCTCTGCTTTGCCACCGCAAACACATTGTCCATGTACGCGTCCCATTTCTTCTCAAGTCCTTGCTCTTGCCACGGAAGCGCGTCGATCACGTATTCTTGACTTTTGGGCTTCGTCGCATCCGCAAATCGTCGGGGCGTTTTCTGTAGCTCTCGGTCAATGTATCCGATCATCGCTCCGATCCTGTTTTTCTGGTTTGCGAATATTTCTGCGATGCTGTCTTGTTGCATGTACTTGAGAGCTCCGATCATCGGCCGCATCTTCTGGATCGCCCTGCGTGATTGGTCGCTCACACTCAGTTTGAGCTTTTTGTCACGCCCCTTGATCAGCGCTTTCATTTTTCTCTCGGCAACGATATCTTCGTATTCGCCAGATTTCTTCAATGTCTGTATGAACAGCTGTGAGGAGTATTGTCAATAAAAATCTGGATTTCCGCACCGTGCCATGAATGTACGTACCCGTCCCTTGTATCTTGCGTTGATTTCACTTTCCAAGAGTGGCATCTCATCAAGCCACATTTGGTCACCATCTTGTTTCCACGGGTATACACTTGCTAGCCACCCAATCGGACTACGTTGCATGACAGCTGGATCCGGCGTAGGGCTTGAACCCGGAGTAGGACTCAGATTAGGGCTAGGGCTCGGACTGAGACTAGGGCTCGGACTGGGACTAGGACTTGAATTGGGGGTATTGGCCAGACTGGCAGGAGGTCCGTTCATTCGATGGTCTTTCCAAGTCCAGGATTCTCTCCAGTACTCACAAAAGCCGACCATGTTGTTTTGCTGAGGATCTGGATTCTTGAACTTGGTCGTGATCTCTTTACCCATCGTATTAAAGAACTGGACAACCGTTTGCCATTCTAGAACGTGCTCAGTATCATATTGGATACCGGCACCCTCATCTGGCTTATCCATACTGTAGTCGTCGCATGAATCGCGTTTGTTGAACCCGTATTTTTTGGGCTTGTCAGCTTCCCACTCCTCACTACTCGGGTAACGGAAACTTTCTAGTGGGTAATCGCAAGCGCTTCCTTCCTTGGGTTTCGCACGCTTCTCGAGGCCAGCATACCTAAGATCGATTGGGTAGCTTCGTGAAAGAAGGTCGGCTTCATCTACGACTTCATCTTTGTCTAGCGCTGCCAGATCTTTGCAGGACAAGGCGGAAGTTGCTGCTGAGGAATGGGACGACAAAGTGGTGGAAACAAGCGTTGTTGACGTGGCAGGCGGAGTTGTGGAAGATGTCGGCGAGGAGATCGTAGACGCGGTAAGAGAAGACGTTGCGAAGGTTGAAGAAGTCTTGAACGGAACAGTCGTTTCTACCGGTGGAGCTCTACTGCTAGGAAGGTCACTTGCAGTAGTCGGGGCTGGTTTGGCACTAGCCTTGGTCGTATCTCCGTCTCCGTTCCCGCCGTTTCTCGTGCAGCGTGGACCTTTGCATCCTTTGCATCCTTTTGCGGGACATGGTAGGTCGTCGTAGTTCATCCCACCCGGGACAAGCTCGTCCGGGGCATCGACCAGAGGAGTAAAGGCCTTCTTGATCAAGTCGTCCCGGCTTGGTACCAGCGGGCTACAATCTGCTTGTCCCGCAAAGTCCGCACCACTGAGGAAGAAGTCGGCCCATTCTTGCGCAGCGTCTTGCGCTTCATTGGCGTACTTGTACGCCTTTGCCGATCGGATAGCGGCCACTATAATCATCTCTTAGCGTCTGCTACTAAACAAAAGAGATGATTCTCGCTTACCCATTCCACCTGTGATGGCTCGTCCTGGTGGGGGAAGTGCTGCCATCCCAATGGCCATTACTACATCGAGGGCTTTCAACGCGGGACACAGAACCTTCTCGAGGATCTTGCCAGCCTCGATCAGTCCTTCAATGAAGAATTCGCCTGCAAATTCCAATATCGGAAGATCACAAGCGCAGTAGCCTGGCTTAACCATCAAGCCTAAACTTGATCTTAGTCTTCAAATCCAACATGTACAAAGTGCATACCCAGGAAAACATACCGTGATACGTTTTGTCCGCACCGCACAGAAGAGCAGGCCCACATTATACAAGAGAAAAACTAAACAGGCCTGCAGTCTACATTGAGACAAAAAACTGCACAGTGTGTGACCTGCCGTTAAAGTAGGCTTTAGGGTGTTTAGTTTTTTCCTCTGCTCTTTTACATTCTGCTCCGACCCATGGGATAGCATGTGACATCTACTGTCCTCTAGATACTTGTTCAGCTTCTACATGACTTCGGGATCCTTCGTCTCTGACAAGCCGTATGTATTGGAATACTCGTAGGCGATGGGATCGCAATTCTCCGCGATAATGCATGTCGTCAGGCCGGCCAACAGACTGAGGAACGCCTTCATGTTGAATTGTGGTATAGTAAAGATACGATTGGGCAAAGACGGGTGCGATGTAGTTCGATGGCTGTCTCTTGCGCGTCCAACCCTAGTCCTATATACTCATATCGATTCTGGTCTTGAGCATACTTGGGAAGTACGCCCCCAAGATCTACTATTAGCACGAAGCAGTCTGATACAACCACGCCGTGAGGTCTGGCTATTCGGAGTGTCGATGAGCTGTCATTTTGGACCCGGCAGCCTGTGCCTCTGAGGCTCAGTGAACATTGCCGTTCAAAAATGTGACGGTACATGAGGTATGACGACTGCTGTAAGCTTCCCATTCCTGAAGGAACATCTTAGCCCCAGAACATGGTTGTCGTGGCAGAGACTCATACAACCCAGTTCCACTGTGCCGTTTGATGTTAGATGAAGCTGACAGACTCCTGAATACATGGCACAGTCGAAGTATACGTCATGATAAAGCCATGGCAAGATTCCGTCGAGATGCGAGTGGGAGACGAGATGGACTCTTGTAAATCGACGAACTTGAGTACCTATTGCCAAAAAAAGCCAGGCCAGATACGATGTATTTCGGATGGGCGGCATGTTCAGGCCTGCGCGAGATAGTCGAAGGCTTCGCCAGGTAACGCAGTGCCGGTTTCCGGACGATATTAGTGGTATCTTTTGGTCGTGTCGGATTAAGCAGAGCCGAGAGGATTACGCGCTGCCAAGGACTTGCAAGGCTTACGGTGGTGAGGTAATTCAGCCCCGCCATTGTTAGAATCGGACACCGAAACGTCGCTTATTTCCAGCGAAACAACCGCGAATGCGACCAGGTCGCCAACAGTGGTGTTCCTCAAATTGCGGCGTTGTCGCAAATCGCAAATGCCGCTTACCAAGACTGCTCGTTGATAGCTCCGCTCCGCCTCGATCTTACACGGAATCACACTTTACCGGCGTCACCGACGTCACCAGTGATAAGAACAACGAAAGGTCTTGAATCTGGAACGTGAGCTCTGCATATACATGGCACTAACAGCAACATTCGTTCATTCTGCTCGCATGCTTTTCTCGTAGTCCAAATGCTACGACAACGAAGGAGTAATGCGGCCTGGGTCGCCCTGGTGATCATCAAGCATCCAATTGCGAAGATTGCTGTAGTTGGAAGATCTGTACCCCTCCCCCCAGTGCTCGACCAGATCATTACCGTGCTTCTCTCGCCCAATGTTCTGGAAAAGACGGCGCAGCTCCGCATCTGGACGCCATGCTGCCACCATCCACACTAGGCGACGTATCGTTGGATCGTCGTTTCTTTGTTGACTTGGGAGATAGTGCGATGGTGACCTCCAGATACCATTGTCTTGATCGGAATATTGTATAGCCCAGTTAGACCTCCAGTTAGACCCAGGTCCTTGATATTCCGAGTCCCAGCCTTGGGACTCTGCGTAGTCATATTTCGGATACCAATTCAGCGATGTCCAAATGATGGCTCTCCTCAAAGAGCACATTTGCGCTGCTGCCCTGGAAAATCCTGCTAGGAGCGGCCTCAGTCTTGCTTCATCTGGTGTGATACGAAACTGATTTTGCGCGCCGTTGGGTAAGTTGGAGAGATGCCCGGAGGTTACAAGCTCCTCCATATCAATGTCGAGCTCGGTCGTTTCAAGAGGGGGGTACGAGGCAGCGGTGATGTCATAACCGACAGCCTCGCGGCCGTGGCCTTGAGGTCCAACGAAGTACCACGATCCGTCAGGCCGCGACGGGTGGAACATGACTTCCAGAATTTCCAGATTGGGCCATTGCGGTTGTGAATTATCGTCCATGCTGAACAGGCTTTCATCAACAATCGCCCACAGGCGCAGTTGTCGCAGATTATTGGTCAGGATACGAAGGCTGGCGCTGAATGGGTCGCGGAGAGCTGGACCAACTAGATTAGGTAAAGGCCTGTCTTGAATAGTGTCAAGTGCGCGTATCAGCGGGCTGACGAAATCCAGGCTCGCCCGCTGAAGCGAGGTCGGAAGCTGGGCTTGGTGAGAGATGACAGCGTGTGCGAAATTGTGCCTCGCATCACGACGTGGGCCATCCCAATCGCTTTGGAAGTGTCTGTTGGGGTCTTCACTACCATCATTACCTGAAAATGCAGGAGCCCATTCGAACCCTCCTGTCTTGCAGCCGAGATACTCCAGGTTTGGAAGCTTCGATACCAGATCGACCATGACCCCCAAGTCCAGTTTGAACAATCCACCATCGAAACACTTTCTGTAATTTGCAGGATAACCGTGACTATCGTGGTAAACACTCGCGTCTTCTGGGCATTCGTTGCAAATCTCCAGCGAACGAACTGAATGTACCAGGGGAAGCTCCGTATTGAGCAGACGAATGCGCCAACTGATGTATTCCTGGTGAGGACAGTATATCTCCACATGAATCAGCCTGGAGGGGTCGTGTATCTGGATTCGATATCGACCAGAGGCATGCTGGGGTGCAGCATTCTCCTCAACAGTACTGAGCGTTGTGAACAGCGAATGGACCTGACGCGTGAAGCACTCATTTTTGGCTCTGATTGCATCGGCGTTTTCGCGACACATCTCGTCTTCCCAGGGCCAGGGGTCGGGGGGCCAAATTGGAGGGAAGTTGGGGCGAAAGTGCAATTCCCGCAAGTAAAGCAGCCGGTGTCCTGAGTAAAGCCCAAGGAACTTGTCCGCGTTACGCTCATTTAGGGTAAACTCTGTGAAAGCGCCAGAATATCTCTCCGCGGCATAACGAAACTTTGTGGAGACAGTTAGAACGTTCTTGAGATCGTCCGTGGGCAGGTTTTTGGTGATTTCCTCGACGAGTTCTTGCGGCAACCGATCCATGTCAAGCTAGCGACTCTAATGGGCTGACTGAAAATGCCGTGTTTTCCGCGAGCGTTCGATTTGTGGACAGGTGTGTAGTTGCAGGTAGACGTCGAGGGGATGGGAGCAGAGTGATAGCGAGCTGAGCGTGTATTGTTGGGGGCGCGGTTGCGGCGCGGTTGCTGTGATGCACGTAGGCCCCAAGCCCTATTAATGGAGGCACATTCCGAACATTCCGAGGCGTTCCGAGCGAGAAGACAGACTGCAACAACGCCGATGCGTCACGGATATCGTGAGAATTGGCCCGCTTGGATGTATAGAGTTTGTTTAGTATATTTGGACGAGGAGTGGAGCCGTAAGAGTGTGGAATATGAGTCGGGATACAACATGACGGGAAACCCTCTCCCAGTGAAGGTTGATTAGTAGAGGCAAGGCGAGACGAATGGTACTGTCTTGAGCATCAGGCCAATCCAAGAAACAAAGTCGCCAGCTTTGAGAATGGAGAACAGGATACGTGTAATTCGCACGTCGTCTTGGCAGGGCTGATGCGTGAGAGAAATAAGTATAAACAGCGAATGCGCAGTGGGTGTAGACTCAGTCGTACAGCGTGGAAGACGCCTCACATTGGGTGTCACTTCCTAGCGAACCTAGCCAAACTGTATGCATACCATTGAAGATAGTTGCGCGTAGAGTGGCATCATACTTAAGCCTTGATGAGATTGCGTGCTTTTTCGATGGTTGTAGTCCGTCAGTATCCGAGGATGTTGAAGACTGTTGGAATGGCTTCAAAGCAGTCCATTTCAAGGTACAGGCCGTGCAACGTGCGCAGTTGAGAAGTGTTCCACGTCTGTAAGCGCTGGCTGGAACGAGCATGCCGCTGGTGCAGGTGTTGTTATGGTGATGGCGTGGATGCTGGAAGTCACCGCAGGCGTCATGCCAAGGCGAGCTAACTCCATCCGGACTCCCTTCCACGCAGAACCATGGAACGCAGTAACATTAAATACAAACACGTACGCATGCTGCACTTCTTTCTGCAGTTGCTGCTTCGGAGACAATGAAGGTGAAGATGTGCAGCTACCTCTAAGTGTGCACGATGGGCAGAAGACGATCGCGCAGGTTCCACCTATCCTCGGCGATCTCTCTTATGATTGGTCCATTGCGTGCGCAACTTCCTTGCCAAAAAAGCCGCCCCAACGCATCCGCTGAACACGCTCGACATCGCCGCCCACCTAAACCTTTTCCATCGCCAAACAGCACCCCAACACCTCATTTCATCACTTTCGACGCGATAAAACGCATGCGGAAGTTCGTGCGACACTTTTGACACCCATATCGACAATATTGCGACGCGTTGGTGGTCGGATCGCGCTTCTGGGAGCGTGACTCCTCTCTTCGCTGGCTGGCCCCCGGCGCCAGATTTGCAACCAAAGCCCCATACGCAGCCCAAACCGTCGTCACGTGCATAACGACAAACAACAATGACGGCTCGCGCGACCGGACAACGCTTCAGACAGCGCAAGCTATCGACAAAACAGAATTTACCTGTCGTGCGCGAACAAGATGTTGAGCAGCTTGCTGATGACGATGCGTCGCGCCATATTCCCAAGGTTGAGACCGGTGTTGAGAAGGGCGAGGAGATTGTAAGTCGCGCTAGGCCGCTTTCGGCTTTCCCTTTCCCTTACCCACCACATACTAACATCATGTTTAGGAGCACCATTTACAAGCTGTCATATCCGCCGCCCAGGCAGCAGCGCAGGGAGCGACTGGTGGGAAGATCGCACAGCTCTACATCCCGACTCCGGATGCTGTCGCGAGTACACTGCAGTATGAAGATGTCTATCCAAAACGATTCACGCAGCCCGCCACTTACATTCGATTTTCGTCTACCGTCGAAGATACATCTGGCTGTCCGTATTGCATGACCAGTGATGATGTCGCCTTTCTCAAGTCTTACAACCAAAAGAAGGGCAAAACCAACCACTGCTCAGAAGACGAGTTTGAAGAGGTGATCAACTTCTTCGAAGAGACCACCGCGATAAAACAACCGTATGCAGCCGTCGACAACTCGCCTGTTCTTTCTTACGAGGAACTCGAGGCAGAATTCGATGAGACCATCAGCGAGTCAGCGCGTCGGTTCGCACGAGATATTTACCCACATTGGAAGAACCAACGGCTACTGAAAGGCAACCGCCCGCTCATGCCCTCATTGAAGTTCGAGACGAACCTCGAGACCGATGATGCTGATCCGTATGTTTGCTTCAGGCGACGTGAGGTGCGGCAAGTTCGTAAGACGCGTGGTCGCGACGCGCAAGTAACCGAGAAGCTGAAGAAGCTGAGGAAGGAACTGGAGGAGGCACGTCTGTTGATGTCGCAAGTGAAACGGCGAGAGGCAATCCAAAGAGAACAACTTGCGACGGACAAATTGATCTTCGAGCAACGGCATGCTGTCAAGGAGCTTAAGCGACGACTCAGTATCAAGGGTGATGACGACGAGCTGCTCATCACTCAGAAGGTATGTCGCAATAAACTCACCAGAGCATTTGCACAGATGACTAACCTACCACAGCCTGCACCCAAGCCCAAGAGAACTGCCGATGTCGAGAGACAGCGCCAGACGCTTCCTGGCATGAAACCCACAAACACACGTCCAGACGGGCGCCTTGTTGACGGTGACATCGTATACCTCGAGGAGCAGCAAGCCAAGCGCACCGAGGCCATTGATAGCTTCATCGAAGACAACCTCGTTAAACACCAAAAGTGGAATGTGGGGTGGGTCGACGCAACATGGCGGCCCATTACACCCCCTCTGGAGCCACCCGCTGCGAAGTCGGACTTCCGTACGGTGTTTACGGAGAGTCAGCTTCCCACGCCTCCTGCATCCGTATCTGATGGAGAGGGTGCTGATGCCACAGCAGTGGTTCCGTCGAGTAAGCAGACGGATCCACGGAGAAGTACGCGTATACGTTTCGCCACTCCTCCAGATGACGTTCCATTCCACGATCAATCTCGGTTCCGTCGTAGAATCGGCAGAGGCGGGCGCATGATGATCGACCGACGAGGCGTGAAGCGTCAGAAGACGGAGCGGGTCGATGATCGCTTGGCAGACCGCTGGCGTTTCTCAGGTGACAGCAGCGAGGATGAGGAGACTTATCCCGTTGACTGGACTGACAACCTGCACATCAGATACCGCATCATGATTGAGCGTCAAGGCGAGAAGGCAGCGGCGCAGCAAGCACCCGCAAATCCCAATCGCCGGTCGATTGAGAACCATAATCGATCTGCGTCCGGCCATCTTCTTCCTCCCACACCGACAAGCGCGACAGGCGCAGGACCAGCGGGAAGATGATACCCACAATTTGCTCAGTCTTCTTCGTTCAGCGCTTTTCTTGTCGACAAATTATACCCTTTGTTTTCTATTCGTTCGGCGGGCTCTGGCTTCAAACATCTACCAAAGCTATGTACACTAGCCCTATAGATTTGAGGGAGGGAGGATGGGTGGTCGGTTGGTCGGTTGGTGGGTGGGTGGAAGGGCAGCGACCTAGATGGAACATAAGTCAGCAAGTCGATACTTGGATACACATACATACCAACGCCGTGGAGTGCCGCAAGGACTTGACTTGGCGACAAAAAAATTCAGAAACTTACCAAATTATCTTTTACATCTGGAATATCGTTCTGATAATCGGGCTCTTTTTCTTGGTGCAAGTCGCAACACGACCACAGCAGGTGCTGATGGGTACAGTCTGGAGTTGATCACGCTCTGTGCTTCTTCCCCATACCACCCATCTCTACATCCCCCTCTTCATCAACAGATCTTTGCCGCTTCGCCGCCGCACCGCCGTCTCTTGCAATCTTCTCCATCAGCGCGTCTTTTGTCTGAGCCAGGAGCTGCTTCTCGCCGATACGCACAGCCTTTGCCATCGCAAGCCTCCGCTGCTTCATCGATGCAGCGTCGACAGGTGGGACCTGGCCAAACGTCTTCAAGTCATCCTCTAGCGATGTAGCATACTGCGCAATGCGTGCCTGAACAATCTTTTGCAGCGCTTCCGCGCCTTTGCTAGTGATCTTTTCTGGTTTAGGTAGCCGGCCTTTGCTGCTAAGGCGCTCGTATTCTTCGGATGGGAGGAGCATGCTTTCTACTAGGATGACGAGCTCGGGGGAGAGACTCTCCTGGAGGGTGAATGGGTTGCTGGCTGCGATGTCGTAGCCGGAGTCGATCACCTCTTGCTCGTCGAGGTATTCCATCCTGTCTTGGTGCCAGATACCGTCGCGGACGAGGATCTCTGTGACGAGCTCGGCAGGAATCTCCACGACGTCGTACTGCGCGTAGTTATCGGTTACGTAGCCGTATCTCCTTAGTAAATCGCTTCGGGGAAGGGAACCGTAGTCGTTGAAGATCTCCTCGCCTACCGGGATGGGTTTTAGCGCTTTCATCTCCAGGCAATCCTTCTCGTAAAAGAGTCGCGCATTGCATCTGTCAGCGTCGGCGTTCAGCATGTCAGCCAGCGGGACCATGCCCTTCGGCAGCGCAGCATCTTCCTCCTCCTCAGCAAAACCTTCCTCATCTACGTCTTTGCTAGGTGTCGCAGGCTCAACATCAAACGCATACGCCATAATCAGACTCCCCATCTTATGCATCAACTCCAAATTCTCAGGGCTGCGCATCTCCTTCGCCTTATCTTTCGCCCTCTCATCCCCACTAAACACGATCTCCGCAAACTCTTCTATCACAGGTAGCAATTGCTCTGTGAAGGCTTCGTCGGCGCCCTCCTTCCCTATCTTGGTTACCACGGCGCTGGCTTGTAGCTCGGCCAGTTCGTCCTCGGACCAAAACATCAGGGTGTTGAACTCAGTGGGCAGGACGGCAAAGTAAGGAGCCCAGTTGGAGGCAGAGCCATTGTGGTATTCGTAGAGCATGACGAGGATGAGGGAGAGCCAGGGGCCGAGGAGAGCGAAAGTCGAGGCGGGGATTTCGCGGCTGAGGATGCTGTTTTCGACGCTCAGGATGGAGGCGCGGGGTATGCGGAAGAGGAGTTCGTGCTCGGCGATGGGTTCAGTCGCGACTTGACTTATGTTAGTATGGATCTGCCAAATATACAATGGAGGGTGGTGGCAGTCGAGGTAGGTCTGGCAGCATGCATAGGTGGAGTAGCTACTTACCCACGCCTCGCCCAGCATCCTGGTTCCTCAGATCTTGCAGCTTGACCTTTGGACTGATTTCCGCTCCAGAAGCCTTCAGCCAAGCCAGAAAGGTCTGGCTGGCGCCGTCGAAGTCTGTCATACAGCGCAACGGTCCGGTGTGGCGTGGGATTGTTGTGGAGGGTTGGATATTTGGTGGATATTCTTTAGCGGTTCGGCGTACCGAGGCTGCTTGGTCCGAGCGGTGGAGGATTTGGTGGCTGGGATGGAAGAATTTGCAACTCTTGTTTTTGGTTCTATGATCAAAGAGGGATGGGATTGGAGCGAGGATAGAAAAGCTGGATAGATTTGGGATATCAAGAATTGATTGTGAAGATATGCGACAGAATTAGTGGACTTTGTTGTGGTGGTTCACAGACCCTGCAGCACCTGACTCGCGGGCGCTGTGACGTCTTTTCGTGGGTTTTATATCGGCTTGCTTGCTGTATACGTGCAGCGTGCAGCATCGCCATCATCTGACAGGACGATCGTGAGTTTCGCAAGAGTTGTATGATCAGCAAATGTGTTGAAAAAGGTCTGCTTCTACTTGCACTCGCACTGCCCAGGTTCCTTTACGGACATGGAAGCTCTTCCACAGTAGCAAATGCACATAGCTTAATTTCTAAGAGCATTACAGCACTGAGTTCTGCCGATTCCGGGTTGCATTGCGATTTCGCGAAGATTCACAACACGCGACTTGATTTGTACCGCTGCTGGCCATTGGTGGTTGCCCAGCGCTGGCTTCATGCATGTCATTCCTTATCGATAGCTTTTTCCAACGTCACCCCGCCTCGACGCGTCAAACATGAACGCTGCACCGCGACGACCGCCACAATGATCGCCATAGGACTGGAAGGAAGCGCCAACAAGATAGGTGTCGGTGTCATCTCCCACCCTGGCCCTAACAAGCCACCGATTATTCTCGCGAACCTGCGGCACACCTATGTTTCCCCGCCCGGCGAAGGCTTCTTGCCCAAGGACACCGCAATACATCACCGAGCATGGGTCGTGAGGCTAATCAAGCAGGCTGTGCGCCAAGCGGGAGTCAAAATTGAAGACATCGATTGCATATGCTATACCAAGGGCCCAGGTATGGGCGCACCGTTACAAAGCGTCGCGCTCGCAGCCAGGACGATTAGCTTACTGTGGGGGAAGCCCATGGTGGGCGTGAACCACTGCGTTGGTCGTACGCGTCCCAAAAAATCCATGTATCAGGAATCTAGCTAAAATAATACAGACATCGAAATGGGTCGCTCAATAACCCGCGCCGATAACCCCGTGGTCCTATACGTATCTGGTGGCAACACACAAGTCATTGCTTACTCCGCCCAACGGTATCGCATCTTCGGAGAGACCCTGGATATTGCTATAGGAAACTGCATCGATCGATTCGCCCGCACACTTATGATACCCAACGATCCATTTCCCGGATACAATGTTGAGCAACTGGCAAAGGATGGAAAGAACCTCGTCGATCTACCATATGGCGTCAAAGGCATGGATGCGAGCTTTTCGGGAATATTGGCTGCAGCCGATCTCCTCGCACGCGGACTAGACGAGTCATTACCCGACGAGAAGAGATTAAAGACTGAAGATGGACAGCTGGTCACAAGAGCAGACATGTGCTTCTCACTACAAGAGACTATCTTCGCTATGCTTGTTGAGATCACCGAGCGAGCCATGGCACATGTTGGTTCACAACAAGTGCTAGTAGTAGGTGGCGTGGGCTCGAATATGCGTTTACAGCAAATGATGGGCATGATGGCAAGAGACAGGGGTGGCAATGTGTTCGCAACAGACGAGATGTTTTGCATTGACAACGGCATCATGATTGCTCATGCGGGTCTGTTAGAGTACGGAACTGGAGTAAAGACGGAGCTGAACGACACGACTTGCACCCAGCGGTTTAGAACTGACGAGGTGTTTGTGGGCTGGAGAACTGACTGAGGCGCGCTTTGCTCCGATTCGATACCCCGGCTGACATCGCCTCGCCGTCTTCTTCATATATACATACGAATTCACTGGATATGATACGAGAGGCATTCGGGCACGGTCCACCATAGTGAAGGGAGTGCTCGTGGCCCCGTGCCTTTTTCGCAACCAAACGCTGCATGTGATCTCTTGGCGATGCTCTGCTCCGATACATCACTTACACTACGACTGCTGCGTTCTGCTCCCACCACCCAAGCGCTGGGCTCAACTCTTTGGCAAAGACCGGAGCCACCAGTGCACACCTCCGCCAACATGCTCGGGCTATCAAAGAGCTTTCTAAACCAGGAACCACAAACACAGCTGATTACCAGCAACATGCGCGCCGCTCAGTCACGCAGCTTGAGCGAGTGTAAGCCATTGGCTACCACTTCGCCTTCTTCACATTCTATTGCGACCAAGATCTTTATGCAAGCTCACCCTTTCCACCTTGTGAGTCTCAATCCGTCCGGTCGTGATCACCATACGTAACTCATACTGATCCATGTCAGGATGAACGAAGCTCGATATCGCAAGCGTCCCGTCAGATACAGCAGCTTCAACAGAAGAACGAGGCACTCGCACGCGGACTCGCCGCATCTCAAGCTCATGTTGTTCAGCTAGAAGGGCGACCGACTACTAAGCAATACAATGATATCGTCGCAGAGCACGCGCTTGCTAGAGAACGCGTCGACGCTCTGATCACGAAGGCAGATGCATTGGCTGCCACATGTAACCACAAGGAGGCTATCATCGCCGCCCAAGAACGCGAGATCGCCGAACTTCTAGATGATCAGGAAGCCATCATCACCGCACGAGACTGCGAGATCACCGAACTTCTACATGATCAGGAACGAGACAGGAGCGCTCTTGATACTTTACGCGGAAAGCGCCGAGCGGACCGTAAGACCATAGACGATTGGTCACGTAGGATCGCCGAACTGGAGGCGACATCCCACGAGCAGTCAAGCACTATTGCTATACTTCGCAAGGACAATAGTTGTTTGGAAGCCAAAGTCCACGGCTTATCCGAATTCGTCACCCAAAAGGATGAGGAGCTAGCACGGCTGAAGTTAGCTCTCAACGCAGCCGCTGCCATGAACGGAAACCATATCGCCATAACCAAAGGCAGCGACGCAATTGCCTGCAATTGCAACGCCAACTTGGTGAAGCAAAGCAGTACATATCGAAAGCTTTCCGACCATTTTGCGGAGAAAAGTAAACTCTGGGAAGATACCGAGGAGAATATCAAGCGTGCAGCCCTCATCGCCCAAGCGGAGACTCGTAACAACCACGCGAATTGGGTGCAGATCTTGGAAGAGAAGGACGCCGCCATCGCTGGTCTAGAGACTACACTAGACGCAGCAATGGTCAAAGGAGACCTAGCCAAGCATACCCAGCACGCCGTCAAGACCCATCAAGCCCTGCGTAAAAAGAACGCAGCGTTGAGCAAAGACAACAAGAACCTCAAGACGGATGTGCAGAATCTACTAGATGCCAACCAGTCGAATGCAGATCGACTGACTGCGTATCTGAAGAAGCTTGAGACGCTGCAGGCCGAACGCACAGACGCGGTCGATCAAGTTGCCCACCTAAACGAGAAATTGACGAAGTGTAATGAATGCGCTTCGGATTTGCGGAAGGTCATCGCTGATGCAGCTGCCAAGGCGAATCAGGGCGATGTGTCTAACATCACAGACTGCGTTCCGCGAGCCACTGTCAACGGAATCGTGGCAGAGGCTATAGCGGAGTATTACACGCAGGCAGAACAACTTCGCGCTCAGCTTCAGCAGGAGCAAGAGACACGTCGACATATTCAAGCCAAATTGGACCAATGTGATAGGGACCTCTTCACATACCAGACTGAGGAGCAGGATCGCTTAGCCAAGGTAGCTGGGCTTGAACGCAAAGTGCAGTCACTGAAAGCACAGGAAAAGATTCTTGAAGACCAAATCCAGAACTGTCATGCCTTGGTCAGCGCTACAAATACCACTAGTAGCCCACATGCTTTCGAAATGCATCGCCTGATCCTCACCCAGATTCACCCACTCCAAACAGAGAACAGGAAACTCATCGCCGAGAAGTACGAACTCCTGAAAGATGTCGATAGGCACAAGCGTGAGGCGCTCGATACGCGCGCCAAGTGCGAACGCAGGATCGACAACTACCGAGCATGGTACGAAGACTTCGAGATGCATTACTGGCATGTCGCAGTCGTCGAGCGTGATAGCCTGCACGAAGAACTTGCGTATTGGAAGAAGAAGTGTGGAAAGGAACATTTCTAC
This sequence comes from Alternaria infectoria, assembly GCF_024043175.1. NCBI lineage: Eukaryota > Fungi > Ascomycota > Dothideomycetes > Pleosporales > Pleosporaceae > Alternaria > Alternaria infectoria. The sequence continues at coordinate 156,515 of NW_026250712.1, forward strand.
TCCTCCACAGCTTCCAGTCGCTTAGTTCACGACAGACGCTTACTACAGTTTGCGCTACGCGAAGACCACGGCCTGACCAAGAGCATGCTGCCTAAGGAGTACTTTGATCCAGACTTCCTCAAGGGCTGCCACTCAGCAGTGGAGTTGGCTTTGCGTAAGCTCTGGCCGGACTTCTGGCAGTACTTGGAGGGACATGCCGCGTGGGTGCCACTCACGGTTCCTCTCCTCACGGGCGAGGGTGAGATCGTCATGGATGAGGTTACTCGTGCGGCGTCGAACGCGCGGCTGGCGGAGTTCAAGAAGGAACTTGAGGCGCTGGACGAAAAGCTCGAAGAGGCGCATCGCAAAATGTTCGACATTGACGATGGATCGGACAGCGACGAGGAAGAGAAGACCGACGAGGAAGATGATTCTGACGGTAGCAAAGAACATATCGGCACGCCTTGCAATACCCCAGGCTCGCACGACACGGATGGTACGTCACCGCCTTCTAGCAAGCGCAGATCACATGAGCGAGGAGACCCGAACGATAGCACGAAAGTTGACTGCTGCCATCCTGATGATGGCCAACATCCCACAGCGATCGTGGATAAAGAGGCGCAGGAGTATGACGACCTCCCTCCATTTGCAAAAACGATGCTTGCGCGCATCAGCGCTCACGAAGCCGAGAACGAGAAGCTTGCCGGTTACGTCGCTGACGAAGACATTGATCAAGACGCGTTCCTCGCGCAGTATGGTCAGGGTATCACAGGTAATCCGAATCACCGCATGGCCCAACTGAGTAGCGTCACTAACATATCCGCAGGTTCTCAAGACGGCAATCTACCTAACCCGGCCGAACTTATTCAAGTCGCTGCGCCCGTCGAAGAGATGAGCATCGACCGCCTGGACGTGAACGGTGATGATGCGCGTACTCTTGAGCAACGAGTCGCTGAGGAGTATGTGGAGGGTGGACATAATACGTTCTCTGAAGAGGAGTATGATGGCTTCGATGATGGGATGAAAAAGAAGTATCGTGAGGCTATGGTGCAAGTCGTGGTCGAGGGCCTGAACTGAGGGATGAAGACGCTGTTGATGGGTCCGTTGGAGCTCGGCGTAGCTGCTACGACTTAGAGTCATTAGGTGGCTTATGAAAGATAGAAACTATGTTTATTAATAGCAAAGTGGGTTGTAGGACGGCTGAGGCTTACGATCGACACCTTTCATGAGGCTTACAGACTAGCACGGCGGGCCGTACATTAGCATCACGCTAGATACCATACTACAGCAATCTAGCCTCAAAAAGAGAAGGTCGCATGTGACGTTGCTGCACGCCTGAACCACCTCGGAGATATATAACTGCATGCAGCCACGATCAAGACTTCCGAATCCACCCCAAACTACCAAAATGAAGGCGTCGTCGTCAATGCTAGCGGTGCTCTTTGCCGCAACCGCAGCTTCAAGTCCAAACACCGCATCCGACTGCGGATGTGGGAAGCCACTCCCCAATGGTATTGAGCTTGACAAGTCCGTCGATCTGACATTGGAGAGTGAAAGCGGTGTGTCCCCTCGCAAATACCGTCTACACATCCCGCCCTCCTACGACAACAACAACCCCGTCCCACTCATCCTCTCCTTCCATGGCCGTGGCAAGGATGCAAAGTACCAAGAAGCCCTCAGTCAATGCTCAAATGCCAGCTACGGCTTCGAAGGCATCGTCGCGTATCCCGAAGGCGTACCGGTAGCGTCTACCCGTCTCTAGATGCGTGGTAGACGCATGCTAACACACCCCCAGAACAGCAAAGGCACGCAGCAATACGAGGGCGACCCCGACTCCCCTCCCTCCATCTCCGACGTAAAATTCACACTAGAACTCCTCGACCACCTCCAATCAACCTACTGCATCGACTCCACCCGTATCTACGCAACCGGGAAATCCAACGGCGGAGGCTTCACCGGCGGCGTGCTAGCCTGCGACGCCGAAGCAAGCAGTCGAATCGCCGCTTTCGCGCCTGTATCCGGCGCTTTCTACCTCGATGCCGACCAGCAGCCCTTACCCTGCAACCCCAGCCGCCAAGTCCCCATCATGGAGTTCCACGGCCTGGAGGACACGACAATACCATACGCCGGCGGCATCAACACGCGTGGCAACGCAAACTCAACTGACGTTCCTACGTGGGTGAGGGATTGGGTTGAGAGAGACGGCCTTGACGTCAACGAGAACAAAACATCATATCTGTGTGAAGGAGAGGAAGGGAAGAAGGTTACGCGGTATAGCTGGGACGACGTGGTTGTGCATTACAAGTATGAGAACTTGGGCCATGATTGGCCTAGTTCGTTTGCGAATGGTGATACGGGGGATGATGAGGGGGTTTTGACGTGTGAGGAGGCGGAGGCGACGAGGATTATTTTGGAGTGGTTTGGGGGGTTGACGCTGTAGATGGAGCGCGTTGTTAAAAGAAAAGATTAAACAGGTTTGCAGCCTGCTTTTAGATGATAGAATTCGAAGTAAGTGACCTAACCCTAGCGTAGGGTCTTGGCCGTTGATGGCTTTGCTTGCATGCGGTGGGAGGCTGCTGAGTGGCAGACGATGGGGAGAAGTTCGGACGGCGCGTGGTAATTCTCCAGGCACCCGCGATCTACGGTTTTTGTAACTTGCCCGATTTGGAATGCGCGCGCGCGCGCGGTCGATGTCGTCATCGGCTGACACCATCACCGAGACACATCGCGACTTCATCTCGTCTCATCTCTTGTACACTTTCAGCGTCCTGCGCATTCCTCAAATCCCCTTCCATATCTCCACTAGAGTCTGTCCGTGACGCAAAATATGCGTTTGTACTTGTTCACTTGTCCTTTCAGGCTGATGGCCATAACAATGTTGCAACCGCGTCACGACAGCTTTCGCACGCTGTTATTGACTGATTTCGCGTCTCCATCGATGCACAGACGAGGCCTCCTATGAAATCATGCTAGGCTCATCACGCGGCTCCTTTTGTAGGTACTGAGTATGCATGGGAGCGGTGGGCTCGAATTGCCCCCTCCTCAGGCAGCTGCCTCGCACGTGCAGCGCGATATGAGAGGTAAACATGCGGCGAATGGCTAATCCTTTGCTTGCAACTGTCTCTTGATCATTTTGATGTTTTTGTCAAACAATGGTCCTCTAAGCTCGAAATTTTCAGCTCTTTCAAATTTGCATGTTGGGTGCCTGCGCGTACCTTCCAATCTTCTGCGCCGTTCCAGTGTTTACTTCCCCGACTACTCCCCACAGCGGACTTCCATCTGCCCTCGCTTGATGCAACACCAACCAGTCTGATCTCAACGGCGACGACTTACCCTCCTTCGCTTTACGTCATCTTTCACGCTGCCTCAATCGAGAGTCACGCACTCGACAGTCCCCATGGCCTACCACTCAGCTTACCGCGGCATTGCGACGGGTGCCAACGGCGAATTTCTACACTTTGTGCGGACAATCGACCCATCACATTTGGAAGGCGGGTATTGGAGGTTCCAGCATATCGACGATGACCGGCGCGCAATGGCCCGCGGCTTCACAACACCTGAGGATGTTCTCCAAGCTGCCGACTCCAGCGACGACAGGTTCGACGAGATCAATTTAAGATGGGTGAGGGGCGCAAACGATACAAGCTTCAAGATGGCGATGTCGGGTACGGCGCATCATCATCTCCAAACGATCTACGAATTGCGCTCGATGCTTCATCTGCCCATGTCGTCCAGAGGGCAAGTGCCACTCTACCCAATCAGCACCAACCCACGACTCAAGCAGTACTGGGAGGCGAAATACAGAGCTCAACGGCCCACCCCGATCGATTCTGCGATCCAGCTACCGGAACGTCCCATCTCATCTCCAGTAACACCAGGTCCCGTGCACTCGACTTCGTCGCAAGCTCAGCAAGCAGAGCCAGAGAAGCCAAAGTCCCCTGTTGGCAGAGTTACCAGGGCACGCAGTGCGAAGCTATCACAAGCAGCGCGACCAAAGCCTGCAGCCAAGACCAAGTCCGCCAAACAAAGACCCAGTGCTTCTATAGCGCCCACAGGCCAGTCTTCGTTCACGTCTCCATCGTTAGAGAAGACCAACGTTTCACTTCCTCCTGCCAAAGCGGCAAACCAAGGGCAGATCCCTTCCCAAAGCTTCGCAACGCAGCCGTTGACGTCCGCACAACCTGATCCGTCCGCCACCGGGAATGTGCCTACGATTCCGCGAGCCGCGTTAGAATGGGGATTACAGCCGTCACCGAGACAGGCAACATCAAATCCCAGCAATGGAGTCTCGCAACATAACTGGGTTCACCCGTCCGCTCGCGTACCCGCTGTTCCATACCCTCCTTACGCAGCTCCCCCGCAACAGCAAGTCCAGTCCAATAGTGCTGCAGGCCCTTTGCCGAAGAATACCACCTCGATATCAAGAGCCTCCAATTCTTCGAACATGCCAATCCGATCTCCGACGGGCGGAAGACAAGACAAACGTTTCGATGACATATATAATAGGCACAGGATACCGAAGCAGAGAGACGATATTCAAGCGGATGGTCGTAATACAGGGTCCTCCGCCAACACAGGACACGGGCAGGTTGCAGCTCCAACAACGCCATTTGCTTTCGACGATGATGATACTATCGCCGGTGTATCAACAAGTCCGCACGCGCCCCACAATGCTACCCCAAAGACCCCCTCAAATGCACCGCATCGGGTGTCATTCGATAGCCGGTCTAGCCCGATACCGTTGCCAACAAGCTCTCCAGCGCATTATAACGAAGGTGCAAGAATGGAAGAGCCAGTCGCGGCCGCTGGAGCGTGCGACACGACAAACAACGAGCAGACTTATGCTTCTCGGGCGAAACAACAGCAGTCAATCAGTGACCTCCGGTCGCCCAGCATATCAGACTCACGCCCATCGAGTACCAAAGCTGCAGGCGTAACGGAGAAGCCTGTAGAGACCATCCCCGAGCCGTGGGGCAGCTACATGAAAGGCCTTGAACAGCTTCCATGTGTAGATTGCGGAGAAGATGAAGGACATCTGCTAAACTGCAACCTTGGTAGTAAGTACCATAACCGCAGCTCTCAAATACGTCACTAACAGTGCCTAGACATAATACCAATGCAGAACCTTACCGTCCTCGACTATCGCACCCTTGCTGATGCTGTCGAGCAGTTCGATCCTGGCCCATGGACAACCCACTTCGTCCCTCCTGAACCCGAGCTTGAAGACGTAGCGACACAAATGCGAGGCTTGGCTGCGGTTATACGGAATGAGGATAGCTACAAACAAGATGCCGAGCTTCAAGGGCTACCTGATGACCTCATGATGATGTTGTGGGCTTTCAAGACTTCGGACAATGTTCAGGTTATCAATGAGTATGTGGAGAGCTGCTGACGACTACAATGTGGTGCTGACTTTTGCTCTAGGGATGATTGGGATTCCGGCATCGGCGAGTTCGAGATGTGGTGATGGAACTGTATTGTTATGCTCGCATGGATACAAATACAGATTAGTGATCATGGAGCAGTAATTTGGAGGCGAATCGGTTGTCCTGAACTGTATGCGATGTCGCAGGAGGGGGACGTGTTGTCGTGAACAGTGTCTCCGTGGCTTGCGCCTCTGCTACTGAAAAGCGCCATGGAAGTAGAAACTGGAAAAGTTACAATTTCTCTGTACTTTCTTTCTTCATTGTCTCATAAGTCGTGGATTTCGCGGCTTAGTCGACGTCGCGACTAGCGGTTGAAGGATCCAAGCCCCGCATCGTGTACCTCGGCAGCCCATCCTGGCCCGCCATGGACGAATCACCACAGCAAACACCAGGCAGTTTTCGTGCAACCCTTGCTCTGTATACGTTACCGCTTTATCCGTGAGTTGTAGTCCGTGATATTCTCTGCAGCCTAAAAACTAAGGAAATCTCTGGAACCACTTCTGTCATCTTGACACCGATCTCGACCCTGCAGCCTGCGGTCCCTGCGCAACGTGTACACACATGACCATAGCCATACAGCTTGGAGCAAGTCACCACGTTCATTCTTGCATGAAACTACTCAAGTCTTTACCACAACCATGACCGATTTCGAAACCACCATCAACGACGCCATCGCAGCGCAAGAAATCCCCGGGTGTGCTCTAGCGGCCACCAGCCGTGATGGTACACTACACATCTTCCCATTACAATATTCAATCTCCAGTACTAACAAACACCAGGCTCTTTTAAATACTCCAAAGCCTTCGGCAGCACCTCTATGAACCCCAGCTCAGCTAAACCCATGGACCTCAACACCATGATGTGGGTCGCATCCTGCACCAAACTCATGACCGCCCTCTGCGCCATGCAACTCGTAGAACGCGGCCACATCACCCTAGACGAACCTATCTACCCCCGTATCCCAGAACTGGAAGTATTGAACGTCCTCACTGGTTTCACAGACGCGGGTGTCCCTATTGAGGAGAAACACACGAAGCCTATTACTCTCCGTCTACTGCTGACGCACTCGAGCGGCCTCACGTACGAAGGCATGCATCCGAAAACGCTAGCCTGGCTGAAATATCACGGGAAGAAAATGAATGCCTCACCAACGGTTGTGGAGCGCTTCAACGCACCGCTTGTGTTTCAGCCGGGCGAGAGCTGGGCGTATGGGCCTGGTGTTGATTACGCTGGTTTACTAGTCGAACGCATCTCCGGTCTCACACTAGAAGAATACATGAAGAAGAATCTTTGGGGTCCGCTTGGTATCACTGATGTTACGTTTTTTCCCTCCACGCGCCCGGATTTACAGGACAGGATGGCGGAGATGGCGGGGAGGGGTGAAGATGGGAAATTGGGTGTTCATGAGGGGAAGATGCCTTTTGTGGATGATGAGGGTGGGGAGGTGACGGGTTGTATGGGTGGACAGGGGAGTTTTACGTGCGCGAAGGAGTATATTAAGGTGTTGAAGGGGGTGTTGGACTGCGATGAGGGAGGGGAGGGCAAGGTGTTGAGTAAAGAGAGTCTGGATGTGTTTTTCAAGCCGCAGTTGGGTGACGGGAGTCGGGCGATGTTAAATGCTGTTGTGCAGGATGATGCGGTATGTACTTCCTCCTCCTCTATTCTTCAAGGGCGGTTCGGCTAATGATAACACAGGCGAACAACGCAATGGGCGGTACCCCCAAACACGTAGCTAAAGACTACGCCCTCGGTGGCCTGATCATGATGGACGACGCGCCTGACGGAAAGAAAGCAGGGACAATGCTTTGGGGCGGCTATCCCAATCTCATCTGGTGGATTGATCGCAAGACCGGACTCGCTGGGGTTTACGCTGGGCAGGTTGTACCGCCTGGAGACCTGATATGTGGAAAACTGATGAGGAAGTGGGAGGAAGGCTGTTATGAGATGTTTGAGAAGCATAGAGAAAGTAAGTCGAAGCTTTGAACGTGCTGGTGGAAGGGCACGAGAGGTAAGGTGGATATGCTGACGTGTGAGAAGAGGTGTAGAAGCAAAGACGTTGGTATAGCAGGGCAGATATCACGGTCACGCGGTGCAGAAGGGAAGAGACGATGGGTTTTATGGGTATATTCTTCTGTCAAAGTTTCTCATCAAGCTCATCCGATGCTCAGCGGTGATGCGATGTGAGCGTTCCGTATCCATATCCATCTCCATGCATCTTCATGTCCATCTCACTTCCAGTAAGCACCACCAAGGCCCATACCAACCCACCAGCCAATGTGCCAGTCAGTCCAAGCCAGTAAGCTCCTCGCAACCGCGCCATCAAGGCAACAAAAGAAAGAAAAGCAGATACATGACATGATACCATCCAACGCCGACTACAGAAAGCATCTAGCGACGACGACCAGCAGCCTGGAGCTCAGCATTGCGCTTGAGAGCCTCCATCTGACGGAGACGACCATAGTCGCTAGCGGGAGTGGGGGTCTGACCGATACCGCGACGGGCGTTCAGCATGGCGGCAGCGTCGGAGAGATCGATGTTGTTGTTGACAGGAGAGACAGGCTGAACTGCTGGAGCCGGAGCCGGGTCGCCGATGACGCCGTTTCCACAAGGACCGCCGAGACCGCGACCGGAGTTGAGACCTTGATGGGCTGGATGAGACATGTCGTCGAGATTGAACTCGAACTCTGACAAGTCAAGCTGGAAATCGGGGAGGTCGAGCTGGAAGTCGGAGGCGAAAGAGGAGGTGTTCTTGTTGAGGCAGTTGTCCATGTTGACGGCGTCGTTGCCCAATGACTGAACAGTGTTGTTGATGTCGATGTCGATGTTGTTGATATCGGAGTTGGACATAGGAGAACTGGTGGTAGACATCTGCGCCTTCTGAGCTGCCATGAGAGCGCGGTACTTGGCGGCGTCCTCGGCGTCGGAGTCGCGGGTGGTAGTAGCGGTAGCCGGGCTGCTGAGGAATGCAGTAGGGCTTGAAGGTGTGATGGTGAGGCTGCCGCGCTGCTTCTCTGAGGGTGAGGATGAGGTACCCATGAGCTTGGCGCCGCTGTCGCCAGTGCCGAAGAGGTCTTCGCCGATCATCTCGAAGTCAGGTGGGGGAAGTAGAGTGCCGGGCTCGCCGATCTTGATACCGGTGCTGGGGTCAATGCCCTGGAGGAGAGGAAGTAGAAGACGGCCTTTCTCTTCTTGGGAGAGTTGAGACCAGGGGAGGTGGTAAAGCTCTCCGACGCAACGAACGGGTCCAGAGGGTGCAGAGACGGTGCGCTTGTGAGCCTTCGCAGGCTTCTTGGGCTTGGTGACCTTGGCGGCCTTCTCCTTGGGAGGCTTGGGAGCTCTGGGCTTGGGCGGAGCTTTCACCTTGACAACCTTGGGCTTGGGAGGAGCCTTGGGCTTGGTCGCGCGAGGTTTGGCGGGGGCCTTGGTCTTCTTGGCCGGGGTTGCCGGCGGAGCTGGGTTCATGAGAGGCGTCCACATTGCCTCGATAGGCCCTGGAACGGCAGGCAAAGTGGAGGCCGGGAGGGTCTCGATGGCCTTGGGGAGAGTAGAGGACGCCAACTCAGCACCTTGTAGATGCCTGGCGTGACTCAGGAGGTCACCGCCAGGAAGTCCAAACGACATATCGCCGGCAAACTCTCCAGCGTTGAAGCCGTAGTCGAAGTTGAGAGCGACGTCGTCGCCAGAGGTCTCGACGGACGGCAGAGGGATGTCCTTGAGGAAGTCGTCGTTGCAGAACATGCTGAAGTCGAAGTCCATATTGTTGGACATGTTGATGAATACGTAGGTGTGAAAGAAGTGAGAAAGTAGTCGCTGAGATGCTTGAAGATAATCAGGAAGTAGTGTGTGGTGTAAGAGAGACGAATAGAAATTGATTTTGACAGCCACAAGGTGAGCTCTGTGGGAGAAAGGCTCGGCGTCGTTATCTAAGCAATTGAGGAGGCTGGTTAGAGCGTCTGTGAGCATGAAGGTAGATAAATACCGCACCTTTTCCTCCATCTTCTGCGGTGCAGGTGGTGGTGGTGGATACTTCAGTTACCCGATTCGGCGTCGCATACTGTGGCGGCGGCCAGCTATTGGCCCAGCCTCTCGAGGAACTGGCGTTCTGACTGGGATCTGGCGTCGTTCTGCGGGGGTTCGGGGGTTGGGGTCGAAAAGTTGTGTTTCAGGTCTCCTTCACTTTTTGCGCAGCAGCGCCTGACTGGCTCGGTAAAGGCTCAATAACGCGACAATAGCAAGAAAGACGAGAGAGAGAAGGCAGCAGATAGTTCTTGTGTGGCTGGCGACGTCATTGCGATTCTGGACGCCGTTTGGTGTGCTGGCCGCGGTGGTCGTGACAAGGTGAAGGGGCGCCGGTGGAGGAACAGATGGCGAGCGCGACATCCCAACACAGCATATCTGCGAGACAAATCAGACGCCGAGGATGATTATATGTATGAGAGTCCGCTTGCGGTACCTCTAGATGCGTTCGAACAACTTGTGCGTTATCGCGTCTCAGTGAGCCAGGCGCTGATGTGCGCGAGAGCTGCATCCCGCGTAGCTGTCATGGAAGCCCCGGCGCTGCGCAAAAAGGAGTCTCAATGTGTTGGCATCCAAGTGTACAGCCATTAGTATGAGTTGCGATATATGCCTGCGTTCATGGTGCCTTCTCCGTACTGGACACCGCTGGTGGGACCGTTTGGTGAGGGGGAGGGCGATGACGTCACTGATCACGACACCGGCCGCGAACTTCGACCGCGGCTCTAAGATGACCTTGTCAGCTTCAGTCGATCGCATACTAATCGCGAAAGAGAAAGAATGTCACAGTAACGATGCAAGTGGTTGTGTAGAGGTACAAACCTTGCGAATTGCGTGCGCGTGGTGGTTTGCGCGGGCTGTTGCCGGCTTATATAACAAAGGCACCCACCTAGCAGTAGGGAAGACACTGAACAGGCATAGATTTTCAACGTTGATTGATATATAAGAACAATAATAGCTACTGAAGATGAAGTGACGTTGGCTCGTCAAACGCCAATCATGCGTGTCATCCTGCAGATCGCTCGGCGCTGCCGCGAAGGATCTAGCGCGAACATGGACAGAACCGAAATCCATGGATGCTACCGCGCGTGTCGTCCTTCCCGCATCATCCCATCTCGCTTTCCAGATGCTCCAGCGCTCGCGCGTCTCATTCATTGAGCATCTTCGACCGTGACCCGTCCCCTGCCTGTGTGCACTATACTCGCGCAATGGGGTAGTCTCATTTGGGGATTGCAGACCGATTGTCGCGCCTGCCACCTTGCTTGCCTTGCATGGCCAGCAATCCATCCCGGCCTCGTCTTCCGCTGTCGCCACATGATAATGCAATCCTCGATCCTCGTCTTATTCGTCATATCGTATTGCCAGGCGCTTAGTCGTCTTCAATCCTGAGGTAATCCGTTGCCCAGTGGACCCTGAGCTCCTCGTCCATGCCCTCCCATACCTCACGCGTCATCCTTCCATCAATCTGCTGCCACGACGATTGATATTCTGGTATCTGCGATACCTCGACGAGACGGCTTCGCGCGACTCGGCGTACCACTTGATGTTTCGCCTTCCGTGCCTGCGTTGGGATTGACGTCCGGTCGTCGCGTTCGGGGGTGACGGGACTGTGCTCTCGTTCGCTCGATGCGTGCGTCAAAATGGGCGTCCTTGGATCTGACGCACTATCTGCCACCTCGTCGTGGGCGCCAGAGTTGGTTGGGAAGTTGGTGTTCCGTTGCGCGTATGTGTTGCTCACGGAGGATCGCGCAGAGCCAGCGCTACCCTGGCTCGCATTATGATCGCCAGCCTCAATGCGCATCGCAGCCTGCTCCTCGGAGAGTGCCGCTACCATCTTTGACAACCACACTTTACCCGCAATGTAGATGGGGTACCATCCCTGTGGTCTCAGTGCTTTCAACGCTGCTTCAGTAGGCGACAAACACACTCCGGACGTAGAGTCGTAGTAGGTCGCAGAGATCAGCTCCGGCGGAACACCCTGGAGCCCATGTGCCATAGCAAATGCCAGCGTCTTCCGATCATGGACCTCGGGATTGGCGGGTGGAGCCGGCTCGACGAAATGTTGCTCACCCTTCTCTGCTTTGAGGGCGGCAATCTCGTTGTGCAAGCGCTCGGTTGTTAGGACGGCCTCGTTGAAAAAGAGGTGGTACCAATAATCTACGTCGCTGTTTACCTTCATAACGTCGCTCTCGCACTTGTCGACGATGGTCTTGCTCCACTGCTCGATCTCCTGAAGTCTATCCTGTAGCTGCGCGTTTGTTTCGATGAGGCTTTGGCTAGTTGCGGCGGTCCCGCTCACCAGGTCCAGCAGCTCGCACTGGTCTTGCTCACCGAGAGCACCTTGCCGGCTTTTGGCTACCTTGCGGAGCATGTTCAGCTCGTGCATCATCGCTTCTGTACTTTTCTTGAGCGTGCTGTTGGACTTCTGTTCTACAATGAGCTTGGCCTCCATTATGTCGTGTTCGATGGAGACTCTGAGGTGATCGCTGTCAAGCTTATCAAGCTTGGCTTGCATGTCGGTCTTCTCGTCACGCTCCGCTTGGAGAGAGTTTCGCAGTTGCTCATTCTCGAGATCGATCGCATCGAGAGCTGCACAATGAGCGCCCGGTACAACATTACCTTGCTGTACTTGTTCGAGTTGTTTTGCCAAGTCGCGGATTTGGTCCTTCTTCAGTGCCAGTTTGTCATCCAGCAGCTGCACAATCTTTTCAGAACGGTTCAACGCCGCCCGCACATCCTGCTCGGCCTCTCGGTGTCGCGTGATGTCCGTCTCGGTATTCTGGATTGTGTCGAGCAGGTTTTCGACGTGCGTCCTCAATCGCTGCACTTCCGCCCGATGCTCCGCTGCTTCTTCTTTACCAGCAGCATTTGCCTCTAACACACGCTGAAGCTCACTTCCGGTTGTGAACTTCTGGCGTAGCATCTGTGACATGGTTTCGTACTCTTTCTCGAGCTGCTGGATCCGAGCCGTGAGGCTGATGATGGTCTCCTCTTCCTGAGACATGGCGTCGTAGTATTCAGCTACCATACGACTGTTCTTCATCTCCAATACTTCGTTCTTGCTTTTCAGATCGTCAGTCTTGACCCTGTGTGCTTTGAGAATCTTCCTCTTCTCAAGATTGGCCTTCCTCTTTATATCTTCACGCTCAGCGGTCACCTTTTCGACCGTTTTCAGGAACGTGGATTCTTTTCGCAGGCATTCTTGGTGCCACTTCTCGGTTTCTTCACGCTGGGCTGCGATGGCCAGGTCGTGATCTGCCTTCAACGTCGCCGTTTTCAGATCCTTGGCCTTGACCTCCGCTTGGTGCTTCTCAGCCGCTTCAACGAAACGGTCATTCAGGTCTCGGTTTGTCTCGTCAACCTGTTGGCAATAGGCCTCCATGTCGGCCACTTCTTGGGACCACTGATCTACTAATCGCTTGTTGTTCAGGCGCTGCGCCCGCTGCTCGGCGTATTTTTGGTTGAGAGCTTGGTATTGAGCGTCTTTTGCGTCGCGGAGATCGTCTTGTAGAATCCCATACCGCCCGCCAGTGACCATCAACGCCTGGCGGAGCTTCCGTGTGGTCTTGCCATCGTCGCTTCCAGGGTACGAAGTACGATCAGTGTCGGGGCTCGCGCCGCGCTCGTCGTCGCTGTCCGGCCCAGAACTCGGCTTTCCGCTGCCGTTGGGGGAGCTGGTTGTCGAAATCGATGAGGCGATCATGCCGTGTGCTATTCGTGCCTTCCGCCAGGTGTTTTCGGTTGCGGCGTTGATGCATAGCGCAATGTTCTTGCACAGCGCATTGTCCTTCGATGTCTTATCAGTCTCATTGTTCGTTTGTGTATTGTCATGACCTACGTGGAGCGAAACTTCTGTCTCAGTCGCACGCCAGGCGAACAGCGTCTTGATCTGAGCCAGCCTCTCCTGGTATACAGTGTTCGCTGGGTCGCCATCGACCTGCGCGACTTCGGATGATGGCTGACTGCGCGTCATCTTCTCGCGGCTGGCCTCGATCGGAATGGCGAGTTGCTGTTGGGTCTCCATGTCGGTCGCACTCATGTTGGTGCTGGTGGAGCTGCTTGCAGAAGCGATCTCGTTGGCCGTCGGCGCGCTCAACATGATAAGCTCAGGTGTGGTCAGGGGAATGAGATTGGTTGAGCGGGCGTCTACTCCAGAGTTGAGTGAGCCTGTTGGTGTGGGCAATCGGTAAAGCGGACCCGTAAAGAGAAAGGAGAGTTGCTGTGGTCATTCAGGCGTTGCGCAGCGCACATGACGTAGGCGCACGACTTTCGCGAGATTCACTGAGTTGTTACACTTTGGGTCAACACACGCTGACAGGATTTGATAGGGCCAGTCACGGGGCGCATTATATGATAGTAAGGTGTATCTGCACGAAAGAACCACCTGGACGTCACTGTGAAGATGCTCATATCCACCCAGTTTGGTCGTTGTCGGAACGGAATAAAACGCAGGTCAACATTGAGGAAGCTCTTCGCTACCCGCTCGCGATCGAACGCCCCTTCAAAGACTGATGTTGTCATGCTAGTGGCGCTCACGATGCGCCTATTCCCGTCATGATTTCAAAGCTCCTTTTAGGGGATTTTGTCGTTTTATCGATCATGGACATGTATATGTTGAAAGCATTACCCGAACTGTGGCCAACGCAAACAATGTCTGAGACTTGTTGTCTGTATTTGGACGTGACAATGTGTAGACCGCCACACTGTGTTTGTCTTTGTCTGAGCTAGAACAATAGGAGAGATACATCGATGCAAGCCCCTACATTAGTTTCCCGATAGCCAGGAACACAAATATTGAGGTGAGAACGTGCTGTAAAAGACGCAGTGGTATTAGGAGTTAGGAATATCTGACTGTTTCAGAATTTCCGAAGCAGCTTATATAGAGGTTGCTGTATGGTTCCTAAACCTTAGATATAACGACGATGTTTAAGAAAATGATTTAACCCCTAAGGGCCTGCAAAGCTGAGTTCCGAGGTTTTTGTGAAGCAATCACGTGACGTGACCCAAATCTAAATTGATCAGCTCCATTTAAGGTCCAACCGACCGAATCGAAAGTCATATTGGGTGCAGCCAAGAAGCTACGACGGATGTGAAGACACTGCGAGTTCAAGAGCGGAAGTCAGAAGAAGAAATGAGTACGAGAATGCGAAGACACGGCGAAGGCTGTACGCAGCCCCGACGTCCGTGATCCCGACCAGGCCCAATTGGCGCTAATCCAAGTGCAGCCTAGTACATCCCTTTTGGCAGTCGCGACTCCAGTAATCTCTCCTCGCTAGTGATGAAGACGTTACACCACCAGGGCAGGCCCTCCCCAACGGCCATGAACAGATATCCCACGCGTGGATTGTTACTCGCGGCTCATATCGATCGGTTTTGATGATGCCTGAATGTCATGACGTCTTGTTTCTGCGGCTGATGGGCGCCGCCTTGGCAACGCCGGAGGCCTTGACGTCCGGAGCGCGAGACGCCCGTGAACGCGACGCTATAGACACGCTCTAGGCCTGCTTATCTCATGCGACAAACAACACGTCCTGCCTGCTGCATTAATGCGCGTATGTTGCTTGCGCATTGTGAACGATGATGGACACCCGTGACGCGCCGTCGGTGACTACTCACAGCTCCAACACGATGCAGGAGACAGCAGACAGACCCGCTGTCGCGATCGATGTTTCTGGCAACGCCGACCCAGAAAAGCAAGTCGATGTTGATGATGGGAAATCGAGCAAGGCTTCCAACGAAGAAGCGAAGAAAGAAGAGAAAGAAGGAAGTCTGAAAGACTACTTTGTAAGTCACAGATGCGCACGAGAGTAACGACCGCAGACTGATGTCTTTTCTCACAGCGTATCTTTACATACGCCAGCACGGCTGATCGCGTACTGTTCGGTCTTGGACTCACAGGTGCCGTCGTCGTTGGTGCTGCGCTCCCCTTGATGACTCTTGTCTTTGGACAGTCCACAGCCGAATTCAACCAACAAGCGACCGGCCAAGATAGCTCGAACTTTACCAGCAACATCGACAACTTGGTACTCTATTTTGTTTACCTCTTTGTCGCTCGCTTCGTTATTGGGTATTTGGGTACTCTGTGCATCTGTATCGCGGCAGCCAGGACAACATGCGCGTTGCGAGAGGACTTTCTGGACAAGTTGCTCCGTCAGGATGTGGCTCATTTCGACAAAGATGGCAGTGGATCTGCCGCGACTCAGGTTACTACCAGTGAGTAGCCTACCTCAAGTACCCAGGTACACAATGCTGACATCGCGGCCTAGATGGCAACAGAATCAATCAAGGCACCGCGGAAAAGCTCTTCACATGCGTCCAAGGCATCTCACTCTTCTTCTCCGGCTTCATCGTGGCAATCTCTGTCCAATGGAAGCTTGCTCTTATCGTGATGAGCATAATACCTGCCATCTTCTTAATCACGGGGGTGTGCATAGGCATGGATGCGCCCATCGAAGCTAGAGTGGTCAGTACCGGCACGATATGTCTCGTTGGGCTGGACTAACAACGTGCACACAGACCAAAATTTACTCGCAAGCTGGGACTCTGGCACAAGATGCGATCAGCTCAATCAGAACTATTCACGCCTTCGGGGCTCACCAGAAGATCGTTGACGGATACGAGACTTACCTCCAGAAGGCGCATAAGGAGGGTAACAAGAAGTCCGTCATTTATGGTGTGCTCTTCTCCGGCCAAACATTCCTGGTTATGTCAGGTACTTCGCTAGCCTTCTGGCAAGGTTTTCGCATGTTCCAGAGCGGGGAGATTGGTGACGTGGGCACAGTCTTCACAGTCGTCCTGAGTGTCGTGCTCGGTGCCACTGCAACACTGCTCATCTTCCCTCAGATCCAGGCTTTCACCAATGCCTCTTCGGCGGCAGGCGAGTTGTTCTCCATCATCGACAGGCCATCAGCACTCGATCCACTCTCGGCAGAAGGCATGCAGCCATCCGACTGCGACGGGGAAATTATCATCAACGATCTACGGTTCGCCTATCCGGCACGACCCAGCGCACAGGTCCTTCGAGGACTGAGTTTGACGATACCAGCGGGAAAGACAACCGCTCTGGTCGGGCCCAGTGGATGTGGTAAATCGACCTTGGTCGGTTTGCTTGAGCGATGGTACCAACCTGCTACTGGTCAGATACTGCTTGATGGTCGAGACATCTCCGAATACAACACGAAATGGTTGCGGTCCAACATTCGCCTCATTCAGCAGGAACCTACCCTTTTCCAAGGCACAATCTTCGAGAATATCATCAAGGGCCTTGTAGGAGACCAAAGGGATTTACCGGCGGAAGCGCAAATGCAACTCGTGCAAGAAGCGTGTAAGAACAGCAACGCGCATGACTTTATCGAGGCGCTACCGGAAGGCTACCATACCCAAGTTGGAGAGCGCGCAAGTATGTTGAGCGGTGGTCAACGACAGCGCATTGCCATCGCTCGAAGCATCATCTCGAACCCCAAGATCTTGTTGTTTGACGAAGCGACTAGCGCTTTGGACCCTCGCGCCGAGAAGGTCGTGCAGAGCGCACTCAACCGCGTTTCGATCAACAAGACGACGCTGATCATTGCCCATAAGCTTGCCACTGTGATGGCGGCCGACAACATCATCGTCATGAAAGAAGGTCAGATCTATGAGCAGGGTACACATCATGAACTCCTCGAGAGTGATGGTCTGTATGCAGCCATGGTGCGCGCACAAGATCTTGGTACAAAGGCCAACGACGAGGACATTGAGAAAGAGCTGCTGGAAACAGCAGATGTTGAAGACGCCCTGGACAGCAAAGCCCCAATGCGACGAATGCAATCGCAGTACAGCAACACGGATCTCGAGCGCGAAATCGAGCAGCTTGCTGCTGGAACCTTGGGTTACTCTCTCCTCAAATGCATCTGGATCATGCTAAAGGAGAACCTTGATCTTTGGGTCTGGTATACCGCCACCATCATTGGTGGCATCATCGGCGGTGGTACCTACCCAGCCCAGGCTATCATCTTCTCTCGTCTTGTTCGGGTGTTCACACTGCAAGGGTCTGAGGCACAAGATGAAGCAAACTTCTGGGCACTCATGTTCTTCGTGCTGGCTCTCGCCAACCTCTTCGCATACTTTATGATCGGCCTTGCATGCAACAACATTGGGCAGGCAATGACTCATCGTTACCGAAGAGAGATGATCGAACGCATTATCAGCTTTGACCAGGAGTTCTTCGACCGCCCGGAGAACTCGTCTGGCGCGTTGACCTCAAAGCTGTCATCGGCGCCGACAGCATTGCAAGAGTTGATGTCTGCGAACTTGGGTCTTATGTTCAACATCTTGGTCAATATCACGGCGAGTAGTGCGCTTGGCATAGCGTATGGCTGGAGGCTTGGATTGACGCTGGTGTTCGGCGGGCTGACCATCATCGTCGCTGCCGGCTACTATCGTATTCGACTGGACCAGAAACTCGAGAGTGCCACAGAGGAACAGTTCTCTGGCAGCGCGGGTTTGGCTACGGAAGCCGTCACCTCCATACGGACGGTCAGCATGCTCACTCTCGAAACCTCGATCATGCGGCAATACAGCGACACACTCCGGGCTATCACGGGCAAAGTCGTTAAGAATCTAACCTTTGCGCTGATCCCATACGCGCTTTCGCAATCCGCTGACTTCTTAGTCATGGCTCTAGGCTTCTGGTACGGATCGCGGCTAATTGCGAAAGGCGAGTACACTACGTCGCAGTTCTTTGTCATCTTCATCGCCATCGTCTTTGGTGGGCAGGGTGTCGCGCAATTCTTCATGTACAGCACGTCGATCACAAAGGCAGAAGGCGCCGCGAACTACATCCTGTGGCTGCGGACAGTCAAACCGACCATATGCGAATCCGATGAAACCGACGGGAAGGGGCCGCCATCTGATGGCACCATCGCCATGGAAGATGTTGAGTTCAGATACAAGCAGCGCAACGCATTCCGGGTGCTTAGGGGTATCTCCATGAAGATCGAGCCCGGCAAATTCGCTGCTTTTGTTGGCCCTTCAGGTTGTGGCAAGAGTACAGTCGTATCTCTGTTGCTACGCTTCTACGACCCGATATCCGGACGCATTACATTGGATGATCAGGATATCTCGCACATGTCCCCTCAGCTCTACCGCCGTTACATGTCGCTGGTCCAACAGGAGCCACCACTCTACCTTGGCTCCGTACGAGAGAATATTGCCCTTGGTCTCCAACACAAGCCTTCCGACGCCGAGATTCAAGAAGCCTGTCGCCAAGCCAATGTCCTCGAGTTCGTCGCTTCGTTACCCGAAGGTCTAGAAACACCCTGCGGGTCTAAGGGCTTGCAGTTCTCCGGCGGGCAAAGACAGCGCATCGCGATCGCAAGGGCGCTCATTCGCCAGCCACGATTGCTGCTGTTGGACGAAGCGACATCAGCGTTGGATACTCAGAGTGAAAGGATCGTGCAGAAAGCACTCGATGAGGCTGCGATGTCGAGGACGACGATTGCCGTCGCGCATAGGCTGTGAGTACATCCATGTGGAGATACAGGATGATCGATCACTGACATTGCATACAGGAGCACGATTCGACACGCAGATGTTATCTTCGTTATGGAAGATGGCATTATCGCCGAAATGGGTACTCATGAGGAACTGCAAAGATTAAGAGGAAGGTATTTCGCTACGTGCTTGGCGCAGTCGCTCGACCAAGCATGATTTGATACTTATAATACGAGGCTTTTCAACGCATGCAGATCGTCGCGATACACGTGAAGTCAGAATTTCTAAGGCGATTGTAATTGGCCGACGCGGTCCTTCTCTTTGACGAGAGCTAATTCGCATGTTCAGACCTACTAGTCCGCTCCCGTTTCTACAGTCGCCCCGCCTCGCCTAGTGTTTTGCTGAATACAGCAAGCGTTCAGCGGTCGGGAGTATTACCATACATCAAGTTGGCACCTACATTGACTGCCATGGTTACTCTCACAGAGCACTCAACGATATGTCTTCCTTAACCCGGAAGTCCGAGCTTTCGCTGCTCGCCATGCCAACCAATGATCGGCCATCCTTCAGGGAGAGTTGCGAACGGAGGCAGTTCGTACCGGCCATGGCAAGCGCCACTAGTGCACTTCAGGTTGCACAACCCAAGCATTTTGCAATAGCACACACTCGCATTGGGGCAGTGAATAGGGTCTTGCCCAAATATTACTACAAGAATTAGTACACTGGGAACTCCATGACCAGGGTGGGGTATCTTACTATGCCAGGAATACTCCATAATCCTTCCACTGATTGAGTCTTCCAAGGTTGTCCTCAGCAACAAATTTCGAATGCGCTCATAGTATTCAACCGGTTGTTCCTGTATCTTTTCCTTCGTAGCAGCGAATTGCGCGCAGCAAGAAACACCAACTGCCATTGGAATGTCGCGACCTGGGAAGATCACTTCAAAGGCTTGTTTGTAGAAATGACCCGCATGAGGCTGAGTGTGGGCTGCGTCTACTGCATCTGTGAGTGGGCGAATCTCGTTCGGGCAACCCAGAACCCATACACAGCGCAGGTTGAGATACCCTTTTTCCTGTAGGTAGGAAAAGCGAAACTTTCGCAGGATCGACAGACCGTCATAGTCGGGATCGTCGTTGTGCCATTGGTATCTCTCCGCGTGGAGAAAGAGAATGTTTCCTGGCAATTTGTGATAGTTGTCGATGATGAAGCTATTTCAGAGTCAGTCCTTGCATAGCAAACGACATAATCGCGTAGGGTTGTATTCATACGAAAGATACACCATCGATTCACGACCCTTGTTCAACGGCACCGTGAGCTCGGCGGTTGGATCGTCCACCACATAGACATATTTGCGCCACTCTGGAAGCTCATCGTAGAACCAAGACGTGTTCTCATGCTTCATGGAGGCGACGACTAGGGCCTTATCGAACGGGCCTTCGTTAAGAGCGATGCCGCCATAAGGTTCATCGGGAACATTGGAGCTCAGTTTCCAGAAAGTCAGAACGGATAGGAGTACGAGACACGTAGCGATGAAAGGAGTTCGGATCGGTCGGCGGAACGCGGGCATGACGTTGGCGTAGAGCCTCATGATGGAGTTGAAGATGGATGAAGAAGGAACGACGCACAAGTGCGAAATCTTATTTCATCCCTCGAGGCATCAGCAGCAGCAGCACATGACTGTGGTGTACTTTGGTTGTTGAGATGAGATTTTACTAAGAACCATGGTTGCGATGCACTGGAGCCAGGGCTCACATTGGACACGTGATGGCGTAGAGTCTGCTCAAGGCTCAGGGCATGTGTGAGTGATATGCGCGGAATCATTACCACAGTTAATATTGCGGACGTGTCAGCAGCAGCTGAGAGAGTTCAGTTCCGGCCCCCAAAGTCATACCGCCGCCAATTACAAGGATGGTTAGCCTCTGGCCCCGATCTCGGCTCGACGTGCATTAGCGTGATGAAAGATCGACCAGACGACAACAACACGCTGCGACACATCTTCACGCACACAACACGACTGATGTAGCCGCGAGAGCGCTACTTCGACAGATTCTAAAAACGATAATAACAAGTCACGCCGGAGCTTCACAACCGGCTCTGATGTTCATTAACCTCGAGTCGCCAGACTGAGCGACGTGTTTCGTGGCGCCTCCGCTCAAATTCAACATGTGGCAAATCGACGCCATAAGCCACCCATAGTCCAGGAAATCGTCACTATCTTGTTTCAGCTGCAGCCACAACGAGACTTACTCCTATTACTGGAGGCCTTGCCGTGGGGCCAACGTGCTCTTGGCATGATAACACACCTACGAGACAGACCGCCCTCCCCCTCTCTTCTGAGCGCAACGATGATGGCGAAGCATATGTATTGGAAAGTCGCGGACTAACCCATCGATGTCTTGCAGCATGTGTATTTGCATATCTTTCGAGAAGGATTGGAAGAAACTACGAGCATGAGGCTAAGCGCCAGGCTGCCTGACAGCCTCAGGCCGAACCTCAGGACGCTTAGCCAGTAATCCACATGCGCGCTGTAAGGCCCCCACCCTAAGATGGGCGATAGCCACTGCAATTGGTCTCAATATCGACCGCAGCACAATGGCGGTGCACGGCCTTTCAGCACACTATTCTCATAAGATCAGATCTGGGCCTCGCTCGCGTGTTTGTACGTCTCTACCAAACCATTCTCTAGACGCGTACCGAATTGTTACCTTCGGCCTTCAACACCAAATCCGCTTGACCGATGGCTGGCTCGTTCATCACGGTCTCGCGATGGGTCTTCTTCCTGTTCTGCCTTACTACGGTCACTTTTGCGCATACACTCAATAAGCCCCCGACACGAGCACTCGACCTTCGACCAAGAACTTCCCCCACACCACAGGAAGCTGCACTGAACATCAAGCGCGCCCTCAAGCAAGGACTCGAAGTCTTCAAACGCGATGTATGCGAAGATGCGTTTCCAGGCGAAGGCGCAGTAACAAATACATGCAACCCCAGCAATACGCTCTGCTGTATCCGAAAGGGAGAAAGCTACCCCCAGTGCCAAAACCTCCTCAATAAGGGATGGTGCTGCATCGACAATCCCAATAGCGAGCCTGGCTGTTACGTCGACCAGCCATCTGTCTGTGAAGAAGCCGACTCGGTGCCATGCGCTAACCTTGAGGTTGGCGTAGACCAAGCATGCTGTCCAGGCCAGACTACATGCGCGTCGGGCTACAAATTCACCGAGAAGTTTGTACGCTGCCAGATTCTCTCGGCTGACCTCGTGTCACTTGCCAGCGCCAGCGCCGCTCCAACAAGTAGCTCGAGTATTGAGCCAAGCTCCGCATCGCCAACGTCCGAAATTACCTCGTCTGCGTCAGACTCAGCATCATCAACACCCTCTTCCGCCCCTGCTACAGCATCAGACGTCCTATCCAACGCAGCATCGAGCGCCATACCGCCACCTCCGTCTAGCAATTCGTCTTCGTCTTCCTCGTCCTCCTCCTTGTCAGGCGGAGCTATCGCGGGTATCGCCATTGGACCGACACTGGCGCTGGTAGTCGGCGTAGGCCTATGGTTTCTCTACAAGCGTCGACAGAAGAAGAAGATGCAGCAACCCTACGCTCCGGCAGTGATATACCAAGACGCGTACCCAAAGGCCGAGTTGGCTTCTGAGCCTGTCATTCCTGGGCCCTACAAATATCAACATGCTGCTGCCGAGCCACCTCAGGAGATGCCTGTTCAGTATACCTACGAGCTCGACGGCGGGGCTCATCGCGGGCCGTAGAAGAGGGGTAATGCTGTTGCGAGGACGCGCTTCTCTTTTTAATGTCCATGGCTGCGGCGACACCCGAAATTCACGCCGTCATGCACTGTAGCCCCGTGTAGACGAGGGCACGCTGGCTTTGTACTCTCATGTTTAGATGTCTCGTATTCTTAATTTACTTACCTCATTCCACCTGGAAATCTTCAGTTACCTGCACACCGCCATCCAAAGCCAGTATCTCCTCGCGTATAAGTCGTATGAAATTCGGAAGGTGTGGTTGGCTCGTCGTCTCTGGGTCGCCTCTGGGCATCGCAGTACCATGGGAAGATGATTATCACGCTGTCAATCGGCTTCGTGTTGACTGGTGTGAAGAGTGAAAGTGAATTAGACGTGCCTTCCTCGTTGCCTGTGGCTCGTACCCGAAGAGCCTCCAGAGCTCTTGCCTCCTACCTCTCGCGTCCACACCACACCAACTTTTGTTCGAAATCTGCCAAAAAATCGCAAAAATGCGAGGACGCGGCAACCATCCGCAGGGCTTCGGCCAACGTCAAGTGCCGACAGGACCTCGACGAGGGAGCTACAATGCGCCATCTGGAGCACCTCGCGGCAGAGGTGGCTACAGTGCCAACCCCAGTGCCAACGGGTACAACGATGGGTCTGCCCATGGCAATGCCAGTGCCAGTGCCAATGCCAATAACAATGCCGACAACGGTCAGTATAGGCTGAAGCTCGACGTCATGTACTACCTTCGGCCCCACGACTGCGTCGACCAGCTGGAGATTCCGGCCGGCTCTGGAATGAGCCGCAAGGACACGACCTGCCTGCATTGTGGAGAAACAAACATTTTCGGGCATGGCTCGTATCATTTGCTCCGCGACGGCTCTTGCCCTCGTCGCTGCTGCCGTTGTGGAACCATGAACCACCAAGGATGCGTAAGTCTTCTCCCCTATTTTGAGGTCCATCAGATGCTGATGCTCGATAGCTTTGTGACCGATATTGGCTCTCTGCTGCCTTCCTGAAGCGTGCGTGCCCAAGCGAAGGGATGCGTAGGCCCAGGCAAACTCGCCCATCGCCACTCGATTTGGAGGTCATTCGACGCGACTACCCAGAGTACCGCGAGTTTGCCGATAGCGTGCTGCCGCTTGTCGACAAAGGACACTACCATCCGTCACAGCAGGTGCCCAAGCGCTCACGGGGTGACGACGACGAACAACCGGAGCCGAAGCGATCACGGACTGATGCCGGTGGTGCCGAGATCGATAAGATGAGGGCGGACATGGATGCTCTCCGGGCCGAGAATGAGCGGCTCAAGACTGAGAACAAGCAGCTCAGGGCTGAGAATGAGAGGCTCAGGGATGCGAGTCGTACTTCCGCTCCTTTCGTCAAGAAAGAGGAAGTCGACGAGGATGGTGTCGAGACTCTTAGCGAAGAGTTCGACAGACTCGTTGAAGAAGAGCTTGCTCGAATAAGTCGGTGAGGTGGATGCCAGTGAGGATTATCTCGGCAAGGCTGTGCATTATCCGGAGGGCTAAGAGGTGACGGTGTCGTCGTCTTGTAAGAATCGCTCGCGAGGGCCCCTCGCGAGTAAAGCACCCGTGAGAAACGCTCATGGGGAAGGGGAAGAGAATGGTACGGGGACGATGGCTTCATCGTCCTTAGGGATGCCCTAGGTGATGTTGGACATAACTGCACTGTGCCTTGCCGCCCACAACATATGAATACATGGAGATAGCAACATCGATGAGCGTGATCGTATCGATTTATGACTAATCTGTATGCTACCTTTGGCTTTCATAACCTTGCGTATGAAGATAACTCAACCTGTGATCCATCTTACCGACGCAGTTCCTAGACCTGAGATATAAGGGCATGCATCGCTGATGAGACAGAACTATCCGGGTCTCGGCACCCTGGAATGGTGTACTGCACACTCACCCCGTGTTGCAGATTGACCGGGTAGGCAGGCACGCCACTCTTTAGCTCCGTAGCAGACAAACAGGGTTTGGCACAGTTCCCTAACCAGAACTGGCAGTTATATCTCCAGTTATGTTCCTTGTGCTCAACGAATCGTGCGGCCTGCTTCGTGATTTGGATGGCATCATGGGAAGTGGTGTGTGGGAGAAGAGTTGGTGGGCGTGGTGCGACTTCCTGCCCAAATCACCATAGCTACGTCAACGTGTCGTCCGATTTTTCGTGCCTGCCCTCACGAGCATGATTACCAAGTAGCGCGCACACATCATCACCTCAGTCAATCTGTCACTGCAACTGCAAGCCTTGACACCTCACATCAACAACATGGCGACCAACCTGCCTGAGGTGCCCGACGCACCCAACGTGTTTCTTGAAGCACTGCAAGACGAAGAGATTGCCGATATGCTTCAATACGAATGGAACCGACGTAGAGTGAAAGGAAGTCGACCTGCCATGCACCAGGAACGTCTGCGGGTTCGTTCCATTGCCGCTTCAACTGGTCTTGCTGCCGATACAGAAGAGTCAGCAACTGGTAATTAACTCACCAATTTTGGAATGAAGGCAGAGGTACTAACACTCCAAGAAGATCCTGCCGTACCTCGAAAGACACTGCCAACGAAGGGCGTAGGGAAACGGCGAGCCAGTGCCGAACACTCTTTGAGCAAGCGAGCAAAACGTCGATCACGCCGCTCTCGAGAAGGCGAGTGCCCGTTCGCCAGCGATGCCGAACCCGAAAGCTCCGTGCCTGCGACTGCCTCTTCGGAACTTCATGCCAAGGAATACCCCATCGCAATACTGCTGCCTATTCAGGATGGTCGCAACGTCGTCATACGCAACGGCATTCCTGCTCAGCTCACGAAACTGCTTCGCGATGAAGTCAAAAAATGCCTTACGACCAAATTCTGCATCAGAGCTTGGAACGATGCCGACCATGAAGATAACGCTCTTTGCATGCTCACCGCGGCCTATGGATTTATCCGCTCCTATCTTGTCCCGAAGGGTCAAGGGGCGTCCAGAGCGTGCGTTGTCTGCTGCACAAGTCCCGGAGAGAGCGGCCCAATCGCCCCAAGGCCTTGCGTCATGCTACGGGCGGATGCAAAGGGGGAGTACATACTGGCCCTGCCCTTGCCAGAGGATTTGCGAGTGGGTAAGGGGTGGAAGGAGAGGGGTTTCTGGGTGAATGAGACGCCCCAAGCTCCTGCACCCCGAGCTTTTGCACCCCGGTTCGATGCGTTGCGCACGCGAAGTGGGCACAAGGACCGCAGCGATGGTGGCCGTATGGTTGAGCGCCGCGCCGGAGGCTTCGAGCTTGGCTGACGGATCTGATGTGCCCGTCGCGGAAAGACTTGCCGGCAGAGGTGCTGTAGAAAGATGGTAATTCCAGGGCACGTTCGATGGATTCATCGAACGGCGTGGTTCATACGTGATGGAATCATCACGCGTTATGAGAGGACTTGATGGCGTCGTCAAGCGGTAATTCCGATCGATGGATTCATCGATCAGGTTCGTTAGATAGTTCAGGCGTTGCCTTTGCCAATACTATACACCGATATCTCATCATTTCTCACTCCATATGTCGTGTAACAGTTTCATGAACGCTCAGGTACGTAGCTAAGAATATTAAGACTGCCACGCATAGAAGCTTACATAGTCTGTGCGATTCCTAGTCTGGCATGATGGCAAGAGGCAGCGCGAGAAGAAACCTCACTATGAAGGTGTTGAAAATATGGTGTATGCTTTTACCCTCCCCGCGTTTCGCGATATGCTGTAATGATTATGATATCTGTTTTATTTTAGTACGCTGAAACCCATCATGGCTCCTTTTCGTTTCTTCATTGGACAATTTGGACGTCTCCAGTGCTCATAGCTTGAACGATGCGTTTCCTTTGGAAGAGGACGAGCAGCAGACATTAGCAATGGGTGAACGCTTTTTGGTTTTGTAGCATAGAACGCTGGTTGTAGGGAAGGTAAAAGCAAAGGCGGGTATTTATATTTCTCTGGAAGGATAGGCAGCTTACCGAGTTCTGCTTCTCTCATAGCCTGTTTACTTTTCTTTTCGGGACACTGGGAGAAAGGAGCATGGTAAAGCGCGAGGCCGGGTTTGATGCTTGTGGAACAAATAGAGATTTGATGAAGCGAGCTGCAGCATATAGGCATGAATTAAGAACTTCAGATCTACTCGTCATAAGTCGTGCGAAAGCGTGTTTGGTACCGCCATCTCAAACTCATGTAATAGTTAGACGGAGCTTTTGGAAAAGAGAGAAAGGACATGGATTCGACTGTGTACTATTTGATTGCACCCAGGAACGAGTGTGATATGTGAAGAATTAAGGCAAGGAAGTAGCAGACTTTTATACCCCTTCAGACCAGCCGCCAGTCATACAACCTGGGTTGCGACGTTTCAATGAAGTTTCGTTCCGCTCACCGTCTGCGACATATGGGGTGCATGGTGCCTTTTCTCGTTCTTCCGACAAGAGACATCCGTTGTTTTTCCCGCCGATTTCAGTGAGACGCGGTGCCGGCGATCTCATCGAAGAAGTGTCCGTGGCTTTTGGAAGAAAGGAGCGAGTCGCGACATAACGACTTCGTCGAGATTTTTTGGTACCGCCAGCGCTTGTCATAGAAGATTAGGTTGTATGTTTTTCAGAACAACAGCACATAGAGATTCAAGCTTGTATTTTTGGTCGCGAAGATTGAATGCTGCACATTCTATGCAATCTCCGAGGTTTTGATAATGTCGCAGACGGATACCCCAGCCATGTTGTCATGCCCTGTATCTTTTATTGGGGGAGGAAAGTCATTGGTCGACGTTTTACTTGTTTTGGTAATCACCCCGCTGGAAGTGAGGATATAGAAGAGAAGGAGACCGGGAGGAGGACGAGAGCTTTTATATCGACCGCGCGCGACGAGAACAAGCCATGCAATTTGTCTCATTTCATTTTGGGTGTCTCATCGTACAATGACAAGGGTTTTGGTTGACACACATGTCACGTACACGTGAAGATTTTGCACACCCTTCACATACCATGTGCCCTTGCGCGATTGAGAATGAAACGCTGTAGTCTGTGTTGCGACACATGCAGTAATAGCTTCAACCTTTCGATTAAACACCCCAGGAAACTTCTCAGTCATGAAAGACTTCCATAGTGTTTTGGAAAAAGAGACAAACATGCAGCGAGGTCCTCGGTGTTTTTGGAAAAAACCAGTAAAGGCTGTGGGAAGTGTAGAAGAGAAAGCATAACGAAAGCTGTGGCTATCTATATGCTCTCAGGACTGGCGCTCAGACCATGCCGAACATTCCCTTGTTAGGCGAGCATGACTTTGATGCTGGACGGACCCAGAAGAACGAACATGGAGTCCAGGCACTTTTATCTTGAAAGCTCTACCATGTGGTAGTACTTTACAGTTTTGAGGAATACAGCGACGATAGTTCCCTTTTTCACACACGCACAGAGATCATATGGCCATCTTGGTGTTGTTTTGGAAGTCGCAGTCGCGCAACATGAGATCTTTGATGTCAGGGCTTAGACGACCCCTTTGGGGAAAAGAAAGCGTTCTTCTCAGACATGACTGTACGCAATTTCTGTTTCTGGAAGCACACACGCATGTGGCATGCCGGGAGATCTTTCTGGATTTGAGGAGACACGAGTCGTGCCACATACGAAGATGTCGAGTGGTTTTCAGACTGTGAGTGTGGAACAGGCGGAGTCTTTCTCCGCCCACATAGAATATTCGCTCTCGTCTTTTGATCTTAATTGGAGGAATTTGGAGAACGAGACAAAGAACCATTTCCTGAGCGATAGTTTTATTTTCGAGTCCATCGTCGTGACTGTTGCTTGCTTTCACAGAACATCACGGGTATGTCGTGAGATTTCAGTCTTCTTCTCCACACATCCGTGGTTCCTCTCCTATTTTGGTCCAACACCACAGCACAGTCATGTCGGGGTTGCGTGAGCGGTCTCTTTTTTGGGAGTCGCAATCGCGGAACATAACGTGAAATGTGTAATTTTTGAATCGGAAGTCTGGATGTGCGAAGTGCGGAGATCGTCTCGGCTATCCCGTTGATGGCTCGACGCTTTTGGAAGAGAGAACGCACATGGAGGGCTGCGTACAATACTTTTTGAGAAACCCAAGGAAGAGGTATGATAAATCAAGAAGGAAGAGAGCGCAGGACGTCGAAGCTTTGTACCCGCCGGTTCAGCTAGCGGCTTGCGAGGCAAGGAAGCGCCAAAATCATCCCGGGCTGGTTACGTTCTTTCTGGTTCTCCGTGATGGAAGTCGCCTGCGATCTTTCCGAACATATAGCGCCCTTCTCCGACTTTTCGAAATCATCACGAGAGCCAGCGGCGGTTTTGATATGGCAGAAGTCCGACAGTCTTCCCACTCATGTACTATGCGTGTCCAATTTTTGGAAGAGAGACAGCACATGATCCACCATTCAAGTGTTTTTGGTAATTCGGAATTGGAAGTGTGATGCAGGAGACATGCTCAGTCAAGCTCCAGATTTTATACACACGGACAAGCTGCCAGCAAGGACGGTAGTGGTGTGAACGAAGAAACCAGCGCCGGAATGCATGAATATGT
This sequence comes from Alternaria infectoria, assembly GCF_024043175.1. Taxonomy (NCBI): domain Eukaryota; kingdom Fungi; phylum Ascomycota; class Dothideomycetes; order Pleosporales; family Pleosporaceae; genus Alternaria; species Alternaria infectoria. The sequence continues at coordinate 185,702 of NW_026250712.1, forward strand.
CGCCGTTGTGTTTTCTGTTCTGACTTTTCGGAAGTCTCTGCTCCTCTCTTCTCCAACATCACGAATCCGGACCAGTGTTTTGAAAAGAAGGAGCGAACGCCATGAAGATCTTCGCCAGTCGTTTTGCACGGCGGATGTAGACATGACCAACAAAAGTATGCGATTTTGGAAGAGGAAGGAGGAGGCAGCTCATAAGAGTGTTGTGGTGTATTTTTGGAAGAAGGAGAGACAGGTCATGTTTTGCCGAAACCCATTTTTTGGAAAACGGTAGAAGATGAGTGGTGAAGAAGAGAAGGGGAGCAGATGCGTGAGATGAACTTATATAGCCGACGCGAATATGGGACGATCCGCGGACCCTCAGAGCTACATGCACGACACCAGGAAAATCTTCGAAGAAATAGTACATGCTCGGTGACTAATGAATTTGTTACATACCAATCATTTCCCCAGCATAGATTCACCTCTCCACCTCAACCTCCTACCGATGCCGCAACAGCCTCCCCACTTTCCTCAACCCTCCTCTTCTTCTTCCCATGATGCCCCCTAGCCTCGACCCTCCCCTCAACCGGCACCACCCTCGTAGCCGTAAAAAGATACCCCTCAGCCCCACCCTTGCTCGTCATCATAGGATGCGTCCTGCCGGGAAGAACCTGCCACTGCCTTGCTCTTGCCGTCTGCAGACTGGGTGCGAGAACCAATGTAGGGTTAAGCGGGAAGTCGTCTTCTTCGTTGTCGGCTTCGGATGTACCTGCTGGGGTATCGACGTCCTCTTCGATCTTGACTCGTTTGCCGTTGGTGTTGCTGGTACCGTTGCCGTTGATTTGCGGCGGAGGCCCAAACTCGCGGGCTATGTACGCCGCGCGGCGTTCTTTCGAGTAAAGATCGCACAACTCAACCAACGGCTCAACATTAGGATTATACACCACAATCCTGCCTCCACCCTTGACAAGCGGCACCAACTCCCTGAGCACAGTCTTCGCATCCATCGCCGTCGCCACAACCAACCCATCAAACCCTCCCCTCTTCGTCTCATCCACCACACTCTTAACCCTTTCCCAGCGTCTGCGCTTCTTATAGTAAGTACCGCGTTTCGTTGACTTCATGCTCGCAAGGACTTCCTCAGAAATTATCTCGGGCTCGTCGTACGAAGGGTCGTCTTCGGGGTGGAGGAGGGCGAGCCAGGAGAGCGATTTGAGGTGTTTGTAGAGGGGGTGGGCGGGCGTGGGGTTCCCGTAGTCGTAGCCGAAGTATTTTAGGTAGGAGAGGTTGGGTTGGTTGTTGGGGTGCAGGACCGTGAGGGTGTTTGTTTGGGCGGACATTTGCGGGATGTGTGGTCGTGGGGGTTTTCGCGGGCGGGGAGGGGGATCTGAAGCGGTGGCTGTGGGGTCTGTGGTTGTTGTGGTGTCGGCGTCGGGCATGGCAGTGTCTGTGTCTTTGGGCTCTGGGGCGGAGGCTGGGGCTGGTGTGCCGTTCATTTCGACGTCAGCTGCCTCTTCTTCTGACGATGAGTCGTCGTATTCTTCCTCCGGGTAGAGAATGCCCATCTTCTCGGCGAGTGCTGCTGTGACAAGCCCTCCGGTGTCATCTACTACGAGCCACCGTCCTCCTCCTACCTGGCTGACTCCATCTTCCGCCATGTGAATCTGATTTGTCGCTCCCGAGTGTATGTTTGCCCAGCTGTTGATCAAGCCCAGTAGATCTTCCCTCAGCTCCATGATCTTGTATGCCTCCTTCTCCAGAACATACTCTGTGAGTAGACCAACATCCATGGGCAGGGCAGTGAAGCGCTTCAAGTACTTCTTCGACTTCCGCAGAGTGTACTTGGCCAGCGAAAAGCTCGTCTTCTCGTCGATCGCGTTGTGGGAGGCCATAATCTTGGCGATGATTTCCTTGCCAGAGCCGGCGCCTGCCTTCTTCAGCTCCTCTATTTCAGCCATTGATAGCGCCTGCCGTGAAGCATCGTCAACGGTCAAGCGGTTGTTGCGCATGATGACCTGCCCATCCTCTCCCACAATGTCGAAGCCCGTAGCACCCGCAGCACCCTCGGCAGTCTCTTCGCTGGTTTCCGCAGCAGGCGCATGATCGCTGCCTAGAGCTTCGGCGTGAAGTTCGGAAGCGGGAACGACGCGCAGCTCCGTCTTGGATTTGCCATCGTCCTTGTCGAGCAGTTCGTAGGTGAGATAGTACGGGCGGCCGAGGAGGAGGTTGGAGTTGAAGGTGCCGAACTTGCCGAGATTGATGCTCCTGTGGGGTGTTTAGAAGAGATTCTCAAACATATGCATACGGAGGGCTCACTCCAGCTATGCGACGTACGTATTCGGTGTGATCTCGACTATCTTGAAGAGGCCTGAGGGCAGTCGTAGCGCAACGTGCGTATTGGGGCGGACGTGGGAATGCATGGCGCGAATGTAGTCGCGGCACTGTGTTGGTCACTATTCCATGTGTAGTTATGGTCAATAGTCTTAGTATGGTATCTCAGTCCCGAGTTCTGCACGCGCAAAGGTGAGGTGGAGCTAGTGAATTTGTCGCAAGGAATAGTTCCGAGGCGCACCGCCGCGTCTTACTCAGCCACAGGCTCAGCCACACACTCGCACCAGTCGTACGTCATCGCCATCGCGACTTCTGCTACTTGGGCGTGTCACTCGGGTCCAACACGTCGCTTACGTCGACTACTTTGCTTCTTTCGCTGGAGTCCTGCTTCAATATCAATCCCCTTCACCCGCCTTCCTCATATTACCGCGCCGCGCCGACTGTCGCGACAACTCCCCCATATCCCACACCAAGCCCCAGGGCACTGCACCGTAAACATGGTGCTACGAAAGTCCGACGAAGCCGACGACGTCGTTCCAGCGCCGCTCTCCAAGGCGATCCCCCCGTATCCCACGACACCCTCCGACGAGCACCCGCCTGCCTTTCCCGTGTCGCCCGAGCGTGCCGTGGACCCGCCCAGTACGAGCAAGTCGCCAGCGTTCAACATCAAGACGCCAGAGGAGACGCGACTTCCCGACGATAAGCACGAGAGCGACTCGGATCTGAGCGAAGACGAGTGGAACCAGTCGGATGATGACTTTGAAGACATCAACCACAACGATGTGCCTGCCGCCCTGAAGCCGGCTGCTGGAAAAAGGCCACCTGTGCCAAGTACTACACACATCACCAGCGGCCTTCCCGATGCTTTGAGGCCAGGGCCGCCAGCCGGTATCCCTATCAAGCGCTCGCAGGAAAGCATCTCTGCAACGCCCACCGGTGCCAGCGCGGCTTCCTACGGCGCGGCCAGCACCGTGTCCGAGCAGTCGAATGGCTCCATCCCGCTGAAGACCAACAACCCATACCTGAAGATGCAGACGACTGGGCAGAGTAGCTGGGACGGAGAGAGCAGCCAGGCTATCTGGGGCGATGCGCCGAGCCACGCCCACAAGTACGAGGCGCCCGTCGAGCTCCCGGCCTTCCAGACGCCAAGTACACCCACCCACGACATGAAGAACCTCGGACTAGATGACCATGCCCCGTCTGCGCAGTCGACAGCACCAGTAGAGCCGCCTGTCATTGCCGTGAACTCACCTACACCTCGGTCGGAGCACCCAGACACCTCTCTCGATGCGAATCCATGGGAACCCGCCTCGCACGATGCTCGTACTGACACTGTACCCTGGACGGCACCGCCAAGCGATGCAGCTGTCCGAAATGAAAGCTCACACAACATTCCCGCCCCAATCATTCCAAATGCGAATATTGCAGAGCAATCGTCTCTTCCACCTCAATACACGCCCGAGCAAACACCACCCTCCTCCGAAGAACCTCCACCTGCGCTGCCGCCAAGAAGGTCGCACGAGGACATGGCGCCTGCAATGCCTCCTAGACCTATCGACACAGGTATCGGTTCGTCCGCTCCTCCTGCCTTGGAATCGCCCAATACGACAATGGAGAGGCAGAGGAAGGAACACTACCAAATCAAGCACATTCGCTGGCTTGACCACACCATCGAGGACATGCGCGTTTCGCCCATCTTGACGCAGAACCTGAACGGCCCCTGCCCTTTGCTGGCTTTGGTCAACGCACTAGTCCTTTCGACTCCTGCTAGGCTTGACACTGCACTTGTCGAGACATTGCGCACACGTGAGACAGTCAGCCTGGGACTGCTCCTTGATGCTGTTTTTGACGAGTTGATGTCTGGTCGACGTGGAGATGCTGCACAAGCCTTGCCCGACGTGAGCGAGTTGTACAAGTTCCTGCTCGCCCTCCACACAGGTCTCAATGTCAATCCCATGTTTGTCCCAGACTCCAACACCCCGGATGCACAATCCACACTCACGAGCCGAGCTGGCGCTTTTGAGAACACCCAAGACATGAAGCTGTACCGCACTTTCAACATCCCACTGATGCACGGATGGCTGCCCGAGGCTGGATCCGACGCTTATGCTGCGTTTAGTCGCGTAGCAGCGTCATATGAAACATCGCAGTTTGTTCAGTTCCAGGAAGAAGAGCTGAATGCGAAGCTGGGGGCGGGGGAGTCTCTGAACGAGGACGAGCAACAGATGTTTACGGATATCCACGCCATCAAAGAGTTCTTGATGCGATGGCCAACACAACTGACTGACCACGGTCTAAAGGTCATTCGCGATAACCTCCAGCCCGGTCAAGTCGCCATCCTGTTCCGAAACGACCACTTCTCGACGCTCTGCAAGAACCCTCGCAACGGCGAGCTCGTCACTCTCGTCACAGACCAGGGCTACTCCACCCACGACGAAATTGTCTGGGAGTCTCTCACTGACGTCAATGGTCAAGGTAGCCAGCTCTTCTCCGGCGACTTCCGCTCCGTCGACAACAGCAACACCTCCGGCCCACAAGACCAGCACCAACCTTCCAGCGTCGACAACAGCCAAGGCTGGACCACCGTCCCCGCCCGCCGCGGCAACCCCCAATCCGCCATCCCCCAAGACACCTCCGCCACCTCCCCCGAAGCCCTCAGCCGCGCCGAACAAGAAGACCACGACCTCGCCCTAGCCCTCCAACTCCAAGAAGAAGAAGAAGACCGCGAGCGCCGCGAAACAGAACAACGAAACACCCGCAACAACCAACTCTCCATGGATGCCATCAATGCTCCTCCCCAGCCACCGCGGAACCAGCAGAACCCGGTCATCCCGCCCCGCCGTAACAATAATATTACGGGGCATAGACCTGCTGGTGAGGCGGCGCCGCCGCCGTTGTACGAGGAGGCTATTACGAGTCCGCAATATGTGCCTCCGGCTGGGCATCCGGCGAGTGCGCAGGCGCCGGTGCCAGGGCAGGGCGGGAGTGCGTATCAGAGTACGAGTGGCGGGTTGCCGGCGCTGCCTGGCGCGGGGAGGGGCAGGCATGGTAATGGTTTGCCTGGGAGGATGGGGGGAGGGAGGAGACAGAGTCAGGGGCAGCAGGGACAGGGGCAGGGGCAGGAGGAGAGGGATAAGTGCGTTGTTATGTAGACGCGCTCTTCCCTTTTCCCTTCTTCCTTGCGCCGATCTAGGAGCATGTGGTTCGAGATGGCACGACTTTGAGACTATCTGCTGACATGTCATATTAGAGATTCGGATGAGGTGCCGTGTTCGTGGTGTACGGTTAGTTAGTATCCGTTGTGAGCGCGGAATTTGGGCTGTGGTATCTAGATGTTGTTGTGATGGTGATCACGGTGATGACTTGGGCGTTTGATGGTGTTGGAATGTTTATATACCCGTTATTCCTTCTGCTTTTCGTAGTACGCGGTCGGTAGGGGTGTTTGTTGCATCGAGCTGGGAGCAGTATTGTTAACCCGAAATTCCTATGCGTCACTTCACCAATCTCCAAAAAGATTCTGTTTTACGTGACATGTCAAACTATCATCACTTTATTCATCCATCAAACTATGCACGCCATGAGGCTTTATACTGGATCTACGAACCACCGATCTGCCTCGCTCTCTCCCTCCCCTCCATCCTTTTCAATTCTTCATCCCACTCCTCTTCTTCTTTACTCTTCACACTCTGTCCACTACTTTTACTCCACATGCGAGTGTGTTGGCTTCCAGCTCCAGTTTTACCGCCACGGGACTGAATGGCTTCTTGGAGTAAAGTTGCTTTACTCACGCTCACAGTCGGACTCCTCTGCTTTTCAGTCTCATTCTCATTCCCCCCGATGGAGGAGGACGATAACACAACATCCCGTTCTCGCCCCTGTCCCTGCCGTTTAACCACCTCGATAAACGATAAAGACGTGGGTACAGCAGAAATCTGACCCAACTGCCGTTCATAAGACGTAGTACCCTGTCTGTTATACCTCCCCCCCTCCATCCCTCTCATCCCCATCCCCTCACCAGCCGTCGGCCGCGGCGCCGGCGGCCTCATATTACAGTACGGCATTGGTGGAGGAGGTGGTCGGTTTGGTCGGTTTGGTGGTGGTGGGCGGCGCGGTGGCTCAAGCCGTAGCGTCGATAGTGCAGACATCTTGATCGGTGCGTGTGTCGGTGATAAGGAGGACGTACGCTGGGGGTGTATCGGCGTAGTCGGTCTTGGTGTCCTTGTAGGAGAGTCGTTGGTGTCGGAGTCGGAGGCGTTGAGATATGAGGGGTTGGTGGCTTCGTCGAAGGGGTTGTTGGGGTTGTGGTTGTGGTCGTTATCGTTTTCGTTATTGTGTTGGGATGTCTGGTCGTCGTCTTCGGTATGGTAGACCGCATCATCCATGGCCATGCTAGAAGGCCGACTTTCCCGCTCAACGATAGAGGCAGTTTCGCAGCGCCAACTAGCTGTGCTGGTGCTGCCGCCGCTTGCCCCTCTGTTCCTCTCTTTTCCTTGTGACAAGTCGACATTGTTACGCCAATTCGCAATGCCAGAATCGTTGTCGTGGCCACCTTCCCTTAGAGCAGGGTGAACGGACCCGTTAATCGTCAAACCATCGCCCTTTTCATCTTTCTTTTCCTCCACCTCCTCCTCCTGCTCCTTCTCCTTCTTATCCACCATCTCTTTCCCCACCCCACCCTCATCCTCACTCCCACCCCCCTCAGTATTACTAAACCACCTCAACTGCCTCAACTTCCCCGCCCCCACCGGCCTGCCCTCCCCCCTCATCTCCCCCCTCTTCCTCTCCATCTTCTTCAGCTCCTCAGCCCACCCGCTCAAATCCTCAATACTGGGTCCTTTGTGCCTAGTCCCACGTTCCTGCGGGCTCATCGTACTAGCCGCGCTGATCGAAGGATTCGCTAGACTAGTGTTGATCCAGAGACTACCTTGTCGGTTACGGCGGGATGCGGAAGAGGAAGGAGTGGCGGTAGCGTTGCTGCGACGGATGCTGTGGGCGTGGGACGGGGGTGGTGTGTAGATGTTTGGGTTGGTGGCGTTGGCGGGGTTGGAGAGGGTGTAGTTGCGTGAGCGGAGTGGTAAGGTGTCGGAGATGGGGTCGTGGGTTGGTTTGATGGGACTGCTGGATGAGCGTTGGGCTAGGCTGATCCTTTCTTCTGTGGCGCTGCTGCGGGCGTTCGAGCTGTTGGTTAGTGTCAAGGTGAGGTCGAGCGTAGAGCTGTTCGACCGCAGGGAACTGGCATCGCCGTCTCCCAGGCTTCGAACGAAGTTACCGTACTCATACCCCTCGTCGCTGCCTTCGCTTTCCCCGTCTGCGGCAATGTCGGCGAAGTACTGGCAATCATCCAAGACCTTGACAGCCCATGCGAGCTTCACCCCCTTCTCACCCACCGCCACCTCCCTACTCTTCCGCCGATCCTTGTTCATCTTGAGTAGATCGCGCTGAGCTTCCAAAATCGTAGTCAACTCCCCTGTCTGCGCATCAAACTGCAGCCAGCTATCCACATCATCCAGTTGGTCTCGCCGGTAAATGCGATATTGTTTCGCGCCGGCTGCTTCGTCATCGGCGTGCGAGTCTAGTTTCTGGGGTAGGGAGGCGTCGATGTATGTCGAAAGAGGTTGATGGAGTTTAAGTGAGCCGAGGGTGACTTGAGCGGCGAGGAAGGTGTCTTTTGGACGCACCATGGAAGGGTGTATGACGTCGTTGTCGCTGTTGAAAGAGCGGCGGAGAGTGTGGCGGCTTGCGCAGACCTTGAGGGCCATTTTGCTGACGGATGTCTTCATTTCCTCATACGTAGCTTTGGCTTCGGCGTCTATGGAAGGAATATTAGGAAGCCATGGCGAAGGTGGAACAGCCGTGACTGGTGTCGTTGGAATCGGTATAGCCGTAACAGGCGTCTTCGGTGAAATCAGTGACTCCCAAAACCCGCCCTCCGCGAAAGAGTTCTTGACAGGCCCAGCAGTAGCCGACCTCGGCGTCCCAGGACCCGAAGACAAGATCTCCCATCGCGGTCGCGGCGTAGTCGGCGACGCGGTCTCGAAGCGCGGAAGGTGTGCTGGCCGAAGTGGATGAGCACCCGTAGGCGCAGTCCATGAAGACGAGCTGTAAAGAAGTAGTTGCCGTCCACCTGGAGTGACGATTGAATGTACAGGCGGAGGAGGAGGAACCCACCCGAGCACCCTCATACAATGTTCCTTCTTAGCCCGCAAGATATCCTTCTTTGCCTGTCGCCATTTCGCCTCGATGAAGCGCTCTTTGTTCCAGTATATGACTTCTTCCCAAAACCGAAGGTGTTGTTCTCTAGTCAGGCTTTTCAGTCCCGCTGCTTCGTGTTGGCTGATTGCCTTGCCGGTGGCGGGCGAGATGGCGCTGTCTTCTTTCGTGAAAACTCGTTCCATTGTGAGGACTCGTTCTGGCATTCTGGACGTATGTGAGTGGGTTTGGAATGTAGATGGGAAACTTTCGTGGGTTGCGACAGGAGTGTTTGGCGGCGTGCTCGGTAATCCCTGTGATCTGGCGAGCAGATTGAGTGTCATAACCTCGCCCGGGTTGTTTGGTCGCGTGAAGGGGACACGGGATTAACTGATCGCAAGAGTTGCGCTCGGCGCAGTGTAGGCAACCGCGTGGGAAAGATTTGCGACTTGATGGGGGAATTCCGTCACATGTCCCTCACTTGCACTGTGAAGAAATCGAGCGGTGTCTTACAACAGAAGTGAAAATTGTCTAGGGTCGAGGGTGCGCTGTGATTGTATTTGTTGCGCGGTGCACTTTCGCGCGCTACGACCATGAGCAAACGCGCAATTCGGGGTGAAACTTACTCGGTGGAGAGAAGCTACCGACCTGGCGCGGTGAGCCCGTTAAGTGATGAAAATGACTGACAATTCGGCGGTGAAAGTGAAACGGGCATGTAAATATAATATTGACCTGTAAATTTTGTCTAGGTGGTATCCAACTCCGCTAATGCGAATGCGACGTCTAGTCTAAGAAAGTAAAAAGGTTTGTATGTACAACATTGAGAGCGCGGTCGGCCTCGCGCTCTTCAATGACACAGGAGATGTTGATCTCGCTGGCGCCTGGTAGATGTTAGCAATGAAGCGGCATTGAGATAGAGAAAGACGTACCCTGAGAAATCATCTCGATGTTGATGTTGTTCTGTCCCAACACGCTGAAGAATCTACCAGAGATACCAATCATGTTCTTCAGCTGCTTACCGACCAAGCTCACAATGGCCATATCAGGCACGATGTCAATGGTGCCGAGCTGGCCAAGGTCGTTGACGGCACCTTGGAGATCCTTGCTCTGGATCTTGTACTCATCCTCACCCCCGCCACTCAGAAGGGCAGACTCGGAATGGAGAGCCATGGACACGTGGACCTCGGAAGAAGAGATGAGGTCGACAGAAAGGTGCCATCGGTCGAGGATGCTGAAGATGTTCATTAAGAAACCATGGGCTCGGGTGCGCTTGTTGCTGTGCACGTTCAGCACGACGATGTTGTGCTTGATGGTGACCGCAGTAGGGCGCTTGGGGCCTTCCAGCTGGGTGAGGAGGCTCGCGGAACGAGTGCGGAACAGCTTCCCGTCTTTCAGGGGCGCACGACCGTCGATGTCCTTCAGGTTATCCGGGAAGATAATGGTACCGGCATTGCGCGGGTTCATCACGTTCTTGATACGGATAGGGATGCGGGCGCGGATGACCTGCTCCATAGTGAAGGGGTGAATGACCTCAGATCCGTAAAAAGTCAGCTCAGCAGCCTCCGAGGGCGTGACGGTGGGGAGAAGGGCGGCCGTAGGGACCTTGCGGGGGTCTGCCGTGAAGATGCCGTCCACCTCCTTCCAGACCTGGAGTTCCTTGGCCTGGGTGCCGACAGCAACCAAAGCAGCGCAGAGATCGGTGTATCCACGTCCAATGGAGTTGAGCAGTCCGCCAGGCACGTTGCCAAAGTATCCGGTGATAACGGGCACCTTGTCGCCGCATGCTGCCACCTCTTTGCCCAGGTCCTCGGCCAGGTCCTTGTAGAACTTGTCGTTGAGCCCGCCCTTGATAGGCGCATGGAGCCTGACAATGTCGCTGAGGTCGACGAACTGGGCCGGGGTGCCGCGATCGTTCAAAATGGCGGCCATGTAGCGACAGCTCAGCTTCTCGCCCTTGCTGATGATCTTGTCCTCGGCGCGGTTCGTGACTTCCTCCAGGTGCTGCGCGGATTCCAGGATCTTGACGAGGCTCTCACACTCGGCATTGACCTCCTCCGTGTACGACGCCAGGATGTCCGGGTTCCTCAGGATGTCCTTGCCGGCCTGGATGTGGTCGGTGCGGATGGCCTCGACGATCTCGTCATAACCGCGGTGGTTGGGCTTTTCGGCAGCGCGGGCGGCACGAAGGAGGCGGTTGGTGGTTCCCTCGAGCTTGGTGTTGCTGCTGCGTGCGGAGCAGACAATGGCGGCGCGGTTCGTCGCAAGACCAGCTCTGTTTACTGTCAGCGCCTTCCATCTGGCGGGGGTTGGGATGGGTCGCACTTGACGATGCCCGCTATGTTCTCCGCAAACTTGCCCACGCTCGTACCCCCGAACTTGAGGACAACCCAGCCTCCAGGGAGGTGCTTCTCTTCCGTGTGAGCTATCCGCTCCGACTCGTGTGTGGTTCCGTTTGTGTATGCAGACATGGTGGTGTTTTGTGGTTTCTCCAAGCAATTGGCGAGGTAAAGTTTCCTAGATGCTGGTATATATCGATGATATATGGAAGACGTGTTATTTTCAATAAATGACGTGTGTTGTGTCGTGTGAAGTCTGGAGCAGCGGAGTGAGGGAATTCTCAATGTCTTTTAGTGGGGCCTGAGTCAGAAAGTCCATGTTCGCGCCCGCAATCGGCGCCGGCGCTGCTGACGCCATGCCAGCGAACCACGACTCCACAACCCAGGAACATGCACACACACACCTCAACGGAACGGATCGGTGCATGCGCATGTCCTCCCGGTAGCCAATGGTGCGCTCGCTATTCAGCTACTGCGCCTTTGTCCGCACCCTTCGCAGCCCACGTCTCAACACCACGTCCTCTGGCGCCTTTGATACCTGACAGCTCATTCCTCTTATCGCGTCCTAGCGCGTCGTCCAAATTACCGTGTCGTCCGCGTCCGACTACGTGCCGGTAGTTGCTCTTCGGCCCATCGGCTATTCGTCCTCTATGTCTTGTGCACCACCTGTGCGACACTCCAGTAATCACGGTATTATCTAGCCATCTCTAGTCAGCGGCGAATTGATCCGAAGATGTCCACGTCCATACATCGGGAACATGAGTCTGGAAATCGGTCGCCCATCAACGATGTTGCGTGAATCAAGATGGATCCCCCGATCAGGCATGATTGCATCAACTACACGAATTTCTATGAGCATAATCTAAGAAGAACCAAATGCCGTCTAACCCGCTTCGCTAGCACTAGTATACTCTAGCAGATCTCGAAAGGTTGCCTCATCCTCAATCTCGAGCGCCCGACTTTGCAGGCTTTCCAATTCCCTCTGGCTGTAGCTACCGCGCGCCAATAATCTACCAACAATCCTTCGATATCCTTTACCAACTGCTTCAGTCAGAGCGTTCCCTATCTCTGCATCGTACTCTAGAAGAAGAGAAACAACAGCGAACTGTCCACACCGTACTGCTGTCTCCAACGCCGGTTTACATGTATCCGCACCATGTCCTAGCAACACCCGAACTACTTCCTCATGTCCGTTCCGACAAGCGCCTAGAAGAGGTCGCTTTTCGTAGTCACTAGACAAACCAAAGCCGTCTACACGGGCACCAAGTGCAAGATAATGCACCGTCATATCCCCCCACCCTTTCCTCGCGCTACGCACTAGGAATGCCGTGTATTCCTCAACACCAAACGTTCTGGTAACGCAGTGTTCTAGTCGCTTCTTGACAAGGAAGTCATAAATCTCCAAACTTGGTGTGTCCAGCGAAGCCAACGCTCGCTCGTTCTGACACCAGTAGGAAGGTCTCTTGGTCTTTCTGTCAAGCATCCACGGACGTTCCACAGCCTGGAAATTCCACAAGAACTGCGTCGTTTCTACACGTCCATGCATGGCGGCCCATTGGAGCAAGCGCATTCGCATGTACTGGAAGTCATAGGGATGCCTCAAGTCCAGCATAGCGGCAAGAACCTCATGACTGCTGAAACTACCAGCGTGGATGCATGCCGAACCAAAGAGCCAACTTGGTTTGTTGAAATGCTTTCCGTGGACGATCCACCTCGCGAGAACAGGGAGTGTCTGTGTGTACAGGGCAGCAATATACACATCGGTGTCCAGATCATTATCATATAAACGCCCGTCATGCCAGTGCTCAGGTAGGTAGGTTTCACGCCAATGCTCAGCTAGGTCGGTTGTCCATAGTTCGTCCAGGCGCTTGAATTCCTGCAACACCAGGGGGCATAGCTGACGAATGTAGTCGTTCTCGTTCCGCTCATCGTCAGTCTCTTGACTGAGACGATTAGCGACGCTGCGAATCCAAAGTAGAACAGGAGCCCCGTCACATCGCTCGTTCAATACCCGGCGCTCAAGATAAGCTATAAACATAGTAGGTGCAGCCTCGTCGCTAAGATGTAGCAGAGGCCGGAACTCGGCATCCAGAAGCTTGTATAGGGCAAGTACCCTCATGATTTCCCCATCGAGAACCTCTATAGCCGCTTGTTAGCAGGAATACCTGCGCACAAGATGCACAGGGAAGCTTACTATTCACAAGCCGTAATCGAAGGCCGCGCTTCGTTCCCCGCACTAAGATCGCCCAGCCAAGGATTTCATGCAAAAGCTCCAACGGCAAATCTAGCAGATGCATGGTGTATAGTATGGCCGGCTTTGTAAACAAAATGGCTACTCGCGACGGAAAGGAGATTTGACAAGCACGTACAGCGTTCAGCGGCTCTTGTTGTTGGAACACATTCGGGCCCGAAAGGCCGCGCTAAGAGGACCCCGGAAACCACTTGATTGGCTACTAGTAGCGGTGCACGTGCGGCGTAAGCTGCTGCCTGCCATCACCGTTCCGACCTGAACAACAACCATGTCGTAGGTGGTTATACAATTACACGCGTCCCATCGTCATGCCATTGCCTGCTCGCATCCTGCTGAGACCCAGCAAATTTCAGCGCACAGTTCCAGAGCCAAGATGCGGCACAGCTCCCAACATGGCCTGTTGGCCAACGATATACGCCTCTTCACAGCTCAGATCTCTGCGCACACACGGCACAGACACCTTCGCAAATCAGATGGCACAGATTGAAGAATCATGCAGGGGAAATCAATCCGTTATGCCGTCTATTGGCACGTCAGTATTTAACATATAGAGCCTGCTGCTGCCGACGCATTGTGATTGAAGTGTTTAGCCTTGACAGATACTCCTCGCTCGAGGGCTCGTAATCCTCACGTCGGTTGCATCTCCTACATCATTACTCTCGTCTACAGATTGCTGTCATGGCAGGTATTGATGATGTTCGCTACACGATATCGACAACCAAACTCGAGGGCCTTCCGACGACCGGTTGGGATACGACAAGTCCTTGGGGCCCACTTACGACTCCATGGACTCTCCCATCTACATGTTCCACCAGCTGGGCATTACGAGGCTACGGCTCTGGTGAATATCTTACACCTATCGTGCCTGCAGCCTGTTTGCCTGGTGCATCGAATATACACAGCCCCGGTACATGCTATGGCGACTACCATATCGTGGCGATGATCGAATGGAGAACACCAGATTGGACGTCAGGGGGTAGTCGCGTGTTTGGCGTCGCTTGTTGTGAAAAGTAGGTACACATGCTGAGCCACAGCGGGTCTCTTCATTATGAGTTGTCTCGTGCTGACACAGAGATTAGTGGCTTCACCAACACATTGACTGATGGTGCCCGGTGCTGGTCAACGTTCTCCACTCCTATGACTGCGTACCCCGTCGGATGGGTACAGTCCAGAAGCCAGGACGTGACCCAGACAGACAATGCCACAGTCCTCGATAGTGGGAGCGTATCCATGTCGCTCATGGAAGCCTACTGGCAGGAATCAGATCTTCCGAACTTCGATCCGGAATATGCGGCTATACTGGCATCGAAATTCAGTATTGACTTCACGCCAACAGGCACAGGCACAGCCGATGCCCCAGCCGAAACAGCGTCGCCACCAGGTCGAAGTCAACTCACCTCAGCCACGTCGACCGTCGAGGCGGACTCTGGAGAAGCTACCGGTCTCAATAGCGGCGCTAAAGCAGGCATTGGCATTGGAGTAGCCTTGGGAGTAATAATACTGTGCGTCGCTGGGTTTTTACTCTACAGGAGACGCGTTCAGAAGGTGAAGCTGGACCGCAAATCTGCTTCACAAAACGAGCAGCCTGAGTTGGTTCAGACACGCGCCGCGTAGTTGGCAGTGTTGTACGGCGTGCGGTAGCTTGCCACCTAATTTAAGGAGACAGCTCTAGCCAGTACACTGGATCCTTACGAACACGGGACGAGATGCGGCACAGGCCCAGGCAACGCCCAACAGCCAATGATTCAATCCCTCCCACGGGCCACCCCAAGCTCTGCCTCATGCGCATATACGGCGTAGTTGTCTCTGCGAATTACACGTCGAGGATCGAATCACCATGCAGGAGACCATGATGCATTTCGCTGCGGATTGGCAACGGCAGCCCGGACGCCACCAATGCGCTGCAATTGAAGTACCCGGCCCTCGCAGATAGTATAGCTCCTCTGTGATTCCGTCTCGAATCTATATCAACTACTCTCGACTTCCTCTGGGAACACAACGTCTCACAGTCGTGATCATGGCAGGCCTCGCAGATGCTGGCCTCACAATCTACACTGTACGATCAGGCGGATTCTTTCCAACAAATGATGAGCTCAATCATTACTCGCCAATTCCGACTTCTTTCACATTTGCGTCGACATGTACCGATCAGTGGATTGTCCAGGACCCATTAACCCCCACAGTCCTCACGAACCCCGTTCCCACATCATGCCTACCTCATAGCACCCAGGCCTACAATAGCCCAGGCACATGTATCAGCAATTACCATATGGTTGCACTGGCCGAGTACAGAACCACAGGTTGGACGTCAGGGGGCTCACGCGCATGGGGTGCTGTTTGTTGTAGGGAGTATGTCCAAAGACCCAGCTATTACAGAGCTACTTCTGCTACCTGAAAACCCAAGCATTTACGCTGACGAAGACGATAGCGGTATGTTGGCGTCAGACGCGACAGCGAGCGTTTGCAGTTCCAGCTTCAGCACACCCGTCACCGCGCTATATCCTTCCAATGGGTACCCCGCCCTCATCAGCGATCCAGCTGGGACAGAGCCAAGAGAGATAAGCAGCGGAGTTCATTTGATGGCCCCAATGATCGTCTACTGGCAAGAAACGGATCTTCCGCACTTCGATCCTGAATATGCGGCGACACTAGCCGCGAGACTAGACATCGACTTCACGCCGACAGCCACGTCCGAAACGGCGCCCCCGTCAGACCGCAGCCAATCCACTTCAGCTACTTCTTCGGCGAACGATGGCGGCGAAAAGTCATCCAGACTGGATCTCAGTATCGGTGCAAAAGCAGGGATAGGCGTCGGCGTCGCCATCGCGGTGATACTAGCGGTTGTCATTGGACTCATGCTGTATAGGAGACGGGTGCGAAAGCAAAGGGCACTCGATCAAACGTTGGCTAGACAAAACGAACAACCTGAACTCGTGCAGACACGCGCTGCATAGCTTCACCTGGCCGATGGCTACATGTTCCGAAGACTTCCATATCCCTACATGGAGATAATGCAGTTGGGTCTCGGCCGGTTGAGCTGATACGGGATGCGCTCTCGTTGATCTGCGCCCATCCGCTGATTCCGACACTCTACAATTGACGGTTCTCTTTTCAGCATTGTCAGTCCCATATTCCAGCGCTGTTATCTATTTCAGATCTGAGTCGGGATTACCTGAACCGCTCAGTGCAGTTCTTTGTCTTGCATCTATCCGCTGCCATATGCGGCGGAATCAGCCTCGATGCTGCGGGAATGCGATGCGGCACAGGTGTGATTACAATACAATGACCAATGGCAGACACTTGCCGCCACTCATACTCCCTGCGCGTATACGGCACAGCTACTCCCGCAGATGACGTTGTATGCAAGGGCCACAAACGCGGTTTGCGACGCGTTGGTACACCGGTATTGGTTAGAGAGGTCGCCATCACCGACGCGTTGTGATTTCAATGGAGGTTCTCTACAAATGCTGCTAATCTAGCTTGATATCACAAAATCGATCTCGTATCCACTCCATCATCACCCCGTCAGTAAGCTGTGCATCATGGCAGGTCTTTTGACTGCTCGCCTTACTATCAAAACGGTATCACCAGGACAATTCTTTCCGACGACATCTTCGAACGCTATAGTCACTTGGCCACCACTCACGACTCCCTTTACGACTCCATCTCATTGCACCAATGAATGGACAATCCTTACCTCGGGTGACACGACTGTCGGGAATGGGCCAGCCAGCAACTGTTTACCTGGCGGAAGCTATACGCACAGTCCGGGTACAGTGCTCAGTGACTACCACATCGTTGACGTAGCTGAGTATAGAACACCGGGGTGGACAGCAGGCGGACTTCGCGCATGGGGTGCCGCCTGTTGTAAAAAGTACGTCGTACCATGAACCTAGGGCACGGCTATATACAAAAGAGTCATGACTTGAGCAAAGCGCACTTTTGCTAACACCGATGGCAGTGGTTGGACGAATACAGAAACCATCGAGGGCTCCTTTTACTGCTTTTCATCGTTCATCACACCCATCACCGCATTGGACCCCTGGGCCGGAACTGGCCGTGAGCATAAAACCACCAATACCGTACTCAGCCGAGGGGAAATAGTAGATCGGAACATGCTTATCTACTGGATGGAATCCGACTTATCCAAATTCGATGCCGAGTACGCATCGGCGTTGGAAGAGAGATTTGCCATCGGCATGAGCGCAGAACCCGCAACTGTTACTGCAGAAAGCACGTCATCTGATTCCTCTTTTACGTCGACTGCAACAATGGCCGTTACGAAAGACACGGCAGCACCGTCAGCTCGAACCAAATTCACCTCGGTAACGTTAACATCGTCGTCATCATCGGTGGCACCACACTCCAAAGAAAAGGCCGATAACTCCGATTTTGGGCTCAACGCTCGCGCTAAGGCTGGCATAGGCTTAGGAACTGCCATCGCGGTAATACTGATGGGTATTGCTGGATTTGTAATGTACAGGAAAAAAGTCTTGAAGCAACGGGCTCTTGATCAAAAGTTCGCTAAACAAAATGAGCAGCCAGAGTGGGTGCAAAAGCAGAGGGCTTAGCCGACAGAATGGATGAGGTACGCTCCCTCTACTGGGAAGCCTTCGGATTTACGATTTGCTATAGGCCGATTGTGTTAGAGATGCTTAGAAGAAAGAGGATGAAAGATTGGTGCTGAGTCCATGTGCACCCCGTACAGGAAAAGGCTCAATAGGCCTGCAGACTACATCAAGATGGAATGATGCAGATTGTGTGACCTAACGTTGATATAGGCTTCCCAGGGTCTTCAGGTTTATCCTGGGTTGACATGCATGGGTGGAGGAAGCTTGTATAATGATGGTGGACATTCTCTCTGCAACGCGTACGCAACACGTATCTACTCTCGATGTATTGCTTGCTAAAATCGTAGTGCACAGCAAGGATTGCGCTTTTCAGGCACGCAAGCGATACCGTATCCCGTAACATTGGCCAATGCCGCATGGAGTAGATCCCTGTGTGCTTTCCCGCCCTTTGCCAATCGCCGTCGACCTATTAGAGCCCAGCAATATCGAACGTACAGTTCCTGGACAAAGACGTGGCACGTCCCTCAACGCCCTCAATCCTGCACACATGTGGCACAGCTCCCTTCACAAATCAGATGCGGCTCATCGAGCCACCACGCATAGGGTAGCGGCGCGCTCTTTTACGCATTTGGAACGTCGCCACCGACCCGTTATGAGCAATGTATCCAGCCCTGGCAAATACTTGACGTGGGCTTATTACAATGTTTCTACGTCCATCCGGGAACTGTTGTCCACAGAGTTGCTATCATGTCATCAAACATCGATGATGCTTCTCTTGCCATCTATACAGTATCAGGAGACCAATATCCGCTAGTAAACACATTCAGTACTGTCCCGCCGCTCACCACTCCCTTCACTTTCAAACCGACATGTACCGAAGGCACGAAGTTTCAGGACCCGGGTCAACCCAGCCGTGTCCACAACTTCATTCCTCTCTACTGTCAGCCCGATACCACCATGACGCATAGCCCGGGCTCATGTGTTAGTGGCTATCAGATAAAGCAGATAGTCGAGTTCCGAACGCCGGATTGGACCTTGGGCGGATTAAGGGCATGGGGAGCTGCTTGTTGTAGAGAGTACGTGTGATCTTTTGGCTGTCGAGGCGATTACCTCGGATTACACCTGGCCTGGTCTTGACTGGGATTGCTCCCGCTAACACCCTCGATAGTGATTATATGGCAACGGCATCCGACGCAACAGAGTGTGTATCAGCCATAGATACGCCCATCACCGCGTATACTGTGGCGGACGCGACCTTGCCAACGAATGCCGCTGGGCAAGAAATACCCGAGAAACCCTCCATTATCTCCAGCGGAACGGTCATCATGCAACCGATGTTGGTCTACTGGCAAGAGTCAGACCTCGTCCACTTCGATTCCGACTACGCGTCTACACTGGCTTCGAAATTCGATATCGGCTTTGCAGCAATGGAAACTCCGGGTCCAGCAACAGAAAGACCAAGACTAACGACAGTATCACCGCAATCAGACTCCACAAAAGGAACAGCATCACCGCTAGATCAAATCCAAGCCCCGTCGGCAACGTCGTCACGACCTGCAACAGCCTCCGCAGCACCGACTAGCCCCTCGAAACCAGGCCTCAGTACAGGCGCCAAAGCAGGCATAGGATCAGCCGCAGTCGTTGCAGCAATACTACTATTAGTCGCCATTGGATTCGTACTATATAAGAGATGGCTCCATAACAAGGCAGGACTAGACGGGAAAGCTGCTGAATTGAATGAACAGCCGGAGTTTTTGGATGCGGATCTGGTGCGTTGGAGAAGAGACAAGGGAACGGGGTTGTGAGCGCGGTTAATATGGATGTGCACGGGTTACGACGCAGAAGTGAGGGGATGCGATATTGCCAGCGAGACCATGCGGAAGGTGGTCGGCGGGGCTTCTTCGCGAGCTGGGTTGAGATGGAGACGTAATGACATACAGGCGCACATAAATAATCCCACTTCTAGTCGCATCTTGCGCGTTTCGGGATATGACCATGTTGATAAATTGGTACAGAAAGTTGCGCCTTGAGTTTTGTCTTCCTTCATGTTTGGTCGGAACGTAGCTGCGTCATCTGATCAGGAGCCATGCCAACATCTGTCTCGATGTCAAAGCAACAGCAGCTCACCAACCACGTCACCAAGCCCATTGAACCATGCCCGCAGCCACGTGAGACCATGAAAGGCGTCGAATAGCGTGGCATGCATCACCCGCAGCCGTTTAGCGCGCTGATCTCCCGTCGCGGCGAGCGCATCTCCTGATTGGCTAATTTGATACTTCGCATTCGGCGTTCTCATTCGCATAGAATCGAAGCACAACGGGCGTTTTGTAATTCTCGCTGACCATTGTTGTGTTGAAGGTGCTGACTATGCACACGATTTGGTGATATCGTCTACGTCATCACACGCCTAAACTAAACCGCATTGAGCGCACTACGAGACACCTTCAGAAAGCGCGAACGACATGGGCTGGAAGCCGTGGAAGCCGCGATACGTAGCTTCAAAACACAGCCCTGGAGAATTTGAAGGCAATCGCTTCGTTTCCATAGCAGAGAAGCTTCCCTACCCTTACGGCACAGCTGCCTTACTTGTGATTTTCAGCTGCCCACCATGAACTACATCTCAAGTACAACACCCCAGCCACCACAATCCCACCACCCCAAACTAACACACCAGACCTCGTGAACTCGGACGACATCATCAACCCCCTCATCGACAATGGATACCTCCCCCACTCGGTCATTCGCGTCGGTATCCGGCGCCAACTCGCTGACCGCCTCACGTCTATCGCCAACACATCCCTCCAGGCGAGCTATGAGTCCAAGATGAAATACGTGGAGCTACTCCGCGAACGACCCATTGCCATTGAGACCAAAACAGCAAATGAGCAGCATTATGAAGTCGGAACCAGTGTGCTGAAGGGTATGCTGGGGCCGCGGATGAAGTACTCGGCGTGTTTGTATGAGAAAGGTGGGGAAACGTTGGGGGAGGCGGAGGTGAGGATGATGGAAACGTATGTGCAGAGGGCAGGGTTGAAGGATGGGATGACGGTTTTGGATTTAGGGTGAGTTCGCATCCTCTTCGTCCTCTTCTCCATGATTTCCGTGTCTTCCGAACCAGATCTCGAAGACGGCATACTACGGACATGATATATCACGTGCACCACTAACACCCCCAATCCACAGTTGCGGCTGGGGCTCCCTCTCCCTCTACCTCGCCGAAATCTTCCCCAACAGCCGCATAACCGGCTTCTCCAACTCGCGCACCCAGAAACAACACATCGACTCCGTCGCCGCCGCTAAAGGCTTCAAGAACCTCACGGTTGTAACCGGCGACGTGGTAGACCATGAATTCGACCCCGAAGTCTACGACCGCGTCCTCTCCATCGAACTCTTCGAACACATGAAGAACTATTCTTTGTTGATGGCCAAAGTAAGCCGGGCCTTGAAACCAGGCGGCAAACTCTTCGTGCACATCTTCGCGCACAAGGACACACCGTATGATTTCGAAGGCGGGTGGATGACGGAGCATTTCTTCACGGGAGGAACGATGCCTTCCGCCGACCTCCTTCTCTTCTTCCAGGACGACCTCAAGATTAAGAGACAGTGGTGGGTTAGCGGTATGCACTACAGTAAGACGTGTGAGGATTGGTTGACGACCATGTTGAGCAATAAAGAGAGTATTTGGAAGGGGCTTGTGGAGACGTATGGTGAGGAGGGGGCGTTGACGTGGTGGAATAGGTGGCAGGTTTTCTATCTTGCTTGTTCGGAGTTGTTTAGGTGGGATGGGGGTGATACGTGGGGGGTTAGTCATTATTTGTTTGAGAAGAAGGAGTAGGTTGGTGGAGGTGGGGAGATGGGGTGGGGGTTGGGAGGGATGGTAGGAGGGTAATGCTTAATTCCACTCTATATCATGTCTTGATCGGTATATGCTGTCGTGATTCGCGTAATTGTCTTTGAGTCTCTATTCTCATAGCAGTACTCTTGTTCTGCCCAGGTACTAGCTGGCACTTGCTAGATGGAATGTGCCGGATAAAGATATACGGCATCACCACTTACCCCTCCCGAGGTCTCTAACAACATCACATCTTCACCTTTAAACTGCGTAACCACACATCGAATAATCCTACGCCTACTTTGTTACAACTCCACGCCCATAAAGCTAATCGCCACCAAGCAAGCCACCCCTCAAATCAAGCTGGCAGGCCCAGATTCCCCGGAAAAGACAATCTACAAATACCATGACGAAACCCTCCCTCCCATCCAAAATGCTCGCCGCACAAGTCATCTCCTTCAACGAACCCTACAAGGTGCACAAAATTCCCGTTCCAGCAGACCTCGCACCGCACGACCTCCTCATCAAAGTCGCCGTCGCCTCCCTCTGTCACACAGACTTCATGGTCTCTTCAGGCGCAATGGGCACACCACTTCCCTGCACCGGCTCCCACGAGGGCGCAGGCACCGTCGTAGCGACTGGCACGTCTGTAAGTCAGTTCGCAGTCGGCGACCGCGTGATGGCCGGGATCTTGTATGATGCCTGCGGTACATGCGCCGAGTGCACAGGAGGACCACACGCATCGGCATGTCCTCAGTACTGTCAGAACACTGGGGGCTTTCTTGGTATAACGACAGATGGTTTTTTCGCCGAGTACGCGAGGGTTGATGCGAGACAGACTGCGAAGATACCGAGGAATGTTTCTTTTCTTACTGCGGCGCCGCTGGCTTGTGCGGGTGTGACGGTTTATCGCGGTATCGTCCTGTCAGCTGTGCGGAAGGGAGACTGGATTGCTGTTGTGGGAAGTGGAGGCGGGTTGGGCCATCTTGGGGTGAAGTTTGCAAAAGCCATGGGGGTTAATGTTGTTGGGATTGATGCGAGGGATGAGGGGTTGGAACTAACGCGGCTGTGTGGTGCGGATGTTACTGTTGATGCTAGGATTGGGACGGAAGAGGTTGTCAAGGCTGTGCGTGCTTGTACGGGGAATGAGGGGGTGAAGGCTACGCTGAATGTTAGTGATGCGAAAGAGTCGGCGGCGTTGGCTTGTGCGGTGACGAAGATGCATGGGACGATGATACAGCTTGCGCAGCCGGATGGCGTAGTTATTCCGTTTCATGAACTCATTTTGAGGGATATTAGGGTTAGAGGGTCGGCTGTTGCTAACTTGGATGAGGCGCGGGATATGCTGGATTTGGTTGCTGAGCATGGTATTACGGTGCAGACGAGTTCGTTTCAGGGGCTGGGCGAGATTGAGAAGTTGGTAGAGCTGGCGGATAGCGGGAAGATGAAGGGAAAGGGTGTTGTCATCATGGATCAAGAGCAGATTGAGAGGGAGAAGAATGTAAAATCGGCGTTGTAGGGAGATGCATGGCCAGTACCCCTCATGCTTACAATCTACAATGTAGACGTCGTAGATGCGCTTGTTTTGGAAACGTCATACCTGGGTATTCTCATCAGGAGGAGTCGCGGCACGACAAGGGCCGAAAACGTTGGAGAAGGGTAGATGTGGGGTCTTCTCCGCAATGTGGGGAACGACACCTTCACGCATGTCAACTAGCGTTTCGGCACCCATGTCTTCACCCAGCCGAGAAGGCTTGTTCCTGCAGGATACATTAATAAAGAAACATC
This sequence comes from Alternaria infectoria, assembly GCF_024043175.1. Taxonomy (NCBI): domain Eukaryota; kingdom Fungi; phylum Ascomycota; class Dothideomycetes; order Pleosporales; family Pleosporaceae; genus Alternaria; species Alternaria infectoria. The sequence goes on from NW_026250712.1 coordinate 208,979, forward strand.
GTGGAAGTCTGGGTCTAGTCTTTGCAATACACATCTTACAATTTTCACAATGACACCATCGCCAATGTACATCGACCCGGAATATCAGTCCACACATTTCAACCTCTTTAAAGACTCTATCACCGTTCCGCTCAAGTTCGTGCTGCCACCTGGTGTTGACCAAAATGCCTTTGACAAGGCGATCGCAAAATACAAGGGCGTTGTTGGTGATGCGCAGGTGTATACAGGTGATGCACTGACCGAGTACATCGATCCGTACGAGTTGCACGAGGCGGAAGGAACCCGCAAGATGCCCAGCGCGGCCGTACGACCAAAAAGCATCGAGGAACTACGACATGTGTTGAAGATTTCGAACGAGTTTGGCATCCCAGTGTGGACGTTCTCACGAGGAAAGAATCTCGGGTGAGTTCATTCCCACGTACAAACCAGCTCCATTCCATCTAACTACCGAACAGATACGGTGGACCAGCCCCTCGCGTAACCGGCTGCGTAGCCCTCGACCTCCACCGCATGGACAAGATCATCGAAGTAAACTCCGAATACGCGTACGCCGTCGTCGAACCCGGTGTCACATTCACCGATCTCTACGACTACTGCGTCAAGAACAAGCTCAAAGTCTGGCCCTCAGTGCCCTCTCTCGGATGGGGCTCAGTCATCGGAAACACAATCGATCGCGGCACAGGCTTCACGCCCACGGGAACGCACCATCAACACATCGCCGGCGTTGAAGCCATGCTGGCAAACGGCGAGCTCGTGCGAACAGGCCAATTCGCCATGTCCAACTCCCCATCCGCACACCTCTCCAAGTTCTCATTCGGACCCAGCATCGAAGGTCTGTTCCTGCAGTCCAATCTCGGCATCGTGACTAAACTGGGTATCTGGCTCACACCCGCGCCTCAAGCTTTCATGTCCTGCTCATTCGACATGCCAGATTTCGAAGACGTGGAAACGATTGTCGATATCTTCGGGCCGTTGCGACGCGATGGTCTGCTTCCCAACACCGTCTACGTGTCCAATGTGACGGAATGGCTGGGCATGATGGGCCCGAGAGAAGACTTCTGGCCACACGATACTTCGATACCGGATTGGAGGATCAAGGAGTTGCAGAAGCAGTTTGATCTGGGGTACTGGAACGCCAAGTTCGGTCTGTATGGCGCGAAGGATGTGATTCAAGCGCATTTCGACGAGCTGAAGAAGATTATTGGGAAGAAAGCGCCAAAAGGTCGGTTGGTTGGTAAGATCTTCTCTGCGCCGGATGGAGAGACGCTGGATCCTACGTCTGTTCCTGAGATGGATGGTGGGTTCTTTGTTGGCATACCGACGCTCTGGTCGCTTCCTATGGTGAAGTTCCGCCTACCCAAGTCCGGGGGTGGTATTGGTGCGCATTACGATTACAGCCCTATCATTCCTTCCAAAGGGAAAGAGATTCTGGACTGGGTCAGGACGGCGAAGAAGATCTGCGAGGCGGATAACTTTGATCTGTTCTGTGACTTCTTTATGCATGAGCGTCATGGTAAGATCGGACTATTCAGCGCTGAATGATGACATGTACTGACATCGATACCCTTATCTAGTCATCTTCGTTAACATGTTCACGTTTGACAAGACAAACGCGATGCATCGGAAAGCGGTGCAGAACATCTTTGATGGCCTGTTTGAGGCGGGGAAGAAGAGGGGATACAGCAAGTATCGCAGCCACGTCAACACCATGGGTATGTTTTGGGCCTTCTTACTTGGAAGTAGCCGTGCGCAGTCGCTAATTTCTATCCAGATCGTGTCGCGTCATTGTACGACTTCAACGATCATGCGTATCGAAGGTTCGTCGAGACGATCAAGGATGCTGTCGACCCTAATGGTATACTTTCGCCTGGAAAGCAAGGTATTTGGCCAAAGCGGTTCCGGGGGGATGAGGTATCAAAGGCGCATCTATGAGTTGCGATATCTGAGTGGATGCTGGAAGTATGTATATTAGTGCTTGAACCTGGAAGTAGATAGCTTGGGAAAGTATCGGTGTAGGCAGCTTAGTCTCTCATTCGACATGTCATGGCGACGCACGATGGTTCGGCCACCGAGACGTTGCCCGTTAAACTCGCTCGAAGCGTGGACGAAGGCAAGACCATAGCAGCCAAATGCGTGTTTATGCTCGAAGTCCGATCAACGGGAGCTGCGATGTGCCTGATCATCTCAGAAGATCGTTCAGGCACAGCGTCCACTGCACATCAGAGCTCGGATCGTTACTACAACGAGCACAGAGTATGAACTGACGAAGTATGTATGTCCAATTATAGTCCTACACATCCACAGAAGAATATGGGTAGGGTGGAGAAGACACGGCTCTGCTAAAAACCAATATTAATCTCCCACAGAGAGAAAAGTTGCTTCCTGGCCATGAAGACGAGCCAGGGAGCAGGCAAGAGTGGGGTAGTGGCATACAACGCGCACAGCAGCGACGACTCTCAGAACGACAAACATTGATCATTCGGTGTCGAGCACGTGCCGCAAGCTGTGCATCGCGAGGTTGTTGATGAGCAGAAGAACGAGCCAGAGCTTGGTTTTACGTGTGAAGAATTTAGCCCGCTCGGACCCCCGTCTTTGTCAGCATGGCTTGGCGCTGCCCGCGCGCCTGAAAACCTCGTCGCAGCTCGGCCTCAGCTTTCCTTCCATATTCACAAAATCACAATGGACGATTAATCAACGGCTATACTGAGCTCTTCATCTCTATAGTTGTCATATTTGCGTCACTAGAACAATACCTGGCACTTTTAGGCTTTTTGCTACGATTTCTATGTTGCTTGAAGCCACCTGCGTGACCATACATTCTTTTGAACAGCGCTGAAGTGTTGAATGTGCTCTTCTGTGTGTGCTTTGCGTATGCTCGTGTGCTTTTGACTAGCTAGGAAGATTCCTTCTCTAGAGTACCGGGGAGCTGACGACGGCAATGTCTGTCAGCCTTGGATCGTATCTGCGGCAACGAAGACGGCGGCCTCGGCCTTACCAAAACCAGATCGGCAGCGTCTACGAGTCGCGCCACCAAGCCTGCACGTCGTTCATGCGCTGTCGTAAGCTGTTCCACGCCCATCGGGTTGGGAGGACGATGATGTACTTTTGGGCGGAGGGCAGCAAGCTCAGACAGGGGCATGATGCCGTATATAGACCAAAAACGCAGGGTTCTGGAGCTTGTGCGGATGCCATGTGTGAAGTGGAACGGATGCATTACTCGTCATCGCGCGTGTCAACTAAGGGCCCTACGAGCTCCCCTTTCTGTGCTCATGTTTTGCTTTGCGATGGACTTGTTCATTCTCTAGTAATCTTACCCACGCGCCCTCTTGCCGTCCGTCCTGCCCCCTTTCCCCGCGCGTATTGCTCTCGTGCACGTTCTGCCGCTCCCCGATCTTCAACCTCCGCCCGAACCGCTTCCTCCTTCCAGACTGGACGACATGGCGTCGGCTCTGAACAAACGCCAGCAGGCGCGTAATGAGCGTGCGCTGCAGGATCTCATCAAGACGGTCCCTGGAAACGGGACATGCGCCGACTGTGGCGCGCGGAATCCAGGTACGTAGGGCAGGCGCATCTCGTTGGGCTCTCAGATGCTAACCAGGTTATACAGGATGGGCAAGCTGGAGTGTAAGTCTACCCATACCACGAAGCGAAACCGTACCCCTCTACGAGCCGATCATCCCTCGACCGTGAGCCCAAACTGACGTCTGCTGTAGCTGGGCATCTTCCTGTGCATGCGATGCGCGGCCCTACATCGGAAGCTGGGAACGCACATCTCCAAGGTCAAGTCCTTGAGTATGGACAAGTGGGACAATGCGCAAGTAGACGTAAGATGTTTCGGACCTCCGCGGTTCATAACGGATAGCTGACACCTGTGTAGAACATGAAGCGCATTGGCAATCTCGAGTCGAACAAGACGTATAACCCGCGCAACGTCAAGCCCTCCATACCCATCGACATCGACGAAGTAGACAGTGCCATGGAGAGATACATACGGGCGAAATACGAGCAGAGGATATACTTGGATGCGTCGCGACCGGGCACGCGACAGAACACAGGCAGCACGAGCTCTGAGGACCGGCCACCGCCATTACCGCCGAAGCCCACCGGCCGCTTTGGATTTGGATTGCGAAAGGCCTCCACCACACGGGATCTCACTCCTCCGCTGTCACCAGGTCTGGGAGGGTTCAGTCAACACGACCAGTCGCCGCCACGCATCAACAAGCCGTCCAGGGTTTTCGGCTCCAACATACACACTTCGGGCGATGGCCTGGATTCGAAGCTTACAACTCTTCGGGACATGGGCTTTCCAGACGACAAGCGTAACGCCACAGTGTTGAAGGGGTTGAATGGGAATCTGGACCGGGCAGTGGAGGCTCTGATTCGACTTGGAGAGCAGGATCCTGGCAGATCGAGAGGAAGCACACCGACACCGGCTTCGCAGCCTGCGTCCAATGGCATTTCGTTCGACACAATCAGCACCGCACCCCCTACCACGTCTTCTACGAACCCTTTCGATGCGTTAGACGCTCCAGCGCAGGCTCCTCAACAGCAACCCCAACTCGCTCCTCTTCAGACCCAGCAAACGTCCTACAATCCATTCCTCCAACAAGCGCCCCAGGGATATGCTCAGCAACAGGCGCCTCAAGGGTATGCCCAGCAACAGGTCCCCCAGCAACAGCAGCAGCAGCAAAACTTCGGCTATCAACAAAACCCATGGGATCAACAGCAGCAAAGCCTCGAGCAGACGTTCCAAGGCATGCAGATATCGCAACAGCAACCTCAACAACCCCTATTCCCGAACCGAACTGGAGGCTACGCTGACTCAACACCCTCGTCTTTCGCCCAAACGAACCCGTACAACCAGTCGTTTACTCCGCCACCGATGCCGCAAATACCCGAACAATACAGCGCCTTCTTCGCACCGCAACAGCCACAGTATCAGTCCATGTCCAATCCCTCGAGCCCAGGAAATCCCTTTTTGAGATCGTCGAAAAGCCAAATGTTTACACCGACCAACCTGGCAAGTTCGAATCCGTTTGGGCAGCCAACGATGCAACAGCAACAGCAACAGATGTCTCAGCCGATGTCTGCTCCGCCGCAGCAGCAGATGCCGAACCCTTGGTCGCAGCAGATGCAACAACAACAGCAGCAGCAGCAGCAACAGCCACAACAACAGCCACAGCCGCAGTATAACCAGGTTTCAACTCCCCAATCGGCGAACCCGTGGCAGACCCAGCAATCAGGCTTCCAAAACCAGGATCCACAACAAAATTATCAGACCCAGCAGCAGAGTTTCCAGAATCAACAGGCACTCTACCAGCAGCAAAGCTCTAATCCCTTCGACAAGAACGCCTCGATCCTTTCGCTATACAACCAGCCCCAGCAGGCACCTCAGCAAGCGCCGCAGCAACAAGCCCAGCCAGCGCCTATGCAAGCTTCAACGCCCGCTGCACAAGTACCTGGACGTGCGAACCCATTTGGCAACATGACCGGCGCACCACAAGGACAAGGACTATCCGCCGCACAAACCCCCGGCCTGAGACATGTCAGCAACGAGAGCGTGGACTTTTCCGGATTAATGAGTGGACGGCATTCTCCTGACGCATTCGCCGGCCTAAGTTCGAGTTTCAGGCGGTAGATACAATTGACATTGTATTGCCTCTTCCTTGTACGGAGCCCTATGAGGAGATCCTTTTCTTTGTTGATACTTTTGATCTGGGGGGAATGTGTTATTGGACATGATTGGAGAGATGGCTTGGAGGTATTGGAGGGCTGAGATTGAGGGAGGGGTTGATCGAGGTTTGTTGTATGATACCTAGCTAGGACGTGCGCTGCATCGGCTTAACACTAATTATTATTCCATTCTATGTACCTAAGGATGTCTCCAACTGAAATGCTGCAGACGAAACCTTGAATCCCTGTGATGCGTCCGCGTATAGCACATGATCTGCAGGAAATCCCAAGCACATGGTTTCAGGGTTGCTTTTTCACGTGCAAACGTGAAGCCACTGTGGCTAGACCTCTCGCGTCTACGTCATTGCTGTGACCCGCGTACCTGTCCCTGAAGTTCGCACCACTATACCCACAACCTACACCCTGCATCATCACCTACCTGAAGTTTACTCGCTGCCTCGATCGCCTTCCCAATACTTGATCTAAACAATACTCTCCAGCTCGAACTCCAATCTGCGATACCAGCCAACATCATGGGTGAGATGCACAGCAGCCTAGCGACAACGTCCAACTAACACCACACAGCTCCCCAACCAGACTACTGTATGCGCACATAACTGTCTAACTCCTACCCGAAAGCTCATACAACACCATAGACAAAACCCTCGAAGTCGATTCGAAAGCGACCCAACAGCGAATCCGCGATGCCTACAAAAAGTACCACCTCACCCACCCCACAAACCTCTCTCTGCCCAACTTCTAACACTCCCCCCACAGAGCAGCGCTAAAGCACCACCCCGACCGCGTCCCCTCTGACTCCCCGGAGCGCGCAAGCCGCACAAAGCGCTTCCAACAAATCAACGACGCCTACTACACGTTGTCAGACGCGACACGGCGCCGCGACTACGACGCCGCACGCACCTACAACAGTTTCACAGGCAGCACCGCAACACCGGACTCTGATTTCGAAGACGAGATCCCAGGAAATGCGGGCGCAGGCACAGGTACAGGCGGCGGCTTCGCCCAAGGCTTCCCCTGGTCCGCCTTTGGTTTCGGTAGCGCGCCCGCCGGCAACACCGAGGAATCCCACAACCGGTTCTCTGAAGAGCAATTCGGTGGTATCTTCGAGGAGATGCTTAGGGAAGAGGGGATGGCGGATCAGGACGCGCATCCCACATCAAAGTTTTGGAGTATAGTTGGTGGGTTGAGTGGAGGGGCCATGGGGTTTATTGTGGCGAATTTCCCGGGGATGGTTGCGGGGGCGGTGGCGGGGAATAGGCTGGGGGCTGTGAGGGATACGAAGGGGAAGAGTGTTTATGCGGTGTTTCAGGAGATGCCGCAGGCGGATAAGGCGAGGTTGTTGAGTGGGTTGGCGGCGAAGGTGTTTGCTAATGTGGTTTCTGGGTGAGCGGGGATGGGGAGGAGGGAGGGAGGGGGATGGGGTGTATGAATGACGATATCCTTGGAGTTTAGCTGGGAACCTGAGTCTCTTTTCACTGTTGGTTTAGATTGGATAATCTACTATATGTACTTCACAAGTTTCATGATGTGAGCTGAGTGCACGCATGGTATGAGCAATGAGGTATAGGAAGAGCAAGTTTTGATTTGCATCTGAACGCCAGGTAGGGCCAAGCCTACGCAAAGGAGGGATATCTCTAACGAAAAGAAAAAGAAAGCTAAACAAGCCTTAACGGAAAAGAACAGGAGAAAACGTCGTCAAACGTCTCCCCACAACGCGCCGTCGTAACGTCGTGCAATAAGAAAAGCCCAACAAGGGCAAAACAAAAGTACCGCCTTTTTCTCCATCACAGCTTCCCCATCACAGCCCCTTCCAATAGTCCCACTTCCTCGCCATCTCCTCACTCATAATCTGCGGCAGCGCCTGTCGTTGCAGAGGATCACTCCTCTGCTCCTCATTTCACCAATCACTTCCCCCACGCGTCAGATTCCCAACGACCCTCGTGATAGTAAGGACATTCTCGACCGTTCCTAGAAGAGGAAGCCGCAGTCAGCTCCTCTTCAACTCTTTTACATGAACTTGCTTGCCATACTCGCCAGACTAGCCAGACCGCCGATGCCGGACGAGACGCTCTGCATGTCGATGTTGCCGAGGCCTGCCATCATGCCTCCGCCGCCGTTGTTGCTGGGGGCGCTCCGCGTGTTGGAGTAGTCGTAGCCTTGGCTGCCGTAGTAGCCCCCGCCGGTGCTGGCGCCCCTGGTGTTGTAGTTGGTGTTGGTGTGCCCTGAGCCAGCGTACCCGCCCCTCGCACCTGATCCCCCCATCTCAGGCAGATTGACGCCGAACTGCCTCGCGAGTTTATGCAAGACGCCGCCGGAGACGAGGGGCATGATGACCATGAAGAAGACTTTGTAGGGGTGGCGTTGGGCGTAGCGCCAGATTTCGCGGAGGAAGTGTTGCAGTTTCTTGTACAGGTGTTGCATGTAGCTGTCGCGGGGTGAGCGCTTGTAGCGCGACGTGGAGCTGTGGTGGCGCGAGGACGCCGAGTACGACGACGAGGCGTAGCCTGGGCGGTATCCGGATGAGGAGCGGCGCGAGGGTGAGCCCCCTGTTGAGAAGGGGTTCCAGGAGCTGCTGCCGTAGCCCATGGTGGTGGGGCGTGGGGTGTGGGTGTTGGTGGAGGAGGGGAGGAGTAGGGTTGGTTTAGGGTGTATGGAGGCTGAAAGGGGTGTTGTTGGTACTCCGAGGTTTGATGTTGATGAGCGACGGGATGAATGCGCGCGAGCGACAGAAGCCGGGATGCGGTGGTGTGCAGTGTATTGATCCGCCCAGCGCATTCAGCGCAAGATAACTCTTGATATGCGCGGCGGTGATGAGGTTCAGCGACAACAACGACTCTATGACTGTGAGTCTTGAAGCCAGCGCAACAGTATCCAGTGGACTAGAAGAGCAGCAGTCGCAACACACAACCGGTGAAGGGATGTGGGTCTCTTGGGCTTCAATCGCCTCCTCTTTTGCCTCACTTCAGCTCAGGTTCTTCCCTGCTTCCTTGACCCTGCCTTGGCCTGATGCGCGGTGCGCGCCCTACTAGCCAACTAAATTCGAGGCTATAGCAACCCAACTTCTGCACACTATGACAACAAAGGCCACACCGTGCGCAAACGACGACTCCGACGCGTAAACGTGGGTAAAATGAGTCAAGGACTAGTAAGGAACACGTCGACGGGTAGAAAAAGACCACAAAAGATGGCACGGTTGGGGAATTCGCTGATGAGGGAAGGAACTTTGGCCAGCTTAAAGATGTGCGCGAACTTGTGGAGCAGGCAGAGGAATGATCGTCGCAGACTAACTGACCGCTTTTTGGTGGTTGGGCGTAGCCGGACGTAGCCCTGCAGGTACCGCCACCTCGATTTATGCCGTCTCAGATCCCACTTGTGCACATGTGCGATGATGTGCGTGAACCATGAAAATCGCGGAGATTATTCGTCTCTACGCGAGGGCAGTGCAACACAGGTGACCAGAACTTCTTTCATCAATATTGGTTATTCTTTGATGGCTACCCGTGACTTTTGACGTGATCGCGATCGAAACAGCCGTTATGCAACGGCCGTTGTGCGCGTACCCTTGTCGCATAAGTGTCTAGAAAACCGTTGCAAGTGTTCGAGACCCAGATGCAGCTGCAAGATGCAGATGCAGCACACGCAATATGGCATTCAACAAATCGTGCTAAGGGCTGGATTGAGGGGACAGACCCGTTCCTGCATGCGCTCCTTGCCCAGTTCGAGACACGTTTGACTGGTTTAAGAGTCAGATCGAATGACTGTTATCGAACAACACACACTCAGTGGAGCAAGCAATACATATATTTATCAGTACAACAGGAATATCAAGGGCCCACTACATACGTGGCCGTCTTCGAGGCCACTATCTTGTATGCAATGTCTACGAAAGCAAGAATCAATTGGATCAGAAGTGTCAGATTGGAGAGCGGGGGATTTGTACCATGTACAACTACATCGAGATGCTTCAACCTTTCTTCCTACTTTTACCGCTCTTCCGCCGCCTCTCAACTCCATGGCCACTTCCTCTGGCAGCTTCCTGAGGTAGAGCTGATGTAGCAGAGCTTGATGCTTGCGCAGCCAAAGCCGGGTCCGACTGGCTGACATGGCTACGTGCTGCAGGAGCCGCTCGCTGAAGTGATGCCGGTGTAGCAGCAGGGACAGGAACACGTCGGGGCACTGATGTGTAGCTAGCTTCAGACACGGCCGAACTCACACTCCGTGTATACTGCGGTTGAGGCGAAGTCGGTGACGTAGAGGACGTAGGACTGAAGTTATGATACTGGTAAGGCTCCACAGGGAACGGAACAAGCCCGGCGGATTGAATAGAGGACGATCTTGTGCGCGACCCGTGTGGCAGGTCAGCCTCGTACGCGGCCTGTCGAGAGGATATAGAACGACCTTGCCTTGGAGGAGTGGTGGGACGGTAATCGACCACAAATTCTGGGAACGCGCCGAGCATTTCTCGAGAAAAGCTGGCGTGCGATGGCGAAGGGACGTAGTGACTAGCATCAGACGCGGAACGGGACGCTGGACGTGGAGATTCCCGTTCCCGTTCCAGGCTACCCTGGTAAGGGTTGATGGGCGCATACACAGGCTGTCCGTCTGGGCCAGGTATGACGAAGCCGGGTGGCGGTGCACGGCTATCTGTGGTTGATACAGTAGATGTACGTTTGCGACTGCTGGGCTTCTCCTTCGACTTTGATCCAAAGAGCGAACTTCGCTTCTGGTCTTTCTTCGATCTGGAGGAACTGCCGTGCTTGCTTGTCGCATCGTCTCTAACCACACTTGTGGGGTAGGAAGCACTGTTCGGCCGAGAGTGGATGTCAGAGCGAACTGCTGTTGTTCTTGGACCGCTGAGTCGTGAATCATACGCGCGTAACTCTTCGGGACTAAGTAATACGTTTGGATTACCCGATGCTCTTCCTATCCGGATCTTGTCGAGTACGCGGCGGAATAGTATTTCCTCGTATTCAGCGGCATCGAAGTCGTCGCCGAGAAACTCATCATAATCCTGTTGATGACCACGGTCTTGGTATGTTGCCTCTCCCAAAGCTGCTGCCCTGCCCTCCCAGGCACTAATATCCATATCATTAAAGTATAGCTCATCCGGATTGATGCTCTTGCCGTTCAAAACCGGCTGAAACGCCTGATCTAATACAACGCCACCCTTCTCATCGTCGCTATCCAATTCTTGAAACCTATGCACGTCGTTCTGCCCCCCCTCGTAGTATCTCCCCACACCCGACGAGCCCCCTGGTGGTCTTCCCCAGCGGGGCATAGTGTAAGGAGGAGTTCGCGGCCGACCACCTAGACCGCCTCCTCGGAAAAAGCTGACTCGATGGGCTTGTCCAAAAATGCAGCGTGGCCCACGACGGTGACACCAGTTGCGCCGATGAGCCAGAGAACAGTGGAAAAGGGCGAGGCCCAGAGTCCGAGAGGAATTGCAATGACGAAGAGCGTAGTGTATAGCTGGGAGGTGCTCGCGCGCCAGCTACCGAGCTGGAGATCGTTGCCCTCTAGCTTGCCGATTCCGAACATACCACCGACCACGAGGATGATGACAAAGAGGAGCATCAAGTTGGTGAGTAGGCTGTAGATGCTGAGCATAACGAAGACGGCGGCATAGTTGCTCGAGAAGTAGCCCAAGTTGTAGTTGACCCTGCTCTGAACCTCGCTGAAGTTGGCGGGCTTGGAGATGCGCTTGAAGTCGAAGAACTCGGAGATGGGTCGCAGGTTGGCGAATCGCGACGAGACTGAAGTGGAGCGGATGCTGTCGAAGCGTCCGCCCAAGTTCATCCGGGATGTCAGGGCATCGATGGGGATGCTGAAGCGAGACATGACGGAAGGCGTGTGGGTCGTGATTTCGGGGGGTGGTGTTTGTTGACGCTGGTCGGGGGTAATGAGGGTCTGCTGTTGTTCTTCGAGTTCTTTAGGGGAAGTCATGGTCAGTTCAGCTGCTGATAGTGGTGGAAGTCGAGGGAAGGCTGGAGATGTGTCCTCTAGAGGGGAGGGAGGTGGAATTGTATGGAGTAGATGGCTGCCTTACGTGGATGGGAAAGAGTCGCGAGAGAGTGAATGCGCTGACGCGGCTGAAGTGAGTGTAGATGGAGTGCAAGTCGAGTTGTTGAGGAGGTTGCGTGTCGCTGACCGTATGGGAACTTTTGTTGGCCCCTGCCGCGAATCCCGTAGTTCAGGGTCGCGCCTGCCCACAGCCACAGCCACACGCTCAGCCGCGTCTCACATGCAAGTCGTGAAGAGGCCACATTTTTGATTCAATTGCAGAGACTTGGAGTGAAAGTGGAGAGTGACTGCACTGCGTAGAGAGCCTCTTTATCGCGCAGGCCTGCTACACCTGTGTCCCGTCGACAGCGGTCAGACTAATTGGGCCACGTTCCGTCACTCGCGGCACTACTGGACATCTGGCGGCACAAGCCTGCAGCCTCCCTATCACTTGCTCGCAGACCAGCCAAACTTCATCCACCCCAGCCATGAGATCTCACGCGTTGCTCGCATTGGTCTTGTGCCTCTTTGCAGCATTCGCCGCTGCCTGGACCAAAGAGGGTGCGTATCCCAATTCCATGTCGTCTTCAAGTGCATGCTTGCGGCCACATATGCGCCTTCCCCACATGCATTTCCCCAGCTCCAGCTCATGTGCAACTGCGAGCTACTTGCTGACAGCGCACTGCAGACCACGAAATCTTCCGCATCCGTGACGAAGTCGCCAAAGCCGACGGCGCCAACATCACCTTCTACGATCTCCTCGGCGTCAAGCCCAGCGCGTCCCAAGACCAATTGACCAAGGCCCTCCGCAAGAAGTCGCGCGAACTGCACCCGGACAAGGCCCGCAAGAACTTTGTTACCGAATATGCGAAGACCAACCCAGCGGGAAAGAAGCCGTCCAAGAAGGAGACCGACGCGCACCTGAAGAAGGTCACCGCCGCCTACCAGCGTCTCTCGGTCGTGGGAAAGCTCCTCAAGGGTCCTGAGCGCGAGCGTTACGACCACTTCCTGAGGAACGGCTTCCCAGCATGGAGGGGCTCTGGCTACTACTACGAGCGCTTCCGCCCTGGCCTCGGCTCCGTCATCTTCGGTCTACTTGTCGTTCTCGGTGGAGGCTTTCACTACTTCGCCCTGGTCATGGGATGGAAGCGCCGCAGGGACTACGCCGAGAGGTTCGTCCGCCAGGCGCGCAAGACTGCTTGGGGTGACGAGAGTGGTCTCCAGGGCATTCCTGGAGTTGACGCCGGCGCCGCCCCTGTGAACGCCCAGCAGTTCGAGAACGAAACCGCCGAAGAGACCCCTGAGGAGGTTGGCCCACGCAACCGTCGCGAGCGACGCGCCATGGAGAAGGATGCGAAGAAACCCAAGAAGGCACAAGCTGCCAAGAAGGCGCGCGACGACGGCATCAGCACCCCAATCGAGGCAGAGGTCATCTCCGGTCCCCAGGGAGCTAAGAAGCGTATTGTCTCTGAGAACGGCAAGATTCTAGTCGTCGACTCCGTCGGCAATGTCTTTTTGGAAGTTGAGAACGAGGATGGCATGAAGGGCGAATACCTTGTCGACGTACGTATATCCATATCCCCAACACACCGCATCCACTAACACCACCCAGCCCGATGAGGAGCCCCAGCCCACCATCTACGACACCCTCCTATTCAAGCTCCCCATGTTCGCCTACAACCAAACCGCCGGCCGCATCCTCGGCAAGAAAGAATTGCTCGACAAGCCACTGGTCGAGACATCCAACCTGACTGAAGAAGAGGCCGCCATCCAGAACGCCACCGCCCCCAACCTCAATGGCGAAGCAAGGAAACGCAAGGCCATGGCCAAGAAGGCGAGGTAGCCATATGTACACAGACACTACAACGCCGTAGCGCTGCAAAATTTAGCATCGATGTTTGGTGATAGATAGACAAAAAGGGTACTGGACTATGCATTTGTGTAAGATATAGATGAACTACAAGGTGTGCTTCGCAATAAAACTGGCCTTCAACACTTTCAAAGCCCTTGCACGTTAACATGATTGTTAAGTTTACACTAGACTATTAAAGCATATAAAGTACTTCTAAATAAGTAAATTTATAAGAAAATAGGCCTTCTATTTACTTACAGTAATAATTAGCTAAAAATAAAAGTTTCTAGTACTAAGCCTAAAGATAAGCTAGAAATAAAAAATTTCTTAAATTATTAAAAGGTACCTCTATAATAGTACTATAAAACTCTATAAGCTTTTTTAAGTATAAAGAAATAACTAAAGTTATAAAGTATAGTTATAGTAGTAAATAGTAAAAGCTTTAGATATATAAAATCTAGCTCTAATTTTTCTTTTCTTTCTCTCTTATACTATATTACCTAAAACACTAAGTAAGTACTACTATTAGTTATTACTATTACTATTACTCTTACTAACTTAAGAGCTTTAAAAATATTCTCTACGTTTAACTATAAGAGTTATATAAAGATTAGATAATAATATTATATTAAATTATAATATTATTATAGTAAGACTTATAAGAAGTACTTAAAAGTAATAATATATAGTATAAAGTTATTAGGCTAATATAGGCCTAATATCTAAGAAACTAAACTATTATATATTCTCTAGCTAAAATACTTAAAGTTCTAACTAAGTAGATAAAATAAAAAAGAAATTATAATAGTTAATATTTTTAGCGCGTATTAATAACGTAGTTATAGATTATATAGTATTATAAGTAAGTAGAAAGTATAGCGTTAGCTAAGTATAAAATAGAAATATAAGTTATAAAGAAGAAGAGAGTAAAGTAGATAGTAGCGTAAACTTATAGACCTAGTACTACTAGAGTACTTATATAGAGAATACTATACTAGATATAAATATAAGATTATAAGTAGAGTAGTTAATAATAACTACCTTAGAGCTAAGAATATCTATAAATATCTTAGTTAAGTAGAGATATATACTATAATTAGCTTAGTAGACTTTAAAAGTAATATAGTTAAAAGAGTTTATAAATAACTAGCTAGTTCTTTCTAAGTACTTATCTAATAAATAAAGTAAGATAACTATAAGCTTTCTATAGTTATTATACGCGTAAAATATATTATAAAGTTTTAGCTTACTAAAGTTATAGTTATAAAAGTTTTAAATAAACTTTTTACTTTCTTATAGATTAAAGTATAGCTACTATAGTAAAGACTAATTATTACTTATCTATTTAACTTTATATTATAAGTATCTATAATAGCTAGTATAAGAGTTATTTATTATATATTAAATATAAAAGTCTAAAACTTAAGTAATAGTGTACTTTATTTTACTCTTATTAGTAAAGTATATATTAAGTAGAGCTTAATTAGTAGCTTATAGCTATCTAGAAAAAGTATTATTCTTATAAAGCTATAGTAGCTATAGATAAAATATAAAGAAGAAGCTTTTAAAGCTATTAGATAAGTTTAGTTTATAAGCTATATAGTTAATTACTTAAGTAATTTAGTAAAGGCCTATATTCTTATAATTAAGAAATTTTACTAAACACTTTATATATATATACTTTATATTTAGTAATACTTAGTTACTAATATTAAATTTAGAAGCTAGATAGTAGTAGATATTAGTAAACTTTTTTATCTTATTCTAGATTTATATAATTTTATTATAAAGGTATTAATAGGTTATATCTATATAAAAGATAAGCGTGTTAGTATTATATAACTACGCTAGCGCTAGAGTAGTATTAGTAATAGCGTAGAGTAGCTTAAAGCTAAAGTAGAGTTAATATTTCTTTATAGCCTAAAATAGAAAAACTCTAGTTACTAAGCTAATAGCTAAGTTTACTTTAAATTCTATAACTAGTAAAAGGTAAGCCTAGTTATTCTAGAGATAATTAATATAGAATTATAAGTATTACTTTAGATTTATATTAGTATTTTTAGTCTAGCTATCTATTTTAGAGTAATATATAGTACTAAGTTTAGAATAGATTTTAAAGTATTTATAAAAGTAACACTAGAAGTAGAAGGTAAACTAATAACTATAGTTAGATACTAAGGTCTTAGAGTATTCTTTCTCTTACTATATATATTTAAAAAACTTATTAATAATAAAAAGTACTTTTATATTTTTTATAGCTATAAACTTTTTCTTCTTAAATAAGTAGTCTACTACTACTATAATATAGTAATAAAAATAACTATACTATATAGATATTAGTAGTAGCGTAATAAAGTTAATAAAGATATTCTTCTAGTAACGCTTAGAGACTAAAAGTAGATATAGAAGTTTATATTTAGTATAATAATTAACTTTAGACTACTAACATATTATATAGTTATTAGTAAACTAGGTAATTATATCTATTATACTTTACTAATAATACTATTAACTAACTTACTAGTAGATAGTAGTATAACTACTATATCTACCTAAAAGTAAGTTATAAGTATTCTTAATAATCTAGGTTTAGAGCTTCTTACTAAAAAAAATAACTAAGTAGTTATTACGTATAAAGATCTTACTATTATTACTAGATTCTAAGTTATTTAACTCTAAACGTATACTCTTAATAATAAAGTAGTATAAAATATAGTAATTACTATAATTTAGAGTATTTCTAATAGCTATAAAATAACTATCTAAAAGATAAAGCGTATTAGTAATATTCTAAGTTAATATAGTTTCTACGTCTTTAAGATTATTATAAAGATTATATATTTCTTAGAGTAAGAACTATATAAGGCTTATAGTAAAGTATTCTAGAATTAAGCTAGTCTTATTAGACTTATATATAAGTATAAGAAAAGAAGAAAGATTATACTCTATATTGCCTATATAGAGGCTAGTAAGTTAGATAGTAGTATAGCTACCTCTATTCTATTAGTAGTTTTCTAGAATTATCTAATACTAATACTAGATATAATTATTATTAATATATTTTAGTAAGTCTTTTATTTATTATATAAGACTATCTAGTTTAGTGTCTTACTTACTAGAATAATATTTAACCTTAAAGTTAAATTTCTCTAGAAATTTAGTCTAGTAGACTTAATATCTATTAAGATATTATTTAGAATAGAAGTATTCTAGACTATAGTAATTTATTAGAACTTTAATAGTATTAGTAGCTTTAGTAAGCTTAGAGTATTATTTCTTAAACACTCTAATAATTACTAAGAGCTCTTTATTATAGATCTTATAGTTATATTTTATTAAAGTTATTTTCTTAGATAGATAGATAATAGATCTAATAGTATTATTACTCTAAATCTATAATAAGATAGTAGTATAGACGTAGTCTAAAGCGTTTGTTTCTAGAATATACTTAAAGTTAGAATTAAAGTATACTAATATAACCTTACTATAGAAAGCTTATTTAAGCTTATTAAAAGTATAAAAAGCTTCTAAAGTTATATAAAAGAAAGATAAGTCTCTATAAGTAAGGTATAGAAAAAGTTTTACTATATTAGAGAACTTATATATAAACTAGTAATAGAAGTTTATAAAATCTAGAAATACTTAAATATTCTTTAATATTTTTAGAAGAAGCTAATTCTAAATTATAAAGACTTTTTTAAAGTTTATCTTAATACCTTTAAATATAATAATAAGCTTTAAAAACTTTACTTTCTTTTATATAAATTCTAACTTTCTCTCTAGGCCTTAGAGATAGAGTCTACTACGTTATATCTTATAATATTATACTATATTACAAATAATAAATAAACTTTCTAGCTATTAAAACTAAGCCTAATAAGCTTAAACGTCTTTTACTATCTACTTACTTATACTTTCTTTTCTTATATATTTATAACAAAGACTTATAATTCTATATTAACTTATTTATTACTACTAATATTATATAAATAATACCTAGTAGTACTACTATATTATATATAATCTCTCTTAAAAGTAAGTACTACTACTACTTCTATTATAGTTATAATTATCTAAAAGCTTAAGAAAATTCTAGAATTAATATATCTATAGTATTATAAAAGAGCTATACCTTTTTTATAGTCTACTACATTAGCTCTAATATATTAGAATAGCCTTAAAGGTACCTATAATTCTTTACTAAGTCTATTACGTATTATACTATAAGCTTATTAATAAAGCACGTCTTCTAAGTTACTATATTTATTAAATTAATTATTTACTACTCTATCTAACGCTTACTATATCTTATATATTACTAATACTTACTTACTATATTTTTAGTATAAATAATATTAAGAGCTTATAAGATCTCTTTCTTATAACTATAATACTTTAGATATTAGAAGTTATTAGAGCTAGAGACAATTAATAATTAGAGATAATTAAGTATATTATAATTAATCTACTACTAAAGAAAGTTAGAATAAAATCTCTAGCTATATACTTAAGAGCTAAGTAATTACGTATCTATAATTAAGTAATTATAACTACTCTTCTACTTTAATATACTCTCTAGAGTAGTAAGAGTATTAATCTACTCTACTAAAATTAATTCTATTAAATCTACTATAATTAGTATACTCTAGTAGAGTCTAGGCTTAAGAATTTAGAGTATAGTAGTAGGTTATAGCTTAACTAAGCGTTTAATTATACTTAATACTAATAGTAGTAAGCTCTTACTTATTTAAATAAGGCCTAATAGCCTAGAAATTAACTTTATTAGTTTAGAAATTATCTTATAATAGTCTAGAATATAGCTAATAGCTATAAAAATTTAGGTATTTAACTAGTAAGAGATAATTCTAATAGTAAGATCTAGACTTCTAATCTCTTTTAGGTAAAGTTTATAGTATAATTAATAGCTTAATAAGCTACGCTAGCTTTCTATGTAAGTGCGCGCTTAGGCTAGAATTAGAAACTTTATAATAATAAGTTTTCTAATTCTTCTCTTTTTTACTATAATTATCTACTTTTATATTATTAAGACGCTTAAGCTAATAAGCTAATAAGCTACCTATTTAATTAACTTTTCTACTTAAGATTCTTAGCTCTTAAGTTTTAGCGCCTTTAAGTTCTGCGCTTAATTCTTTACTCTACTTAATACTCTACTCTACTTACTTCTCTATTCTCTTTATTACTATAGTAAGTTCTTACTTTTATATCTAAATTAATAGCTAACTATTATAATTTAGTCTAATAACTTAACTTCTAACTCTAACTTTAGCTATAAGCACTAGCGCTTTAGCTCTAACTATAATAGCGCTCTACGCTCTAATTATAATATCTCTAGTAGTAGTAATTATAATATGTAAGCTAGTACTTAGCGTAATAGCGCTTAGTATAATAGCGCTCTTCTTAATAGCGCTCTATAGTTAAGCGCTTAGCCTCTTTACTACGCTTAACTTAAAAACACTACTACTTAAATTCTACTTTTTTCTTCTAGAATAATAGTAGCTAATAGTCTATTCTTTAGTAGCTTTACCTAAAGTAATTAAGCTTCTAATACTTAACTATCTTAGAGCTTTATAAATTCTAATAATTAACTAGATTAGAGCTTTAAAGTAACTAGTAGCTTTAGTAATAATAATCTCTATAAGAATTATAAGTAATTAAAGTTATATACTAAGCGTACCTACTTAGATTATAAAGCCTCTTAGTTTAATAACTTTAATAACTAGAATATCTAAGAGACTATTAAGCTTATTTCTAAGAGTAGTATCTTTATTACTAATAATACTTTCTAAACTTAGAATTTAGGCTTTTAGTAATTTAACTACGTTAAGAACTAAAGCGCTTAAGATTAAAAGAAGTAAGCGTCTCTAAGTAATAGTTATAGTTATAGTTACTCTTATAAAAAGTTTAAGAGTAAGACTTCTATACTTAAGACTTTTCTAGATTATTTATATCTAATATATACTAGTTATTAGTATAAGTAAGTTAAGGTATTATCTAACTATAATACTTCTTAACTTTCTAAGTATAAGCGTTATATTTATTAGTAGCTTCTTAATAATATTTAGAAGACTAATTATTTTAAGCAACTCTATTAGATTATATATTATTTATTCTATAACTTTTATAACTACTATACTACTAATTAAGATCTATATAATTACTTTATAAGCTTAGTAGATTACTATAGTTCTAAAGTAAGTTTATAATTTTTTTCTTTTTAGTTTTTTTAATCTTTTACTAACTTAATAATAGCGCTAGAGTACTAAGAACACTATTAAGTATTATAAGTAGCTCTACTAAAATCTCTACGCTTATAAAAAGTAAAAGAAAAAAGCTAAGAGTAGTTCTAAGACTCTAGCTAAATTATTAGATAGAACTTTTAAGTTCTTAAGTAAAAAGAGCTTAAAGAGTACTACGTCTATAACTTTCTAAAACTCTAATTAATATAGTACTTATAGTAAGTTTATAATACTAAGTAAGAGAATAAGAAAGATTAATATAAGTAGTAGTTAGATACCTCTACCTATAATTTCTACTTAGAGTTATCTACCTATAGCCTTTAATCTAATACTATAATACTTAAAATACTATTATTAGAGCTTATTTTAGTAGCTACTACTACTAACTTTCTAGCTATAGGCTTCTTAATTTAGAAATTAGCTACTATAGAATTAGTAGTAAAATTAGTATAGTTATTATTAGTCTTAGTAGCGTAACTACTAGTCTTAGTAGCGTAATTATTAGTCTTAGCTATATAATAATTATTTTTAGTATTATAATTCTTAGCTATATAGTTATAGGTCTAATAGCTCTATATCTAGTATTATAAGTAATAAATTCTATTACTATACTTAGCGTTAGCTAGCTAAGACTAAGCACATAAAGGCGCTACTATATACTAAGTATAATTAGATATAGCTTAAGATTTATATATAGACTTAAGCTACTAAGACTACTTATCTATAAGCTTAGGTTAAGAACTTTAAGAATAGCTAAAATAGTAAGCTAGCTTTTAATAAGAATAACTATAAGAGTTATAATTAGAGAGATTATTAGTATAGTAGTTAGTAAGTTAGTAGCTATATAGGTTAGTCTAGTAGAAAAGTTTAGTAATTTATTTACTTTATGCTTATATTAATTATTATTAATTACTTCTCTATAACTAGGCGCTAGTTAGAGTAACTAAGATCTAGCTTAGGTATAATTAATCTTTATAGTAGTAGTCTAAATAAAGATCTCTTTACTCTATCTACTTCTTAAGAATTAAATATTATAAATTTTATAAGTTAAGTAGCTATTTAAACTTCTTAAACTATTATTAGATAAGTAATTTAGTTAATCTATCTATAGGTATAATTATAGTCTCTAAATACTTAACCTTAAATAATTCTTTAGTATATTTCTACTATAGCTATATATTCTAGATATTAATATATCTAAGCTAAGTATTAATATACTTATTCTTTCTAATAACTAGTCTAATTATCTACTAATTATTATATTAGATAGTCTAGAGTTCTCTAAGATTAAGCGCTAGCTTCTTAAGAAAACACCTAAGCGCTATAGCTTTCTTAGTAGTATACTTAAGAGTAATTAGCTCTACTTCTATAGTAGAGGTAGTAACTATACTTTACTTTATAGCTTTCTAAAAGATTATACCTTTATATAATATAGTAATATATCTATAAGATAATTAGTAAGTTTCTAGATTATTAGTAAAGAATATATCTTTAGTAATTATTAGATTAGGCCTATTATAGTTACTATACTAGATTATATTAAAGTAAGTATAGTAAAGATATATAATTACTTACTCTATAGCCTTTTTATATCTATTACTTAGGTTTATAAGAAAGTATAAGAGCTTTAAGATAGTATACACTATATCTAGTTAGAGTATAATTACTATATAAAGTATAGAGCTAACTATTTTCTAGTATCTCTTAATCTTAGGCTTAGTTACTTCTTTAGTATTCTTAATTAGCTCTTCTAATAGTAGAGGTATTAAAAAGAAAGATCTATCTTTAAGCTTAAACTTCTTAAGTATCTTATTTATATACGTATTATAAATAAGTATAATTATCTTTAGATATTAGTTTTTAATTATATAAATACTAAGAAACTACTCTATATCTCTCTAATCTTAGATCTTATACTTACTAGAGATTTTAGCCTATATAGCTATTACGCGTTACTCTATACTTTTATAATAAAGTAATAGAATATTATTAATATAAAAGAGAATAAGAATCTTTTATTTTTAATTAAAGAAAAGGTAAAGCTCTTCTTAAGAAGCTATTATACTAATAGCTCTTAGCGTTTCTAAAAACTTCTTATACTATAATAGTAAAGAGTTTTATAATTTATAGAGCGCGTAGTTAAGCTATATATATAATTTTAGCTTTCTAAAGCTATCTAGTATCTTATAGATTACTAGGTTCTCTACTATAATCTTTATATTAAGAAACGCTTCTATAATATTAAACTATTTAATCTCTAGATTACTCTAGGTAGTAATTACTATTATAGTGTAAAAGAACTTTATAGTAAGTATTACTATATAAGTAGTATTAATTAAGTTCTTCTTCTAGAGATTACTATAAACTATAATTTAAGCTTTATATTTAAGAAGATAGCTATTCTAATTATACTTATAAGTTTATATCTATTTTAATAGAAGTAGCTAATCTTAAGCTTTTAACCTATAGATTTCTGTCTAGATTCTCTTCTTACTTAGCTAATTAATCTTTCTCTTAGAGGTATCTTTAAAAAGCGTATATATTAGATACTAAATTAGTTATTTCTATAATCTAGGTAGCTCTTAGAGATTATTATAGTGTTAGTAAGTAGCTTTTAGCTTATACTTACTAAGTATAGTAGCTATAATAATAGAGTTTATAGTCTTATAGCTAGCTTAATTATTCTAGTCTTTTTAAAAACTAGAGAGGTAGGTTTTATAAAAGTTAATCTAGGCTTACTTATTAACTAAGCCTATAATTACTACATTTACACTACTTATACTATTACTTTCTAGTTAATTACTAGGCTAAATAAACTACTTACTCTTACTTTTAAAGCGTTTTAATAGTTAATAGATATTTAAAAAAAAAAAGTACTTAGGCTTTTTATCTATAACTCTTCTACTATAGCGCGTTCTAGAGAATTTAGCTACTAGCTAATTTTATAGCTACGTTAATTATTAAGAGAAAGCTACTAATTTAGATAGCCTACTTCTTAGTCTCTTTAGCGCTTACTCTAGTTAAGCTAGTTTCTTATCTATTTCTATAGAACTAGAGTTTATTATAATAAGCTTAATAAATAGAGTTAGATCTTCTAATCTATATATAGAAGGCTCTTTACCTCTAGACTCTAATAAATTAGCTCTTTTAGGCGTATATACTACTCTTTAACTATTAGAAACTTTATAATTACTTTAATTACCTATCTCTAAAATCTTACGCTTAGACGTAGGTTCTAGAGTAGTAAGCCTAGTAGAAAGCTACTAATTATTAGAAATTTCTAATAAAATACTAGCCTTATACTCTATCTCTATTAAATTAATAGAGCTTTAATTATATTTAATAGGTAGGCTAACTTTATTACTTTAATTATAGCCTACGTTACTTTTAAGATCTTACTTAGTAGTTAATAGCTCTACTATACTTACTATTTAATTAATAGAAAGAATATTAAACTTCTTTATAGAATTAATAAGCTTACTATTATTAAGTATTTTAACTTACTTAATTACTTAATCTCTAGTTAGCTTCTCTTTATATTTACCTTAATAGAACTTTTACTTATTAAAAGTAATATTATAAGTTATAATTACCTAATTAATTACTAGTACCTATATATAATATATATTAGAAGCTTAATAGCTAATAAGATATTCTATATAGCTATAAGGCTTAACTTTAAAGTCTTAATAGTACTTTCTAGCTACGCAATTACTATTAAGTAGATACACTTAATAGCTATAAGTATAGATTCTACTCTAATCTAGGTAAAGATTAGTAGCCTAGTGCCTAATTTTAGGTAGCTAATAATATTAGAAATACTTTCTAAACTATTTATATAATACCTAATCTAGAGATTAATAGCTATAAAGCTATAATAGACTTATTTTATAAAGTTAAGCTACTATATTTATAATTACTAGCTAGAGTCTAGCTAGAAGATTAGCGCTTATACGTATCTTAATTAACTTAGTAATAAGCTTTTAGCTAGCTCTCTCCGCTAAGCTATTAAGCTTATAGGTATATAGTAAAAGTGTTATAATTATAATTCTCTTCTCTTTAGCCTATTTCTTATATTTTAAGTACTTTCTCTAAGGCAGTATTACTATATTATTATTCTAATAGATTTCTATAATCTTTTACTAATAGCAGCGCTTAACTACTACTATAAAGCTTATAATAACTTTTATTATAAAGTCTAGCGTCTTATTCTTTAGATTATAATTATATAGCTTATCTAAATAATTTTTCTTAATAATTAAAGTCTATTTATTAAGCGTATAGCTTATAAGAAAGTTAAATAGATTCTATAATACTCTAAAAAAGAGACGTAGTAATAGCTTATAAAAATAATAAAAGATTCTTTAAGACGTATAAGTAGTAGTATAATTATTATATTTACTACACTATATATTTATAATCTTTATATTCTAGGTAGCTTTAATAAAAGTCTTAAAAGCTTACTTATCTAAGTAGCTAGATCTTTAGTACTAAAGATTAGCGTTACTAGTGCGTAATTATAGAACTTATAAGTAGGTAATAGTATTTATAATAATAAAATTAGAAGAATAGATAAAAGAGTTATATTTAATAAATAAGAGGTTAAATCTATACTTAAGAGTTATAAGAATAATAAACGCTTCTAGCGTACCTATTCTAATTATATAATTATAGCCTATATACTATATACTACTATTTCTAAGAAGCTTCTCTAAGATAATATTAGTATAGAAACTAGAGATAATCTTAATACTAGTAAGCGTAAGATTAGCTTTTCTAGATTCTTTAGAGGTACTAAGAATAAGATAAAGTACGTAATTACTAATACTAATTACTAGAAGAATCTAGCTACTTACTTTAACTATTTCTCTATTAGTTTTAATAAAGAAATTAAGCTTAATTAAAGCTTTATTATTAACTAAATAGACTATAGCTCTACTATTAAGAATTGTACTAGCTAAGAGCGTATAAAGCTTATAGTTTATACTAAAGATAGAAGGCCTAAACTTAGTAATTAGCTTCTTAGAGTAAATAATTATTAAGACTATATTACTTAGATACTTAAAAGCTAAAGCGCTTATCTTCTAGCTAAATTACTTAACCTTCTTATATAAGCTACTCTACTTTTCTTTATAATAGTGCTTCTAAATCTTTTACTTATCTTAAGCTAAGAGTTCTATTAGTAAAACGCCTAGTAGTCTAGATCTAGTAATTATAGTCTATAATTAGTAATATAAAATAGGCTTCTACTTATACTTTGCGTTAGGTTTATAGAGATAAGGCTTAGGTAGTAAGCTTAACTACTTTTTACTTAACTTAGTAGAAGTAAAGAGTTAACTTATAATAGCGTTAAAGATTATATTAGCTTTTCTCTTTCTAGTAGTAATTAATATCTTTTAGAAAATAATACTAAATACCTTACTAAGATTATTAAGGCTTAACATATTCTTCTTAAGAGCTATAGTAAATAATTAATTATATTACTACTAGTAAGCTTACTTAGAGTTAAACTTCTTAACTATAGAGAGAAAGTTAGTAATTATAAAAAGTTCTTTAACTTTTAAAAGCTTAAAGATCTTTACTTTCTAGTAGAGTATTAACTAGTTATTAAACTACTTTTTAGTAGTTTCTTTCTAAGTCTTCTTAAGATAAGTGTAATACTTTATATAAACTATATATTACGTAGTTTAATTTATAAAAGTAAGTATAGTCTTAAAAGTCTTTATAAGAGACTAGACTATTCTTCTATTATTACTTATAGTTATAAGTAATAGATAATTAGGCGTAATAGTATATATAATCTAGGTCTTAATATTATTAATCTTCTTACTCTTTCTTAACTACTACTTAGACTTATAGTTCTAGTAAGCTATAAGTATAGTACTATTCTTAGTCTTATAATTATAATCTTATAAGAGAGTATTATACTTATAAGTAGCTTTATTATACTTATTTTTTTAATTCTTAGTTAGCTTTACAGAGAAAGAAGCTAGAGCTATAGACTCTAGAACTAGAAGGTTAAGAAACTTAGGTTTCTAAGTATCTATATATTTAATATCTAGAAGATTAGAATTAATCTCTTTCTAGATACTCTTTTTATTATAGTATTACTTAAAAAGCGCAAACTAGGTATTCTAGTTAGATTACTTCTTAAGAAGCACATCTATAGCTATAATAGCTATATTATAATTACTTATATCTATAGAGTTAGAGCGTAGAATTAATATAGTAATATAAAGAAGTAGGTAGTAAGTAAGTAATTACGTAGAAGAGGTTCTAATTACAGAACGTTTAGAGAAAGTAGAGTAGAAATAAAATTAACTAATCTATCTTTTAGTAAGCTTTAATATATAGTAAGAATTAGTTTTATAATTAAGTAGCTAGGCTTATAACTATTAGAGCTAGAGATAATTAATAATTAAAGATAATTAAGTATATTATAATTAATCTACTACTAAAGAAAGTTAGAATAAAATCTCTAGCTATATACCTAAGAGCTAAGTAATTATGTATCTGTAATTAAGTAATTATAACTACTCTTCTACTTTAATAAAAGTCTATTAAAAACTCTCTCTTCTTATCTAACTAAGGTATACTTTACTTAAACTTATTATTTATAAGTTAGTATTATACTAGCTATATAGAGAAGAAGGCGTCTTAGATAGATATAAAGCTAAAAGTCTATTTTTTATACTTAGCTATAAAAAGAAGAAAATTACTTATAAGCTTATTATCTTTTAGCTACTTTATAGTAAGACCTATACTATTATTAGAGAAGTTCTAGAAGTAGTTATTATAGAGAGAGATATAGTCTTTTATAATTAGCTAGTTCTTATTCTTAAAGTCTAGTATAAACTTATTCTTTTTATACTAATTATTATAGAGAGAAAGAGTAGACTACGTATCTTATAGTACTAGAAACTTAAGTTTAAACTTATTTATAGACTAGATCTTATTATAAATAGCTATATTAATTAATTATAATAGATAGAAGTAGAAGAAATATAAGAATATAGAAAAGAGATAAATAAAAAGATAGAGAGCTATTAAGTAGAAGTTATTATCTACCTTTTAACTCTTTATTAAAAGAATTATAGTATACTTTTATAAAGCGTTCTACTTTATAAGACTCTATTAAGTATTAAGTATTAAAACTTTATAGTCTTAAACTCTTATAACTCTTATAACTCTATTAAGACTTAAAAGAAATATATACTATAAAACTCTTAAGACTCTTTATTAAGACTTAAGAGAATATATACTTTAAAACTTTTATAACTCTTATAATTCTATTAAGATATAGAGAAATATAGTACTCTTAGACTTTTTAGTACTTTATAGAGAATTAAGAGAAATATAGTATAATAGCTTAAACTAGGTATCTATTTAAAAGTTTAATATTATAGATACTTTTTAAGCTATATAAAATTATATAACTTTTTAATTTCTCTATACTTTAGTATAAAACTTATAAACTAAGAAAAGCTTAGCTACTTAAGCCTATTTCTTTATACTCTTAGTATAGACTTATAAAACACTAGAAGCTTAGCTATCTTTACTCTCTTCTTCTAAGTAAAGCTTATAGACGCTATAAACTTTATAGCTTACTTTTAATAACTAAATTATATTAAAGATATATACTACTATATACTATAAATAAAAGTATTTAAGAAATATATTTATATTATAATTATATACTATATTACTTAGCTACGTTGTACCTACATTATAGAACTAGTATATTTAATAAATAATAAATTCTAACTTAAGAATATTTATAAGTAGCTCTATATTAGTAAGTTTTATTACTATACGTAGAAGATAATTATTATAAGTTTTCTTTATCTTACTAAAGATAATAATATTATTAAGATAAGCTATATAGAACTTATTTAAGTATTTATATAGTATATTATTAATATAAATCTAGAAAGTTCTAGAACTATTATATATTCTAAAAGATATAACTATATACTAGCCTCTCTAGGCCTAAGAGATAGAGCCTATAGCGTACTTTTTTTAAAATTAAGTAATTACGTAATTATATAATTACGTAATAATATATTACTATATTAGACTCTAAAAGTAAACTTAAAAAATCTCTAACGTAAGTTTAGATTTATAACTTATAACACTTATACCTATACTACTACTACTATTACTATTACTACTAATATAATAGTTACTATACACGTAATTATAATAGACTAACTACTTTATATTTATTATATATTACTAATAGCTATCTAAACTATTAACTAGTACTAGTACTAGTTTTATATAATTACGTAACACTAAAAAGAAACTAAGTAAGCTTATTACTAGTATAAAGCTTCTAAGATAATCTAAGATACTTATATAATACTTATATAATTACTAGTAACCTATATTCTATATATAATTATCTATAAGTCTAGCTATATTAGCTATATTACATAACTACTACTTACTATCTAAATTTACTCTTACCTACCTACCTACTTATTCTCTATTTATACTAATAAGTTTTTAGCTCTTACTACTACCTTTTATATATACTACTACTTATCTTTTATTATTATATATCTTATAAAGAAAATAAAAAATCTTCTACTTTTACTTATTATATTACTACTCTAGAGTAAGCGCTATAAAGTTTGCTTTTTTTTATATTAGCACTATACTTTTAGTAATCTTAACTTCTAGAGCCTTTAGCTATTTATACTATTATACTATAAAAGTTTCTTTAGTAGTTAATATATCTAGCTTTATTATTATAAATAGTCTACTTACTATAAAGATAGTAACTACTAACTACCTCTTATAATAAAGTCTATCTAATATTACTCTATTCTTAGACTTAAAAGTTATACCTAGCTTTACGCGTATATACTTAGTAGTATATAATACTTACTTTTTATTAAAAAGAACTATAGTTATAGTAAATAGTATTATATTCTAGTTATAGTAATAGTTATTTATTAGCTTATTTAACGTAGTATATTTTATATTTTAGATTATTAGGTAATTCTTAAAGAGCGCGCTAGAAGTAGCTATCTTAGTAGTAGCTATAATAGTAGCCTTTATATTAGTAATAAAGTTAAAGTTAAGTATCTTTAAAGATATTAGTTAGTATTAAGTTAGAGAGTAGTATTTAGATATTTAGAGTTTATAGAAATATAAAAAGTTTTTAGAGATATAAGAAGTTTTTTAAAATAAAAAGATATAAAATAGAAAAAAAAAAAAAAGAAGAGAAGTATTTTCTATATATAAAGCTTTTTATAATTCTCTTTAGGCTACTATTCTCTATACTATAGTTTATATACGTAAATATCTTTTTATATTTTATAGTAGTATAGTACTATAATTTAATATTACTTTAGACTTAAAGTTTACCTACACTATCTATAATTCTACTTATCTACTTCTATAGCTAAGAAAAAAGCGCTACACTCTAACTTCTACTTTTTCTACTAAGAGCTTCTTTTTAAAAAGCTTCTAGATTAACTTTTAAAAATATTTTAATATTTCTTTAGCTCTATAGCTTATAGCTTACTTATTACTATCTTTAAGTTTACCTCTAAGTCTACTAAAGACGCCTTTATTACTATTACTTTTTATAAGTACGTTATTACTATCTATATTTATAGTAAATATTAGAGAGAGAGTTTTATTAATTCTTATAGTTATATATAGTAAATATAAAGTATTTAGAAAATATACCTATATTAAGATTACTATATAGAGTTACTAACTATATTTTGTTACCTTACTCTATATTAACACTTTACTATAATAACTATATACTAGTATAATCTATAGAGAGTAATAAAGGCTAAGAAATACTTATACTTCTTTTATATTTAGATCTTATTAAAGATAGTAATAATATTAACTTTAGAGAAGTAGTATATCTTTAATAGCTTAGTAAGTATATTCTAAATAAAAGAAAAAGTATTATAGTTTTTAACTATATATATATTAAGTTTATAATAGTTAATATATATATAGATACTCTTTTCTAGTTTCTTAACTACTAGTAGAAGTATAGTCTATTCTAAGATACTATGTTTAATATATTTCTTACGTAATATATTATTAATATAAAGCTTAATAGTGTAGGCTTTATCTTTTAATAGAGGCTATAGTTATTAAGATAATAGTTAAGATAAACGTTTTATATTAAAGTCTAGCTAAATCTTAATAGTATAGTTAAGCTTATCTCTTTAAAGTAGAACTTTATTAGCTTTATATAGATTAAATTTATAGTAGAGAGAATAAAAAACTTTAAAAAGCTTAGCTAGAATTTAATTCTTAGTTATAGTTAGGCGCTCTATATAGTCTTAGAACTTCTTAAAGTCTTTAGATAATACTTTTATACCTACTATATAAAAAAGCTACGTATTAGTCTACTTCTAATTAAATATATTATATAGTCTATTAATCTTCTCTATAGTTATTATATATATCTTCTCTCTATAGGTAACTAAAATTATAGCTATATAGCTAGAGATAAAAGAAATATTAAGAAGTAGTAGTACTTTAAAATAATACGTTTTTTTAAGTTTATATATAGAAAGAGTTAGATACTTATAGTATTAACTTCTAGTAATATAATAAAGTTTATAGTTATAAAAGTACTAATATAAGTAGTAATTAGAGTTAAACATTATAGATATAGTATTTTAGTTTACTTAAGAGTTATATTACTAAAACTATAGTATACCTAGAATTATTTAGATACTACTAAGTTTTATAATATAAGTAAAAACTTACTTATTATAATTATTAAAAGTAATATTTACTCTAGTTATATAAGTAACGTTAGTAACTTAAAAGCTATCTACTAGCTCTAGAATAGTAGAATCTTATAGTTTAATTATTTTATAGTAGTTTACGTAAGTATAAGATTTATTAATAAAGATAAAAGTATAACTAAAGTTATTTATTAGTTTAATATATAAGAATAGTTATAATAGAGAGAAAATAGTTTTTTTAAAAACTAGTTACTAATCTACTTTAGAAAGATATATAGCGCTATAAATAGTAGTAGCTATAATAGTAAAGATATAAACTTATAGAGTTATAGAGCTCTTTAGATTCTTAATCTAGTCTAGAATAGCTTATAATATAGAATTAGGTTTATTATTATTACTATAGACTTTAATAGAAAGAAAAGAGAAAGTTAGTAGTAGTATAAGTATCTTTAAAGTATATTATTTATTATATTTCTTAGGTTTAGAAAGTCTCTAGAAGTAACTATTACTAAGAACTACTTATTTTCTATATAAGTGTCTATAGTAGTAACTAATACTAGTAGAGTAGAACTCTAAATAGAGTTAACTCTAATAGTAGTCTTAAGAATAGAGACTTTTATAGTTTTACGCGCTTTATTAAAAGTAGTAAAAACTTTCTTAAAGTAGTCTATTAATATAATATTATTCTAACTTTTATAAAAAGTATTAGCGCTATTAGATTAATAACTAGCGTAGTAATACTTAAAGTAGTACTTAAGGTTAGCTAGAATTTAGGTCTTTATTAAAGTATTATAGTAAAGTATTAATATAGAGTAAAGTAATAAAACGCAGTTAGTAACTTTATATAGTAATCTTATTATAGGTATATTTTTTAAACACTATATACTTACTATATATAACTATAGAATTTAATAAAACTTTCTCTTTCTAATATTTACTATAGATATAGTACTTTAATAATAATAATAACGTACTTATAGAAGGTAATAGTAATAAAGGCTTCTCTAGTATACTTAAAAGTAGACTTAGAAGTAGTAATAGATAAGCTATAAAGCTATAGAAATATTAAAATATTCTTAAAAGTTAATATAGAAGCTTTCTAAGAGAAAGCTTTTAGTAGAAACTTTAGTAGAAAGAGTAAAAGTTAGAGTAGAAGTTAGAGTATAGTATAATATAGCCTTTCTCTTAGCTATAGAGCTAAGTAGGTAGAAGCACTATATAGATAAACTTTAGGTTTAAAAAGTAATATTAAATTATAGTACTATACTACTATAAAATATAAAAAGATATTTGCGTAGGTAAACTATAGTATAGAGAATAGTAGCTTAGAAAAGAGTATAAAAAGCTTTATATATAGAGAATACTTTTTTTCTTTTTTTTTTTTCTATTTTAAAAAACTTCTTATATCTTTAAAAGCTTCTTATATCTCTAAGAAATTTAAATTTTTAGCTAAATACTTAGCTAAATACCTAAGTATAACTTCTAAACTTAATACTAATACTAATATTACCTTAAAGATATTAAACGCCTTTCTTTCTATATCTACTACTTAAGTAAGTACTTCTAACTTTTTAGTACTTAGTCTAAGTAATAGTTACTTAGTACTACTAATAGGCTTAGTTTTTTATAAAGTTAGTATTACTAATACTAATATAACCTTTAATACTTTATACCTCTAAGCGTAGATATATAAAGATAATCTTAAGAATATTATAGTAATATTTATAGATATTATTCTACTAAAAGAATTTAATCTAGAAAATAAAGTACTATATACTTATTTTTATATAGACGTGCTCTTTATTATTAAGCTATTTTAGATAAATACACTATTTATATACTATACTATAAGAAAGAAGAAAGATAAGGCCTTTATTTAGAAAAAATTTAAGTATTAGAAAAGAGTAGATATAATATATAATATAATAATAGTGCTAGTATAGATAGTAGTAAAAAGGTAAATATAGTTAAAAGAACTCTATTTTTAAACTTTACTCTAGAAGTTAGAAATGCTTAAAATTATTAGAGAGATAAAAGATAAGCTATAAGTATAAGTATAGTAGTAATAGAGCTAGTAAGCTAAGAAATAGTAGTTATAAGTACTCTAAAATAATCTAAGTATTATTATAAAGTTTAGACTATAGCTATAAGAGCTTAGAAGTTATTAGTATAGATAGAGAATAGGTAGATAGATAGATAAGTAAGTAGGTAAGAGTAAATGTAGATAGTAAGTAGTAGTTACGTAATATAGCTAATATAGCTAGACTTATAAATAATTATATATAGAATATAAATTACTAGTAATTATATAGTATTATATAAGTATCTTAGGTTAGTTTAGAGGCTTTATGCTAGCGTAGCTAGACTTACTTAGTTTCTTTTTAGTATTATATAATTATATAAAACTAGTACTAGTGCTACTAGTTAATAGTCTAAATAGCTATTAGTAAAGTGTAATAAATGTAAAGTAGTTAGCGCGTTATAATTATATATAGTAACTATTATATTAGTAGTAGAAGTAGTGTAGTTATAAGTATTATAAGTTATAAATCTAGGCTTACGTTAGAGATTTTTAAGTTTGCTATTAAGTCTAATATAGTAATATATTATTATATAATTACGTAATTATATAATTATATAATTATTTAATTTTAAAAAAAGTACGCTATAGGCTCTATCTCTTAGGCCTAGAGAGAGTTTATTAAGGTATAATTCTTATATAGTTTATTAATAATAAAGTAGATAGCACTAGAGCTTTCTAAGAATATATTATAGTTATAGTTATAGTTTCTATAACCTCTACTATTACCTCTTTCTCTACTTCTATTTCTACTAGTGTTCTTAGTTATATAGAAGAGTAGTATAAAGAAGTAAAGCTACTTTAGATAGTAGAGCTTCTAACTAAATATAGTAAAGTTATTAGTATAATACTTATTATTAAGAAGTAACTTAATATAAGTATACTACTAGAAGAGAAGCTTTTTATAGATTTAAAAAACTATCTTCTTATTATTTTAGTAAAGAGTAGTAATACTAGCTTAGAAGTATAATAGAAAGGTACTAATATTCTTACTAGCTTTTATATTTACTTTCTTATTATAAAAGTTATAAGTATTATAGTAAGTATTAAGATAGCTATAGCTCTAGTTAAGAATATTCTAAAATTACTATACTTATTAGAACTTTTAGCTAGAAATAAACTAGCTAATAAATATACTATTCTAGGCTAGACTACTAGTCTTTATATAAATAAAGTTAAGCTACTTCTTTTTATTATTCTTAAATATACTAGTATATACTTAAAACTAACTTATAATATCTAGCTTTTACTTCTAGTAGGTATCTATACTAGTACTAATAGAACTTTTAAACTTTTTAGATTTAAGCTACTTAGAATATTATATATTATAAGTAAAAGTAAGTAATAGTGTGTAAGTTAGAAAATTAGAATAGTTAGTAGTGCGTTTATAGTAGCTTAAGTAAGAAGCACTAACTAAGTTATTAAACTTATCTAAGTTAGAGCTATCTAGATTATTTAGTAAAAAATCTAGAAATAAAGTCTATCTAATAAGTATCTTTAGATAAAAGACTTCTTTAAGTACTTTAATATAAGTAGTATACTTCTTTTTATACGCCTTTTTATATATATTCTTCTACTTATATATATAGCTAACTTATTACTCTATAGTAATATAGTATTCTTTAAACTAAACTATAGTAATATAAGTATTACTTTTTATAAAATATAGTTACTTCTTTAGATTAATAACTTTACTATTAAATATAAGTCGCTATTATTAAATAATACCTAGAAACTTTTTATTCTTAGTATTCTAAAGCTATAGAAAGTAAGTAGTATTACGCTTATTAGTAAGTTCTTTCTAAGTCTCTCTAAGATAACTAATATATACTACTATATTATTATTAAAGTAGAAAATAGTATTAAAAAAAAGCTTATAAAGCTTAACACTATTTTATAATATATAGATAAGTCTATTTTTAAATAGCGTCTTATCTAGATTACTAATATATTTAGTCTAGCTTTATATATTTATCTTATAGACTACTAAAATAGGTTAGCTACTTAGTAGAAGGTTAAGCTTTAGAATAATATAACTAGTAATATTATAGTTAATAGGTATATAAAATATAGTATAGTAAAAAATAGCTCTAGACTCTAGAAAGAGAGAAAGCTATTATTATTTACTACTTAGAGTTATAATAGGCTTATCTAGTAACTAAATATTTATAAATAACTTAGGTACGTAGTAATTAAAGTCTTTACTATAGCCTAGAACTTTAGTAGTATTATAGTTAGTGTTACTATTCTTATTATAGTAGGTAATATATAACTTATTAGAGAGGTTAAATAAATTAGAGTAGTAAGCGCTACTATAGTTAATATAGCTAAGTAGGTTACTAAAAGAAAAGTAGTAGAGTTACTTACTACTATAGGTTTTAGTAATATTAAGTAGTTTATTAGTAAAGCTAATAGCTTTAATATTACCTATTAGTAGCTTAAAGAAGTTACTATAATTATAATTATTTTTATAGTTATTAGTAGAGTAATAAATCTAGATAAGATTACTATTATTATTATTATTATTCTTAGAGTTAGTAAGGTAACTACTATCTAAAGATAATATATACTAGAAGCTATTCTAAAAGAAACTAAAAATATTAAAGAAGCTACTATTATATAGATTAGAGAAGCTATAAAAGTAAAGAAAAGCTTAATAAAAGTTCTAAGAACTAAAAGCTATAGTAGTAAGAGAATTCTAAGTAGTATAGTATAAAAACTAAAACTACTACTACTAGTTACTATACTAACTATAAGTAGTAAAGGTAGTAGTTAGTTTAGTAAATAAAAAAGTAGTATTACTAAAAGTAATAGTTACTAGAGCTTTAAAGCTTACTATAATCTAACTAAAGCTAGCGTTATATAAAAGAATATAGAAAGTGTTTCTAATTAGAAAGTTTTTAGAGAAGTAAATTAGTAATATAGTTATAATTAGTATAAGTTTTTTCTAGAGATAACTAGCTAAAATACTAGATTACTATTAGAGTTTAGAAGACTATAATAATATATAAAAGTTATATAAAAATTAGATAATAATATTATATTAAATTATAATATTATTATAGTAAAGCTTATAAGAAGTACTTAGAGATAATAATATATAGTATAGAGTTATTAGACTAATATAGACCTAACGTCTAAGAAACTAAACTATTATATTAACTACTACGCTCTAGTAGCTCTACTTACTTTTATAAAGTCTAAAAACTCTATACTTATACTACTATAATAAACTAGTGTTAATACCTCTATACTATAAATTATTAAAATAATCTAAACTTTATATAGTTTTTTTAGACTTAAGTCTAATATTTAAGTAGCTACTTTAATACTTATAAGCTTTAGCTATAAGTAGAAAGTTTAAAATATTAATAATAAAGCTATAAAAGTACTAATAAAATAAAAAGTTTATTTAGTTATAAAAGTAGAATAGTAAGTTCTTTTAGATACTATAAAAGTTAATAAACTTAACTTTATAATAGTAATATACTACTTAAAATACTAAATATAAGACGTAAAAGAGCTAATATTAAAGATTAACTTTAATATTATTATAAATAAAAATAAAATAGTATTTATAAAGTTATTATTAAATACTAAGAATATTATATAAGTTAGCTTAGTGTTAAGGTACTTTAGCGTCTAAGAATGCCTTATAGTATATAGCGTATAAAAGAATTACTAGAATAGGTATAAATATTAAATTTAATAAAATTAGAATAAGTTTAATTAATAAATCTAGTACTAAAGTACTAGCTAAAACGCAACCTGTACGTTAACATAATTAAAAACTAAACACTCTAGAGCCTACGTTGCTGTTAGGTTACCTACTCTGCGGGCTTTTATCTTAATGTAGCCCGTAAACCTGTTCAATTCTTTTCGTGTATAAGGTGCTTGACTTGTCTTATGCCTCATCTGTGATCTAAGGTGAAGCTACCCGTCCTAACCGTGCATCCACATAGCTAAACGAATACGCATTAGCAAAGCACACGATGTACACACCGGGACGTCATATCGCATGTTGTACTCCACAACCTCCGCACGATAGCCCCAGCGCCAGCGCTACCCAGTACCGGCAGTCTAGTATCACACAGCACAGCACACGCCGCTTCCTTCCTTCCTCCAAACTACTGTCAACACACTGAACCGGCGACTCGATCGTTTTACTTGCCTAATAGTACTTCATTATGGGGTCTAATATGCAGAATCTACATCTACAATAGTAGAGACCACTCTCTTCGCTCAAAACGCGATGGCCATGCCATGGCTAAACGGCCAGAGACTGATGCACGCTCCCCTTCGCAGATTCTTTCAACGCCTGTCTAACTCCAGAAATAACAGAGGAGCTCCACAACCCTACATTCGTAACAGGAGAAGCCATGATATAAGAAAAAGAGAAGATAGTAGTAAAAGACCGCAGATGGAGTGAACTCGGCGAACAAACCGCCCGACAGTACCACAGTCAAATGCAGAGGCCGGACAAGAACAAGAAAAGCCAAAACCGGCATAATGTTGGTATCACAAGCTTGCGGCCGTGAACCCCAAAAGCAAGAAAACGAGAAAAAAACGTGCACGCGCGAAAATGGGGCATGCATGAGCAAAGAGGATATTCAACAAGACAAGACACCGCTCTTTTCTGGCTTCTTCCTTTCCTGTCTCTCTCTCTCTCTGACTATCGACAACAACCTCGATAACGCGTTCTTGCCTTTCTTGTCTCGTACAACTCATACCCGGTAGTAATCTTCTATTATGGATATCGTGCTCGCAGACACGGCTCTAGCGCTCGCCACCACACCCGGCTTATACGAGAAACGATAACCGGCCGTCGAGCTGCTTTTCAGCGAACAATTGCCCGCGCTCACGACACGCTGTTTTGCGGGCTGCTGTTCGAGATCCAACTAGAATCGTTCTCTGGATCCGTTGCCGTGGTTTTCAAAGAGGTCGTCGAGGTATCCACTCGGCGTGCGGCCGCCAGGCACAGTCGTGCCGCCCGGTACGTTGAGCGATAATTGGCTGACGGTGTTGTTGTCCTGGCCGTAGACGGGGCTTCTTGTGGTGCCGGGTTGGTGGCCGAGGGTTGCGACGCTGTTGCGGTTGTAGTTGGAGAGGCCGTCTCGTGATGGAGGGGCGCGGGCGTAGCCTCCTCGCGATGGAGGGAGTGAAGGCGACTCTGGTGGTGACATGCCGGATCTCGCGCTGAAACGGTTCCCTGGTGTGGAGAGGGAGAGGGCAGAAAGATTGTTGGGGTTCTGGCTACCAATGTGCATTTGTGGTGATCCGGCGGCGGGTGCTGCGTTGCCAGAGGCGTAGTATCCCGCGGGCAGGTAGGTGGAGGATCGGTTGCCTGCTACGTGGACGGAATCTCGCATACCGGCGGCGCCACCTGCGGTTGGGGAGAAGAAGAGAGACGATTGCGATTGCTGTGCGGTGTTGGCAGCCGCGCCCTTGAAGGCCTTGTTTGACTTGCCAATGGGGGCGGCGTTCAGGTGATCCAGGGACATGGTCGAGCTTGCTCCTACTACATTGTACATCCCCCGCTTCTTGCCAGGCACTGCTGACATGGCCTTGATATCAGCGAGATTTTGGGCCATGGCCGCCCGCTTCACGGAACGATGCAACGACCACGCAACGAGACCGCGCCACGCCAGCACTGCCGCACCGAAGAAGGCGAGGATAGCACCAACGCATATGAAGACGGTTCCATCGGGGAGATCGGACTTTTGCATAAAGGCAGCGCCGGCTGTGTCGGGAACCTTGATGTCTGGGATACCGATACCAGCCAGTGTTGGTGCGCCCACGAGGTTGAAGACACTTGTAGACCCTGTCTGGGCGGCCGCGCTGGTGGGCGCATCTGCGGTGGTTGCTGCCTCGGTGGTTTCCGTTGTGGCGGCTTGTGATGTGGCAGCAGTCTCGTCAGCGTTCGTTGTCGCTGCTTGTGTTGTCTCGGCGGCGGAGGTCTCGGCTGTGTTGGTCGCCGCGTCGCCTCCTGGCGCGACGGTGTTGAGTTCGGGTGCGTTCTCGATCTGGGCGAGGACTATGGGTGCGACTACGAGCAGCAGCCCCACGAAGCCGACGGAAGGCCGCATCGTGGTTGTGGTGTATAGGTGTGTGCGGAGGTAGGGTTGCCGTTGGGCAGTCTTCGAAAGGGCTCAGGAGAACCGGTGTTCAAGGCTCGTGTACTCCAACCGACGTGTTTCAGGAATGGTTTGGTGAAAGAAAAGCAGTGAAACGACGAGGGGATGCAGTCGCTGGGGATATCGATAGGACAGAGAAGCGCCGAAACGAGTGACGGGGAACGAGAGGAAATGCTGATGGTGGAGTGCAAGACGGATACGGGGTCAGGGTAACAAGGGGCGGAGTCGAGGACCCGCTGGGCAAATACGCGCAGCCTGAGCGCCCCGTTCGCGTGATGTGTGGATGGCCGCAGACTAGCGATGGGGATTTATCGAAAATCGAAAAGCGTAGTAATGGAAGCTGGTGCTTTCTTCGCGGTGATCGAGTCGTCCGCGTGTCAGGCCTCTTCAGAGCAGCCGACGGTTGACGTCTGCACCTCGTTGCTGGCTCAGGGATGCAGGAAAAACACGGCCTGTATGCAGGGCCAGCGTTGACAGATCCTCCTACCAGGAACGCTGCTGCTATTCTGGGACCTGCGTGACCACCTGGGCATCGTGTTTAAGGCTTAGCGCAGCCGTCGTTCCTCCAATCGGTGCTATGGCCCTCATGAGCTCCGGCGACCTTTGAATGTCTTGGCATCAAAAAGTTGCCCGCGTTATCGATAGCAAAAGTGGTATGCGAACATTCACCACCACGACACGCCCATTCCCGACCCTGCGCAAGCTATCGCGGCACCCAAATTATATCGCCTGCCGCGCAGAAATCTACAGAAGGCCTTTACATATCGACTAAGGCTGCGCGCGAACGGAAGAGTCCTAGCACTCAGCAAATATGGGAGTCCAGAAGAAAACGCGCAAGTTTGCGCAAACCAAGAGGATAGTCGGTATGGTCAGCACATGCTCTGGATGAGCTTCTACTAACATACTCAGGCCAACGAGATGCACGACTGTATGCGACCACGTTCCCCAATACCATTCGCGACAGCAATACTGACACTGCTCCAGTAAGAAGAACCAAATGGCCGGCGAGCTAGAAGCAAAGAAGAAAGAGGAAGAAAACAAGGCAAAGCGAGAAATGTAAGCTCCAGACAAAACCGCCAACGCGCTCCGCCCAGCCCCACCATCCTCTCTCCAACTAACACCCCCACCAGCCCCCAAGTCTCCTCCGCCCTCTTCTTCCAAGCCAACACCGCCCTCGGCCCCCCCTACTCCGTCCTCGTCGACACAAACTTCCTCTCGCACACCGTGCACGCCAAGCTCGAGCTCGACAAAGCGCTCATGGACCTCCTCTACGCCAAAGCCGTACCCATAATAACAACGTGCGTAATGGCCGAGCTGGAGAAACTCGGTCCAAAATACCGCATCGCATTACGAATTGCCCGCGACGAGCGCTGGCAGCGGCTCAAGTGCGAGCACAAGGGCACGTATGCGGACGACTGTATTGTGGATCGCGTGCAGAAGCATCGGATTTATCTGGTTGCGACGAATGATAGGGATCTTAAGAGGAGGGTGAGGAAGATTCCGGGTGTGCCGATTGTGAGTGTGGCGAAGGGGAAGTATGTTATTGAGAGGTTGCCGGATGTGCCGGATAGTCATTAGATGGGGAGGGGAAGTGGTGCTGGTAGGAGAGCAATGGATTATTTGCATAGCGAACGGCGTTTGGGGAACGTTAGGTAGGTAGTTTTATCTAGAGAAGCATTCGGGAGTCTAAATGACAAAAGGCATACATTAGACTCGGCGTGTTGTGTCTGATTCAAAGGTTACAGGTACAGAAATGAATGGCTCGTACAAAAGGTGCACATTGTTAGGCGGAGTTTGGGATGAATGTTCAGGGATTCATGATGTAGTAATTATCGACAGTCTATATGAGTTCAGATACAGCGTCCCGCATGGCATCCGCCGACCGGACCCTTCTCATCTACCCACCATCTCAACATCTATAGGTCAGACGCCTACCCAATGCAAACAACCAACTCGCTCCACAATGCCGAACGCTCCACAGGAAGAAGGGGAAAGAGAAGAAAGAAGAAGTAAGAGGTATGGTCAAAGGCGTCATCAGAAGATGCTCCTAGTACACAGAGCAGCTAGTCTGAGCCCTGGTAAGAGCCTGCGTAAACATGGTCTGCATAGCCATGTAATGGAAGATGATACCTCCCAGCACAGCAACATGCCAGATGTTGTGCGAGCAGCCCACGTAATCGAACAGACCGGGGAAGAAGCGCTCAGGTGTCTTGCTCGCGTACAGTAACGCACCGGTAATGTATACAAGTAGACTCTTGGTGATGGGCGCGTAAAAGTACTGCGCCCACTCCAGGCCACGGGTGTAGGCGAGCTGGCCAAAGGGCAGGAAGCCAGTCAGGGCGAGAGAGCAGTAGAACAGGACGCGGAACCAGGCCATGTCGGCTCGGTTGAAGGTTGGGTGCCAGGGTAGGATCACGCCGCCGATGCCGAGTAGTGCTGTTATGCACATGTAGGACCAGCGCGAGACGGGCTCGCAGTAGAAGGCGGCGTACTCGGTTGTCATGATGGATGCGGCGACGAGGAGGGAAATGCCTGTGTAGTCTACGCAGGCGAAGCGCTCGAGCAGTGTTTGGTGCGAGATGCTGTTCATGGTGTGCCAGATGGTCGAGCAGGCCAGACACTTGCATGCCGCAAAGAAGAAGACTGCTGCTATGAAGATATCGGCTTTGGTCGACATGCTGAAGTTGGTGCTTGAAGGATAGAAGTAAAAGGCAATGGCGAGCACCATGATGAATCCGAGAAGGTGTGTCCAGATATTGATCAGCTCGTTGTGCAGGCCGAAGATGGATCGGACGCAGGCCCACTTTCCTTCTTGGAAGCGGTAGCCTTTGAGGATGTGTGGGTTGACTCGCCATGGCTCGGGCAGGTCGTCGTAGCGTATCAGGCCGTGTGCCTTTGCTCGCTCTAGGGCTTGTTGCACAGCGTGCTCAACTCGGAGTTCGATAGTTTCCCGCGCGCGTCGTGCCTTGTCGAGACCGCCGTCTACCACTCCCTTTGCGATTTCGATTCCCTCGTCCATCTTTCTCCGACCTTCCTCATAGACTTCTTGCGCATAGGAGCCAATGGATCCGTCTCTTATAGCATATGCGCGCGTCTCAAACTCGGTCAGATAGTTGTCCATGAGCACTATTCCTTCCAGGACTTTCTCCCCGAATGTCTCTTTCCGTTCCATCGCATCTTTGTATCGTCCCTCCAAGGTCTCGACGAAGACAGAAGCCTGCCGCCGTCCGGCCTCGATTGCGCCGTCGGACATTTTCGAGCAGGATTCGCGGACGGCGAGCAGTGTGTTGTATGCGTATTCAACTCCGGCATCGTATTTGAGGTGGCCATAGTCTTCCAGAAAGTCCATGCGGCAGTTTAGTTCGACGAGAAAGTTACGAAGCTGTCGTTGTCAGCAAATTGTTGAGCGCATATGCCTATATAACTTACCAAGACCTGGAAGTTCTCTGCTTCCTGCATGCAGGGGCGTGTGTGCCATGAGTGTCGTCTTTGGCGTTGCGCAGGTCGCTGGG
The DNA here is from genome assembly GCF_024043175.1 of Alternaria infectoria. Classification (NCBI taxonomy): domain Eukaryota; kingdom Fungi; phylum Ascomycota; class Dothideomycetes; order Pleosporales; family Pleosporaceae; genus Alternaria; species Alternaria infectoria. Next base: position 251,244 of record NW_026250712.1, read on the forward strand.
AAGCCATTGTGCCGTAGCCTCGGTACGAGGGCTGTATGGGCTCTTCCTGGGAGGCCATGACTGCGGTGCTTACCCCAACGCTCGAGTTGGAGCGCGGCATGAGGGGCATCGTTATATAACTGGCGCAAAGGTGCGCGGGGTTGTTCGAGGCGTGGCGATTTCTCTCGTCTGACCTTCCAATCGATATCGGGCCCAAACTACGAGGGTCCAGTAAGGCACGGCGAGGTAAGGCGAGGTAGGATGCGGCGATTGGCTGGTCTGCGCATGTGCACAGTAATGTTCTCTGGCTGGGTGGCTTGCTCTGCGTGTGGTGTTGGGGAAGATAAATAGTGAGGATGTGGGTCTTTTTCTCCGCCTATCGGGAAGAACTAGAGACGGGCGTGGTTACCGAAAACGTCTTGGTTGGACAACACAGTTCTTATGCGACGAACAACTAGGGATATCTAGAGGGTGAGCGGGAGCGGAGGTGCAGAGGAGCAATTGGGCGCGCAGGGCCGTAGGGTATATGCGTGAAGTCCGAGTGTTGGCGTCGTCATGGGACAACCGCGGTCTATTCACTGCCGGTTCCTTGCAGCTGACGGACCCTTTTTTGCGGCTCTCGCAGGGCTGAAGTGCGGTACTTTCGAGTGAAGATGGAAGGTTTAGTTGCAGAATTCATGTGCGCCTCCTTTAATACAGACCGTTACTCGATGCATGTGGATTATCAATACGGCCAGCTCATGTTGGTCCGGCTAGAACAGCGAGGCCGTGGCCTATACCGGCAGGTGCGTTGCTTGGTGGCTGGAGCTAGCCTTGGCACCGAGCCACACGTGGCTAAATTTCGTCATCGCGTGCCGTCATGCCGAAGCGTCGAGAGCTACGGATCGTGGAGTAGCAGCGATGCATCGATGCCAGGCGGTGGGTCGTGTATGTTTTGTGCGGGTATGTCGTGTAACCTAGATGAGGCCGCACGCATGCCTGGGTTGAGCGCTCCCACGTGTTAGCGCCAGGGCCCGCGATGGGGCTGTTGACACCCAACGCTCACCATCCAGAAATTTTCTGCCACGCATTCAAGTGACACACCATTCTACGAAAACTTCAAAATGGTACTCCAGGCGATTAAATACTCACGCGGCCAGCTCGAGATTCTGGACCAGTTGAAACTACCGCATGCTGAAGAATATGACCACATCTACTCCAGCACTGATGCATGGCACGCCATCAAAGAGATGCGGACGCGAGGTGCACCGGCCATCGCGATAGTCGCTGCTCTCGCCCTCGCAGTCGAACTCACCAACATGAAGCTTTCATCGGTAGCTGAGGAGGTCGAGATCTTCGTTACAGAAAAGCTGGACTATCTTGTAACCAGCCGACCAACTGCCGTCAACCTTGCAGATGCAGCAGGCAAGCTTCGAAAGATTACCAAGGAAGCTGCTGCGAGTGAGGGAGCGAGTGGAGAAGCCGTGAGAGATGCGTACGTGGCTGCTGCGGAGAAGATGCTTGTTGACGATGTAAGCGATAACGAGAGTATCGGCAAGCATGGCGCAGAGTGGATAGTCAAGAACACCGAGGCAGGAAAGAAGGGACCTGTGAGCATGATGACACACTGCAACACAGGGTTTGTACCATTCTGCATCAACAAAATCCAGCGGCTAATCCTACAGGTCTCTCGCAACTGCTGGATATGGCACTGCGCTTGGTGTAATCCGCTCACTGCACGGCAATGGATCTTTGAAGCACGCTTTCTGTTCTGAGACACGACCATACAACCAGGGCTCTAGGCTGACTGCGTTCGAATTGGTTCACGACAAGATACCGGCAACTCTCATCACTGACTCCATGGCGGCAGCGTTACTCCGACTGCGCGGTGAGAGCGAGAACATCGCGGGTATTGTGGTTGGAGCCGACCGAGTGGCCGCGAACGGTGACACCGCCAACAAAATTGGAACTTATTCATTGGCCATTCTTGCAAAGCATCACGGTGTCAAGTTCCTCGTTGCCGCACCAAGAACTACTATCGACCTCAAGACCAAATCGGGAGCCGACATTGTCATCGAAGAACGCCCCGGACAGGAAGTGACACTTGTCAAAGGACCTAGACACGACGGTGTTACACTGGATCTGGGTGTTGTCGAGACTATCAGCATAGCGGCGAACGGTATTGGTGTGTGGAACCCTGCTTTCGATGTCACACCTGCGGAGCTTATTGATGGCATCATCACCGAGGTAGGCGTGGTTGAGAAGGACGGTAATGGTGTATTCCATTTGGACGAGGTCTTCAAGACGCAGGGTTCCGAAGTGAAGCCTTCGACCGTCGGTGGCTTATAGACAAATGTTTAGGATATTTGGAAGCGCAGAACGTCCTCCATCAATCCATCGTTGGAACTGTCCGTTCTGCTAAGAGCACATTATGTATGCTTATGTCCTGCCTCGCCACCCACGACCAAATTGCTCGTTGAACTCGTGTCCGTCGGTCATGATGCCCGTACGTTATGTGGCGTCTTTCTCATCTTTCTAGAAAGTATAACCGCGCGTATGTCGCATACATCTTATAGCAGGCGCATTCTGGGTAGACATTATGAAGAGCCCTTTTCTTCGCTGGAAGGCTTCTCGTCCTCTTCCGGAGTATTTTTCAGCTCCTGCTCAGCCTTCTCAGCCTGGGCCAAAAGCGCCTCGATCTGCTTTTCGATCGAATCGAGGTGGTTCTCCAAGGCGGCGGCGGTCTGTTCGCCTCGCTGCAGGTCCTTGAACGCCTACCAGAGCTGTTAACACTCAGAACAGAGGAACTCCCGCAAACTTACTTGGGCGAGTTCGGCCTGTGACTGCGGACCAGCACCTGTTCCGTTCTGGGCATTCGACATTGTGGAGATGGTGCAGGAAGTCGTGAATGGCGGGCGCCCGTTGCCGAGGAGGCAAGCGCGTCCTCGAAGATGACGACTGACGGACCTTAGCGCGAACCTACCCATGGATCTCCAGGGCTGCGAGCTGCACAGACTCGCAACCAACCCCATTCCACCTTTCACCATTCCCGCCTGCGCGCGCTCCTTAGACCTTTCTAATTCTCCCACCGCATGCGCGCATCTCTCCTTTTCTAATCGACCCGCGACACCTCGCCTGCCATGTTCTCTGGGTCCAACTCGTACTTAGGGGGTGGGAACAGTGCCCGACCGGGGCAGCCTCAGTATGGGCAGCAGCCGCAACAGCAGCCCTTCCAGCAGCCCGGCGGCTTCCAGGGCGGACTGGCACCTCAGCCGACGGGCTTCGGAGGAGGGCCAATGCAACCAATGCAGCAACAGTTTACTGGCTTCCCGGGCCAGCCGCAGGGCTTCGGACAGCAGCCGCAACCGCAGCAACCGCAGTACACGGGCTTCCCAGGCCAGCAGAGCCAGCAATTCCAGCAACAGCAGCAGGCTCCCCAGCAAATGCCCTTCCAGACTGGCGCGCCGCCGCAACAGCAGCAGCAGCAGCAACCGCCTGCCCAACCACAGCGGCCGCAGCCCACAGGCATGACATCGGCGCAGATGGCTGATTCATTCCGCGGCAGCTCTGCGTCTTCCGTGCCACCGCCTGTCCCGGCCAAGAGCAGCAAGATCCCGAGCATAAGGCTTTCCTTCATCACGGCGCAAGACCAGGCCAAGTTCGAGCAGCTGTTCAAGTCGGCCGTGGGAGACTCCCAGGCGCTGTCTGGCGACCAGGCGCGGGATCTCCTGATGCGCTCCAAGCTGTCTGGGGACGCGCTTTCGCACATCTGGTATGTTGCACAAATCGCATACGTGGCCCGATTCTAACAGACGCAGGACCCTTGCGGACACGACCAAGTCTGGCCAGCTCCTCTTCCCCGAATTCGCCCTCGCCATGTACTTGTGCAATCTCAAGCTGACCGGAAAGGATCTGCCCAACTCCCTGCCCGAACGAGTCAAGAATGAGGTCTCTAGCATGGTGGACATTATATCGTTTGGAGTCGTGGACGAATCGTCGAACCGCCAAACGCCGGCCACCAACGCCCCCAAGTTCAACGAGCCTCCTACAATTCAGCAGCCGCAGCCACAACCTTCAAACAGCCAGTTGCTAGGCTCCTTAGCCCCACAGCCGACTGGCTTCGGACAGCAACCAACAGGCATGCAACCACAGCCTACGGGTTTCGGCCAGCAGCCCACGGGTATGCAGCCACAGCCCACTGGCTTCGGACAAGCTCCAGGTGGTTATAACGGACCACGTCCACCGATGCCTCCTATGCCCACTGGCTTCGGCTCGAACCTCGCACCCAACCAGACCGGCATGGCTCCTCTCAATGCGCAGCCAACGGGCATGCCTGGTCAGTGGGGTCTAGCGAACACCCCCGCCACCGGACTGCCGAACATCGAGGCTTTGGCGCAACGAATGATGCCCCAGACGGGCCGAGAGGGCGGCAACCATACGACTGCTGGACTGACCGGTAACGCGACAATTCCGTGGGCTATTACAAAGGGAGAGAAGAAGCTGTACGACGACACCTTCAAGGCCTGGGACGGCATGACCAAGGGTTACATTAGCGGAGCTCAAGCTCTTGAAATCTTTGGACAGAGTGGATTGCCCAAGCCAGATTTGGAGCGCATATGGACACTTGCCGACTCTGCCGACAGAGGTCGTCTTGATTTGGACCAATTCGCCGTTGCTATGCATTTGATCTACCGTAAGCTCAACGGCTATCCCATTCCAGCCCGTCTCCCCCCGGAGTTGGTCCCCCCTTCTACGCGCAACATCAATGACTCTATTGGCGCAATGAAGAACTTGCTGCGTGGAGATGCCGAGGACAGGAAGAACTCTGGTGCCTTCCTCCAGCCCCAGCGCACTGGTGTCAGCTACCTGAAGTCCCACTCATTCCGTGCTGGTAGCCCACAAGCTGGCGGCCGAAAGGATGCTACGGTATTCCGTAACAATGACGATAACGTAGGCTACAAGTCGAGCGCCAGACATCGCCTCGGAGGTGGTGGTCGCTCGCCTTCACCAGCGCAGCCGGCTTCACCATCCTCTGAACGGTCTGATGAAATGTCCCTTGATCAGCTCAGGAAGTCAGTCAAAGAGAAGCAAATCTTGTTGGATGCCATGGACACACAAGACGAGAACGCCGCTGACGAGGATGATGCGCTGGACCGTCGAGATCGCCGAGAGGCTGAAGATCTCTATCGCCGCATCCGCAGGGTACAAGAAGACATTGATGCTCACCCTAAGGCTTCGTTGAGATCAGCTGACTCGGATGCGGAGCGTCGTGCCCTGAAGCGCCAACTCCAGACCTTGACTGATCGCCTGCCTGAACTTGCGTCCAACGTGCGCCGAACTGAGCGTGAAATCGCAGACGCCCAGCTCGAACTTTTCAGACTCAGAGACGCGAAGGCGCATCCCGGATCTGCATCTACCATCGTGGGCACTGGACCTGGCGGTGCCGTAACTGAATCGGATCGCTTGAAAGCCCGCGCCAAGGCTATGATGCAAGCACGCTCTGCTGCCTTGACAGGAAGGCCTGCTCCTGCCAGTGACGACACTGGCGCAGCAACCGAGCGCTTGGAAAAGGAAACTTCGCGCATCCGAGCAGAAAGAGAGAACAACGAGCGCATGATCCGCGACGTGGAAGACAGCGTGAACGAATACACAAGGGGTCTAGAGTCAAGCCTGAAAGAGGGAGGACACGACAACACAAGTGAACACGAACGTCGTAGATGGGAGGAAGCCCTGGGTGTCGAAGATGACGTTAAGGACTTCATCTTTGATCTACAGCGCAGCAGTCGCGCTTCGCGTATCCGCAAAGACGAGTAAGTACTATTCGATTAGCATTCAGAGGCATCATGCTAATTCCGTACAGTTCATCTCGCGACAACTACAGGTCTAGATCAGCTGCTCGTGTAGAGGACAACCGACCATCGTCATCACGCTATGAAAGTCCGGCTGGTCGTGTCGAGCCCCCTCCTCGCGCATCAACAACTACGCCTGCTGGCGGATCGTACTCTGCATACAAGACTCCAGAGGAGCGTGCGGCCTTCATCAAACAGCAGGCTGAGCAGCGAATGGCCGAGCGTCTGGCTGCCTTGGGCATTAAAGCTCCAGTAAAGGCTGGCGAGACACCACAACAGCGTGCCGACCGTGAGAAGAAGGAACGTGAAGAGAAGCTACGCCAGGCTGAAGAGGAGGATGCGCGTCGCGAGGAAGAGCGTCAAAGACGTCTCAACGACGAATCTGCAGCACCGCCCGCTCCATCCAAGAGCAGTGGTAAGAAGCCAGCGCCCCCACCGCCAGCCTCGCGCAAGAACAAGAACGAGATTGCGCAGCACGACGTTCAGCAAGCGGAGGCAGAGTCGAAGAAGGCAGATAACGATATGGCTGAGAAGGCTATCCGCGAACAGCAGGAGGCCCAAGAAGCCGAGACGAAGCGCATGGAGTACGTATACCTCGAGTTATATTCTTAAAGTGCGCTAACAAACATCAGGGATGAGGAACGCAGACAAGAGGACGAATTGGCCAAGGAGCGCGAGTCTGCTTCAGCCAGACTTCGCGCCCTCGAAGAGCAAGTCCAGCAGGGCAAACTCAAGAAGGCCGAAGAGAAGAAGCGCAGAGCGGCTGCTTCCAAGGACGCCAAAGAGAAGGAGTCCCGACTGGCTGCCCAGCGTGCGGAGATTGAAGCTGCTCGTGAACGCGAACGTCAGCTACAGATGCAGCTTGAGGCGCTCGACGATGACGAGTCGTCGGATGATGATGGCCCGCAGAACATCACGCCTCAAGACACCACCCCTACCGCCAGCCAGGAGTTGCCGCGTGACACAGCACCTCCTCAAGCGCCACCAATGCCCCAGATCTCGCACAACACACCACCATCGTCCATTGCCAGCCCGCCTACGTCCTCGGTGACTAGTCCTCACCCTGGTATGGGCGACACTGAAACCAAGAACCCATTCTTGAAGAAGATGGCCATGTCCAACCAGGAGAACAGCACCGTCTCCACACCCCCGCCGCCACCTAGCAACACGAGCGAGGTTTCCACGAACCCCTTCCACCGTCTGACACAAGAGAATGCCAACAAGGCTGCCATGCCTACATTCAATGAGCCCGCCGCACCTTCAGCGCGCAGGCTGGGAAGGCAAGACGACGACGACTGGTCCGTCGTCGACTCAGATGACGATTCGTCCGACGACGACGAAGCGCCTACTCAAGGTGGAGCCAAGCAGCTAGCCTCCATGTTGTTCGGTACCATGGCGCCACCGCGCCCTCTCTCCTCCATGGACAACAAGAGCCCACGTGCAGAGAGCCCAGCCGTGACATCGCCTCCAGCAGGCATCCCCCCACCTCCCCCGATGCCCTCGAACGGTGCACCTCCGCCTCCTCCCGGCCCACCGCCACCTCCGGCTGGTGGAGCACCACCCCCACCACCGATGCCTAGCATGAAGGCTCCGGGTGGAGCACCGAACCGTGGAGCTTTACTCGGTGAGATCACTGCTGGTAAGGGATTGAGGAAGGTGGAGACTAAGGATAGGAGCACGGCTTCTACTGCTGGCAGGGTTTTGGGTTAGGGGGGTAATTCATAGACTTGTAGTATAATCGCGTTTTGTGTACAATTTGAAGTTGAAGTTGGTTTTATGTTGCTGGTCCATGACATGATGTCTAGTTCGTGTGGTCGTACTTTCTGTCCTGGTTGAGTGATGGTTTGTCGTGGTTGATGCTACGCGCATGCAGAGCGCCTACTACACGCACGTCTTGGTCGTGAGATTAGCAGGCTTCTCAACTTGACAGCATGTTATTCTGATGGATGCGGAACAAGTTTCATGGGATTGCTTGTGGATATATTCCTCACAAGTTGAAAAAACAATTAGCCAACTGCGCATGGTCATCAGCTCATGATCCGTCAACTACATGTACAAGCGTTCCGGCCTAGAATATCCTGAACCTGTGTTCGAAAATCCGCGCGACATATGGTACCCATTGATTAAGCCCGATGAGCAGTTGCTCACCAAGCTCTCCGTAATTGATCACTCCTGTTTAGACACCACCCATACCATTCATCGTCGCATCAGAGTATGCTGCAAAGATACACCGGGTATGCGATCTCGCCCAGGGTTCACCACGTCGACCCTGTCTTCTGCTCCCATGTCTTTACAAGAATCGTGTCTTTCAATTCTGGGAATTTGTCCTTGTACGCAAAGACAGCCCGTCGCAGAGCTCGTTCAACCAAACTTCTTTGAGCCTTGTCTTGGAATCGAGGGTTGCCGATGATGCTGTCAATCTGTGAAGAGTCAACGTTCACAGCGTGGAGCTCCATCTAACATCGTAGTCAGTCACCACGCTTTTTTTTCAATGGGCTGAGAATATAATACCATAGAGATGCCTCGTTGTAGGAAAGCCTGTGAGATGGTACCCCACATCTGCGGCCCAACCTTCCTCGAAAGTGACTCCCATGAGCCAAACAAAAGGTTTATGGTGATCAAAAGAGTCTAGAGCTTCATAAGCAAACGTGAAAAGTGATAGATAAATGGAATACTCACTGGTAGCGGATGTGCAAACAGGAAAGATTCGTTTCGCAGCTCAGGAAACGCTTTCGGTTTCGCAAGGACCCAGTGAGTCAGAGTTAACTCAATGTCCCTTTTGATCTTTCCGAAGTTGAACTGCTCTCCAGACTTTGGGAAGCTCTCAAGGATAGTGCGCTCTACTTGGGACTTGGTGCGAGTCGTACTCGCGCCAGCCAAGCCTAACGCGTTGACGGTTGCATCTGGGACACGCCGATGAAGGTTGTGCATAATGGTCTGTGCGATATCTTTTGAGCCACTGAAGCATTGTTCGGTGGTGAAATTGTCAGAGCCCCAAAGCAGTTGGAGAATAGGCAAACCACGGCTCTCGAAACCCTTGGTCATTCGTGTAGCGTTGTTTTCTCCTGCCGCTTCTGCACCACAATATTGCCCAACCAGGTTACGATCTTCAGTTGATAACTCTCGGAGATCTGCCGTGGCCTTATCAATGTGATATCCCAGCGCTACTTCTCTAAGCGAACCCGACAGAGTACTTCCATTGTCAGCAGTCTCGCGCTTTATCGCGCTGTTTTCTTGGAGAGGTGGGTCATATTCCCTGTCGTACGTCTTTGCTATCGTTCTACCGCCAGCCGATACATTTGGTGACTTCTTGGGCCGTTTGCGTATGTCCACAGGCGCCGGCGTTACACGACTCAACTGCTGCTGGTGACCAGAAGTTTGTGATTCTTGTCGCTCCAGCATATCGCGGTCGCCATCGAGTAGTTTCTGTAGACTCTCGACCCACTTCTCAAACTCCTCTTGAGGCATGCCATCAAGTAGCGACTGCATCTCGCACCTAATCTCTTTCTTCGATGCACTGGGTCCGAGCTTGCGTTGAGAAATCGGTAAGGCGTGATATGCGAACAGGTCGCTCGTGCGGAAGAAAGTCTTGGATACGTCGTCTTCTGTGAGATCTGACGCCTCAATATCCCATTGCCACTTAGAAGAGATCTTCCGATCTTTGCCCTTCGAAGTGCGTTGCTTCAATGAAGCCGCTGGCAAGTTGCTGTGCATCCTAGCGGTGCCTGGAGTGTAACTTTCGGCACTTGGGCGCGCTCGCTCCGATTCTTTGTTCCGTTTCTTATGCTTCTTCACCTTTGGTGGTGGCGTAGGCTCTTCGTCAGAGGCGTCGCTGCCACTAACATCTCCACCACTGCTGTCTTCTTGTACTGCGTCACCATTGACTAGCCATTGTGTTGAGTGTTTTGGAGCCAACGCCTGCATTTGAAGTAAGCTAGCAGTGACATAGCCCAAAATATCTTCTCCAAGATCGTCACCGTGGGCCTTTGCGCTCGCAGTCAGCATAGCCTTCAGCACAGAATCTACTTTGGCAGCGGTGTCGAGATTGTCGGCCAGCATGGAGACCATACGCTGCGTCATCTCGGCACGAAACATCTCTGTCATTCTGCGTATGTTCTCTTCCGGGGCGTTCTCTTCGCGCATATGCTGTTCCAGTACATCAGACCCCAGCTGGTTCAGGATGTCGTTGGGGAAGCAGATTCTGACAAGCCCTTGTACTGCGTTCTTGAATAGACCATTGCGAAGGTCTGTCGCAGACGAGATGACTTTTACGCGGAACACCCAGTCTTCTCCGGTGGGTAACGACGTCGCCTGTGTGTTTCTGACAGACCCAGCGCGCGACGAGTGCGGATCAGGCTCGTCGTGTTGGGTACGTTTGGAGGTAACACGCGCGCGCTTCGAAGCTGTACCCCGGGCTGGAGATTGCGACTTCTGCCAATCGTTAGCTTGGTCGCGACTGAGATGCAGCCGCTTCATTGTGACTGACAAGAGCTAAAGCAGTTGCGTTAATACTTACTCGTCGCTTCTTCGTTCCACTCGCCATGATGTTGACCTTGGAGAAGATAAGAATCAGAAAGCGTGGAGGTTGTGAGGTGGAAAACAGCTAGTGGTAGTGGGCGAAAATCTGGCAGTCGCGACAGGTGAAGGTGAGGGAAAGAGCAGTAGCGCACGTGGAAGGACGCCCGCAAGGTTACCGCGACCCGCCTACAACAACATACGACATCGGAATCGTAGATGTATAAAGCCAACAACCTGTCAGAATTGAAAAATCTGGAATATACCGTCACAAGATGAACTGTTGGTCTATATTCCGCCTCGTCGAACTGTGTCCTGAATGACGACATCAACCTACGGAGCCTGCAACACAACCTCAAACTCAAAAGGCTCGCACAGCAAACTATACTCATCCAGCGTCCTCGGCCCACAGCTCCCACTCCCCAACCCATGATGTTCCGCATCCAACCTCAGCACAACCTCCTCCCTCTTCTTCCTCCTCAACTCATGCGGATGGTCCGCAGCCGCCACATCCTTCATCCTATAATGGCTAACCTGGAAGTCAAACAACTTCCTCTGCCCACCCTTCTTATCCGCAAACTGAGCGAGCAATCCCGCGCCGCTCCCATTCGTAACGCTGACATAGCGGGTATCTGTGCGATTCGCCGATTCTTGGGGTACTTCGTAGTCGACCCAGAGGGCGTCGATGCTGGATGCTGTGTATTTGCCTACGGGCTGGGAGAGCTTGCTGTCGCGGTAGGTTTCGCCGAAGCCGCGGCCGAACCATTCGACACGTTGGAATTGCGCGGGGAGTTCTAGGACGAGGCCGATGCGGGGGAGGGTGCGGGGTAGGTTCTCGCCCTTGGGTGTGCCGGTGACGTGGACGGATAGGGTGCCGTTGGCGCTGAATGTGTATGTAAGGGCGCAGTCGATGGACCATGAAAGGACGGGAGGTGCGACGCGTTGGTGCACGGTGACCTTGAAAGTGTCTGAGCCTGATTGTGACCATTCGACCTTGCGGGTCAATGGCTTTGCGTGGTGAAGTTGCTTGTCCTTCCAGTCCCAGCCGTCTTGTGGGATGTCGTTGTCGGTAGGAGCGCGGAAGATATCCATTTCAGGCGCTTTGGCGATGAGCTCGGTCGAGCCTTGCTTCCAGGATGTGAGACTACCATGGAGGGTGTTGAACTCCCACGTGGCTTGTTCCGTTGTAATCTTGAGAGTGTTGCGGGATGTTGTCTCGACAGTGACTTGCTTGCCTGATGATTGAGGCTTCTTCAAGGACGACACTGGAGCAACAGGCACCTGTGCTGTTGCGATCTCGAATCCTGCCTTCAAGTATGGTGTAGCCTCCTTCAATTGGAACGAGATACTAACCAAGACCTCCTCCTCGCGAGCTTCGATCGTTGGAAGTTGCACCTCAAAGGTTTGGCCAGGCGAGATACCAGAAGGAATTTGCAGATCTCCAGTAACCCCATCAGAGGATGCAGAGGAGACTGATGTGTATTTGCAGATCAAGTGATCGAGCGTGATGAAGTCGTATCGGTTGATGAACGTGGCCTTTGAATCATTCACTTCTAGAAGCTGCACGGGCTCGATAGCCTTCTTGTACTCGATCAACCCAGCGTTGGGCGAATGGTCGGAGTTGACGAGGCCGTCCATGACGAAGGTGGAGTCGTGAACCTCTTCGCCGAAATCACCACCATAGGCGTAGAATTCTTCGCCGGTCTGCTTGTCCTTGGTGAGAAGACCGTGGTTCGCCCATTCCCAAGCGAAACCTCCCTGTAAAGTTGGGTACTTGTAGAAAGCATCGATGTACTCTTTGATGTTACCGGGGCCGTTGCCCATGGCGTGGATCTAATACGGTGAGTCATAGACCTAAGGATCAACATGGCGTAACTTACGTATTCACAAAGCACCAATGGCTTCTTCTTTTCCTTGTCTTGACCAAACTTGATAATCTCGTCGAGCGGGGGATACATCCTGGAGTACATGTCCATGGTATCCGCGTAGATGTCCGCTTCGTAGTGAATAGGCCGGCTATCGTCGTACTTCTTGATGTGCTCGTACATGGCCACGAAGTTTCGTCCCATGAAGCCCTCGTTGCCAAGAGACCAAATGATGATCGATGGATGCATCTGATCTCTCTTAACGAGTGCTTCCGCACGGTCCACATACGCCTTCGTCCAGTCTGGGTTGTCGGTCGTCCATTCCGCGGCCTTATCCCTAGTTATAAGCTGACGCTCACGGAACGGCAGGTTGCGCTCCTCCTTCGACAGCGCGGCATCGGCGATACTTTCAAAGCCGTGGCATTCCACGTCGGCTTCATCTATGACCCAGAAACCCATCTCGTCTGCGAGGTCGTACAGACGTGGGTCGTTGAGCTGATGAGATGTGCGGATGGCGTTGATGTTGTGACGCTTCATGAGAAGAAGATCTTCTTTCATGAACTCATACGGCACAGCACGACCAAGAGTGGGATGATGTTCGTGGCGGTTGACTCCGCGGAACACGACTCTCTTACCGTTGACTTTGATAAGTCCATCTTTCATCTCGACCTGTCTGAAGCCGATGCGTTGGGCAATAACTTGATCGCCGGAAGAGACCACAAGATGATAGAGGTTTGGCGACTCAGCAGTCCACTTGAGTGGGTCCTTAATCTGGATACTAAGTTCAGTCACACCATCACCCTTGATATCCGCGTCGGATGAAGCGACTTCTTGCTTCTTTGCGTCCAGCAGCTTTACTGCAACCTTGCCAGAGCCAGTCGCACTGATCTTGACTTTGAGTTCGGCATCAGTGTAGGGTGAATCCAGAAGCGTCTGGGCAAAGACGTTCTCGATTCGGGAAGCCTTGGGGAAGCCAACCAGGAAGACGTCACGGAATCTATGATGATGAGTTTCAGTTCATCTCGACGACAGACCATACTCACATGCCACTCAGCCACCACTGGTCTTGGTCTTCGATGTACGTTCCGTCGCAATGCTGGTACACCCTAACAGCCAGGGTGTTCTCAGCATTGAGATCGACGAACGGAGTAATATCAAATTCATCAGGGTTTCTGCTACCCTGAGAATAACCAACTTCTTTACCATTCACCCAGACGTGGAAAGCGGCGTCGACACCCTCAAAGCGGAGTCGAAGCTGACCGTCCTGGAGATCTTTCGGGACCTTGAACTTACGAACATAGGAACCAGTCTCGTTCTCGGTAAAAGGCACGTTGGGGGGATCAACCGGAATGTGATAGATTACGTTGGTATATTGCGGGCCTTTTCCGAAGCCCTGCAGCTGCCACATGCCTGGCACGGCAATGTCGCTCCATGATGATGTGTCGAATGTAGTCGATTCAAATCCTTCCGGAGCCTCAAAAGGCGAGTATGAATGCTGGAACTTCCACGTGCCGGAGAGACTGTGGGTTGTAGACTTGTTCACATCGGAACTAAGCGCATCAGCCTCCGATGCGTAGTTGTGAAAGTATGCGCGCGCAGGCAGCGTGTTCTTGTGGAGGATATCGAGGTTGTTCCAGTCTGGAACGCTCGCTGGGTGTTGACCTGAAGACATGATGGATGAATTGAAAGTTGATGGTACTTCCACGAACCACTGCTCTACGTCGTCTATCTTTGATACAGCTGTCGACACCCCACAGTAAGGCGGCCGTACTGCGGTAGGCAGCGCGACTTGGACTGATCAGGGAAGCCGTCCGCCCACATGTCGTAGATGCCAAGAGGACGTTCCATCTGCTTCTCAGGTGACAGGACTAAGGAACGTGTCGGCAATAAACGGCGCATGTTGCATGTTGGAGCTGGGGAGGGCTCGCATCGGGGGGTTGATGGGGCGACGTCCGGGCGCAAGCGCGAGCGGGGGTTCTTCGCTTGATCACTCCGACTCCGTTGGAGGGAACCTTGGAAAACTTTGAACAGGCGCCTTGCAGCTTGTAATGATTTCAGAACGCCTTTCTATAACACATAGAGGCACTGCAGGAGTATTAACTTTCTTACGATTGTATTCGCAGAGGTAGGTGTCTGGTTTCCCTTCCAAGGGGTCTGATCAACGGGGCGGCTGCCCAACTCGGCTGGCTTTACTCCAGGAATCCATCCCCACACCCCGCCTGCCCAGCGCAGCTACACCACATTAACCCTCGCCTGGTTCATCACGATTCAATGCCAAACCGACCGGCTCAATTCTTGATTCATCTCCTTCGTAAAGACTTCGCGCGTGGCGCTCCAGAGCTGGTACAATTTGGGAGGTCCGTCCGCTAACCGGCCTGCTTCTGGACCTGGGCCCGCCCCTGCAGAAGGCCCTATTACTTGGCCTTGGTACCATCATGGTATAGCGAGCTTGGAAGTTGAAAATTTCCCAGTAATCCCGCTAATATTCCGCCCCTAATGCGGTGCTATTGCCGTACAACAAGCATACTTGGCCAACCGGGTGGCGCCTGAGCGCAACAGTTTGCATGCAGAGCAGAAACCATGCATCGGGTCAGGAAGGTAGAGCAGATACCTCGGTGCCATGGGGTAAGATTACCTGCAGGCGCTACTTGTTTTGCGGAGAAGCCTGTATACTATAAAGAGACCCAGTATTCCGGAAAGCTTGCGCATCGTTGCAAATCGGCCATCAAGTGGAGAGCTTTCCCGTTTTTCTGCTCCACACCTCCAGATCTTCTCCAGTCCTTGCCAGCGACACATTCAAGATGGCGGAGAAGAATGAAGACATGGGCGCTGTGACGCACCAGCTGAGTGCAGTTGACGATGACATGAACAAGCATGCGAACGTCAAGGAGGCCAATGTAGCTTCCGTAGCTCTCAGTAAGTCAAAATCATATCTGAGACAACGGGAAGAGTGCGCTGACAGCATACAGCCGCTGCTATCGAGGCAGAGAAGCCGAAGCTATGGTCTCGCGGCATGATCCAGCTCTACATGATCATGGGCGTTGGCTACCTCGTCTCTACGCTCAACGGCTTCGACAGCTCCCTCATGGGATCCATCAACGCGATGAAAGCCTACCAGAACACCTTCGGGTTGACTGGCGAGGGATCCAGCACTGGCATCATCTTCATCATCTACAACCTTGGTCAAATCGCCGCATTCCCGTTCTGTGGATTCCTTGCTGATGGCTACGGTCGTCGTATCTGCATCGCCGTCGGCTGCGCGCTCGTCCTCGTCGGAACCGCCGTTCAAGCCACAGCCCACGAGATGGGACATTTCATTGCCGGTCGCTTCATCCTCGGATTCGGTGCATCTATCGCTTCTGCTGCTGGTCCTGCCTACACTGTCGAACTCGCGCATCCTGCCTACCGTGGAACCATGGCTGGTATGTACAACAACTTCTGGTGGGTCGGCAACATTCTGGCTGGATGGACCACGTACGGCACAAACCTCCACATGGGTAACTCTTCGTGGGCTTGGAGAATCCCAACTATCGTTCAGTGCATTCTGCCGACCATTGTTATGGGCTTGATCATGTTCTTCCCCGAAACGCCGCGTTGGCTACTAGCGCATGACCGCAGGGAGGAGGCCATCGCCATCATGGCCAAGTACCACGGAAACGGCAACCCCAACTCTCCCATCGTCCAGCTCCAGCTACATGAGATTACCGAGGACTTTGCTGTCACTCGCAACGACAACCCGTGGTGGGACTTCCGTGAGCTAGGCAACACCAAGGCTGCACGCTACCGTTTGGCCATGGTCATCGCCATGGCTTTCTTCGGTCAATGGAGTGGTAACAACGTCGTCAGTTACTTCATGCCAGCCATGGTCAAAAACGCTGGAATTACTGGTAAGTTCTGAATGTACAGATACGTCCAAGACACGCACTAACTTGTCAAGATCCCAACAAGCAACTTCTCATCAACGCCATCAACCCAATCTTCAGCATGTTAGCCGCCATCTACGGCGCCACCCTCCTCGACCGTCTCGGCCGACGAAAGATGCTCATGGGCGGTCTCTGGGGCGGCCTCTTCGCCTACGTCCTCCTCACAGCCTTCACCGCCACAGCAACCCCCGACAACAACCTCGCCTACGGCACCATCGTCTCCATCTACCTCTTCGGCATCTTCTTCGCCTGGGGCTGGACCCCCCTCCAAACCCTCTACGCCGTCGAGTGTCTCGAGAACCGTACGCGCGCCAAGGGCTCCGGTCTCAACTTCCTCTTCCTCAACGTCGCCATGGTCGTCAACACCTACGGTATCTCCGTCGGCATCGAGAAGATTGGCTGGAAGTTGTATCTCGTGTATATTGTGTGGATTTGCGTGGAGATTGCGCTTATCTTCTTCTTCTTTGTTGAGACTGCGGGCAAGACGCTTGAGGAGCTTAAGGAGATCTTTGAGGCGCCGAACCCGAGGAATGCTAGTTTGAAGAGGGCGAAGGTGGAGATTGATGAGGCGGGGCATATTCATAATGTGCATGAGTAGGGCGGTGTAGGTGCGGAGCTGGGTTATGATAGAATGAAGCTTGACTTGGATGTAACGAAACCTGACGACTTGGGTCTCATCGCAAGAATCCAATCGTCTTAAGCATACCATCTTCCATTCTCATACAATTCGCGTAGTCTCCTTATCTCTCAATAATCGCCACCATTATAGATGCTAGTGGCAAAGGTAAGACTAAAGGTACTTTCTACTTCCGTAGCACGCTCTACAAGATACTTTCTAAATGTTTACGACGATCTGAAACAGTCATATCGTACCCAACAGTATCAGTACCCTTCATCAAGAACGCCTACTCCCAGATTGTATCAATCTTCCGCCACATTACTCCACCATTTCATCTCCTCAGCCCTCCCATCACCACCAATCAATCCTACTCCCCACACCTTCCTATTTGGTCTCCATACTGCCTGCACCATGCTTGCCACATCTCATACAACGCATGTGGCCTGCTCAATCAGGGTATCTGAACCCCTTTGCGTAACATCCCCTTGACTCGTTCCATACCCAAAAGAGGCACCAGACCGTCAACCTATCTGGCCGCATCCGTTGGCAGAAAAGAGGGTCCGCAACAGCATTCTCTCACGTGACACATATCTGCATGCAGGTCTTACTTTTTGTGACACCGTTTCTTCTTCTTTGCAAGCCTCACATCACGCAAAACACTGATGCACGCCGCGGAGCGAAACCACGCTGCCGGGCAGTATCGGCACAAAAAACAGGGTAGGAAGTACTATCTTGCCAGCCACACTGAACGATTTTTGTTTTGCCTCTTTGCTTTTGATAACGATGTGCGGTGAAGCGTTGCCACGCGTTTGGTAACGAGGACGATAGTCGACCCGCATTGTCAAGGTAAGCGAGAGTGACAGAAAACGCTCGCGTAGAAGGAGGGTAGGACCGAAAGAAACGGTACGTTAGCTTTCAGCGAGCGGTTGAGGAACCGTAGTTTGCGGTGCGAACGCTAAGTTTTGGGTGCGAACATGTGAGACTTGGCGGAGACGTGAGAGGGTTACGACAGTGGCGTATGGCTTGTATGTTCCCTCTTCTCAAGCAGGCGCAAAGAAACAAAAAAGAATATCACGTCCGAAAACATGCGACATGGGAAAATGCTGTTTGATGCATCGGCCTTTTTGCATGTCTCATTCCTTAGCTTCATGCTTTCTCCGCACTTTCATCTCAAGCCACCACGCACGTCTTTTCAGCTTCTTCTATCCAATCTCCATTTCGTCTACCGCGGCTGCAGCTCGCTCTTTTCGGATGGCGTCTTTCTTTGCTCTGCGTGCGGCTGCTCTTGACATGCCCTTGCCACTGCCGATCTTGCGATATGCGTCCAAGGACATACCTATGCGCTCCGCGGCTGCCATTTGGGCTTGCAATGTCTTGTCTTCCGACATGTCCATCTTGGGGTTAGCTACTTTTCTTTCTTTGCGTGCTTGCATCCTGGCGAGATTCTGGCGGGTGCGTTTGTCTAGACAAGGTTTAGTATGACGGTGAAGTGAACGTGTGAGGGTCCGTTGGAGAACGCACTCATCTTCTTGCCCAGAGGCTCGGAATCAATGGCCATAGTTTGGTCGCCGTTGGCTTGCTGAACCGGGCCTGCATCATGTTAGACTCGCTCACCCCGGTCGCACGTGCCAAAAGCAAGTGCGCGTAGGATCAATAGACGTTAGACCGTCATATCCACCACGTGACATACCACTCTGCAGGTCGGTTTGGGGCGTCGAGAAGGCGTCGCCCAAAACGTCGACTAACTCATCAGCCAATGCGCCCATCTTGCGTCGGTCTTTTTGCTTTTTCTTCTTCGACTTGGTCGCAGGCGCCTGGCCGTTTGCTCGCCTCGGGGAAGCGCTTCGCTGGCTCGTCTGTGATTGGTCGCTGTCGCTTGCATCTGAAAATTGTTCCTCGTCGCCCAACCTGAATCCTGTGTTTGCGACAACGGGCGTGTTCGCAGCGGCAGCGTCTGCTTCGGGCAAGGTGGGCGCCATGTTGCTTTGTGGACTGCCGAATTGAGGATAATGCAGATGCAAAGGTTGGCTGGACATCAGAAAAGGTAAGAGCAAGGGATCGGCAGAAGGTTTATCCGGCGCATGTGATTTGTCCGTCGGTGTGTATTATCGAGTACCAATGCTGTGTCGCTCCATGCGCTCTATCATCTACCTCATCGTCCGCCTTTTGAGGAGTAAACTGTAAACTGCTATGCACAATGCCGCCCAGAACGCAATTGGAAAGAATGTAATGACGCGCAGGATTGACGGCCTAAAGTGTGAGGGAATATGGCCCCGCAGCGAGGATGAGAAGAGGAAGGTACAGTTAAGGAAATTCGTGAGTCGTGAATGCATGTCCAAGCACCCGTTCCGGCGGCCGACCAGGCCAGTCCTTTGCGCCCAACTCCAATGCCAAGCCCTGTCTAGCTCTTGATACCAACTCCAGTCCAAGCAAATGTGATGCGACGCTACTCGTCATCGTCAACAAAGAAACCCCAGAAGAGCACTTCCTCGTTCTCCCGGCCCCGCAGACAGCCGCCGTAGACGTCTGCGCACATCTCGATGGGCACCTCGAGCTTGATGCAGCCGTTGCCGAGGAAGGTGAAGAGCAGCCACGAGTCGTATTCGGGGAAGGTGCCGTCGTCGTCGTACTTCCGGCTGCGTATGCCGCGGTTCTGTAACGAGGGCGTTGTGGGCAGGCGGAACGTGTGGTAGGGCAGCGTCTCCTCCGAGTCGGCGACGAAGAAGGCGTCGTTGAGGGCGAGTTCGACGGTGACGTGGGGCGGCGAGGGGGTCTCGGACAGGCTCAGCGTGTCTTTGTGGAAGCGCAGGGTGCCGAAGCGCAGCTCCGTGGGCTGGCCGAGCAGGTCGAAGAGCTCGGTGGAGTAGAGGCGGAAGTAGCCATTGTGCAGGCTGCCCAGGTCGCTCTCGTCGTCGGCAGCGCGGCCGCTGAGCGAGAGGCTCTGCAGCTGGTCCTCGACGCGCTTGCCCTCGAGTTCGGCGGCGTCGAGCGACCGGCGGATGTACTTGGGGGTGTACTGGTTGCTGAGGTCCGAGATGGCCAGCCGGCAGGCCTCGCGGCGGATCTCGTCGCGCCGGGCGGTGCTCTTGGGCGTGGTCACGTCGTCGGCGGCGGGGTCCTCGAGCGAGCGCAGCAGCCCCGTCTCGAAGCCCTGGACGAGCTCCTCGAACTCGCGCATCACCCGGGCGAGGGGAGACGAGGCGAGGTGGGCGGGTTTGGCGTCGCGGGCGACTGCAGTGCTCTCCAGTACGGCCATTGGAGGCGTGCGCGGCCAGGACGTGGCTGCGGCGCAGGGTGGTGCGTGTTGGTAGGCGGCAGTTGCTGGACGCGGTGGACGCGGCTTTGAGGCTCCTGGGGGCGGAGAGGGGTGTGCAGCTCCGGCTGGCACAGCAGTCGAGGCAATTGCGGTCGGCCGTGTCGTCGTGGGCGTCGGGGGATCGGCCGTTAGTCGTGAGGGCAAGGCGCAAAACAACAACAACAGGACAGTGTCGCAGCAGACGGGCTAGTGCATCAGGAGACAAAGAAGGTCGGGACCTCGAGGGAGGGACCGAAGTTTTGCTCGCGGCTCCAAACCCGCCAAGAGTGCTGGGTAGATGCTTCCCTCTTCCAGCCCACCGGCTAGCGCGACTGCATCCAATAGGCCAGGGCTGGCCCTCCACGGCGATGCACTGCGAAGGGGCTTCAGCGTGCGACGGCCCAAGACTGCACGCAACCCAGCGGTTAACCGTCGCCTATGCCCCATGGCGAGCGCTAACTCTTGCTTCTGCTCAACAGTCGCTGTGCGCGCGCCGCTTGTAGCAGACTGACCCAGCCCAGTCGCTCGCTCGACTTGATGCAACCTGCGAACCGTCTGGTTGGTATCCAATCAGACCAAACTGACCCGGACCTGTTATAAAGACTGGGGCGGCACTGAACGGCCCGAACATTCGAGACAACCGCCAGCGCTCACCAGCATGACCGCCCGCCTCATAGAGAGAAAAGACTGAGCAGATCGTGCAGCCTACTCCGGATTCCATCAAGGTAAGAACATGCAACGTATCGATCCAACGTCGAAGTAGGCTCTGGGGTAGTCAATTGTTTCCTAGCATGCTAGATTGCAGTGAGCCTAGCCTACGACCAGCATAACACGACTACTGTAGGCTTGGCTTCGGCATGCCGATCTCTCACCCCACGCGGCTTCCCTGCCGCTGCCCTCACTCTTACTGTTGATTGTTGATGGTTCCTCATCCGGCCTGGCGCGCCTGCCACCGTCGCATCGCCACTTCCTCGACCACTCCTCGCCCACTCCTCGCCCTCTTCCCAGCCCAGCCTTCTTCGTCAGCAATCTATCCTCTGACCATCTCGTATTGATGACTGGTCATGGGCGCTCGTCGGCCTGCTTTCCTCGCGCGAACCATCACCATGTCTGCTCTCCTCACACCCCGTAATTGCACCAGGGAGCCCAGTCCACGCTCTCGGCTTTACACACGCCTGTCGGCACTTTGTACCTGCCTCGACGTCTTATGCGACCTCAGATGATGTACATGTGCAACCACGCTGCGACCTGGAACCCCCGCAATTCGCCATTTGCCGTCACTACGTCACTGCTGACCGTTCCCAGCGAACCCGTACAGACATAGAGCGTAGTCATAGCGGTGAGACATTTGCCTACATCCCGCGCCTGATTACTCCTCCTCGACATACAGCTGCTCACCTACCTGCACATCAATGCTCCATCCTTCGCGGAGCATCGACGCCGATCCAACATCGCCGCTTACCGTCAGATGGGGGCTCCAGACCGAGAAATCAGCCCACCTCCCTGGCTCCAGTCGTTCCTCCCCGCCTCTCCGGGCCTGCCTCGGCTTCTTACGTGATACTCCGGCCTACCAGGGTGCATGCCTAGACCGATGTGTCCGACGACACCAGGCAGGGCTGTCCGTGGGAAGTGCCTGAGGCTGCGGTGAGGCATGCAGTCTGGCTGTGTTCAAATCGTGAAGTCGATGTTCGTTCCACGGATCAGTGTCATGGAGGGCAAGCGAAGTGCTACGCCGCTTACGGTGTCTAATTCTGTTTGTTTGGAGAACAGTACGTCTTATATGCTGGTATCGATGTCAAAATTCTCTTTTCAAACATCGTTTGTTGATCCATGATGGTAAACCGAAAACGTTGCCGATGTATTCATTGTTTCGCAGCATATGCAGGACTCTACAAAATACTGGGCTCTTGGAAAACATCTCTCCCTTGGTCACGAGTAGCTTCATGGCGTGCGTACGCTTGAGTCAGAGCCAATCTCCGGAATCAAGAGGTGATGGCGGCATGTGTCTCGCCATCTGCCGCTGCCACACTGCTCGCGACTCCAGGCGGCGAGGGAGGAGCGGAGGAACTCAGGTGAACCAGCAAGCAGGAACCAAGGTGAAGCAAGCCTACCCATCTCCCAACACCATCATCCTTCATTCTACACACCAACATCATCCACAAAGCTATCGTCAACGAGCCCCTCTTTATCAAAATCTTAATATGCAATCAGTCTACGGCTTTATCAGGTATACATCTCGCTCACCTGTTCGTCAAACCGCCAGTATGCCTTCAGCCAAAGGTTCCGTTGCGCCTACACCGCGTTCACCTCCAATCGTCTCGTCCCCAACCTTCGCCGGCCCGTCAAATTTCTCATCCAATTATAAAGGCAAAGGAAAGGCCCCCATGACCAACGACACCAGCAATGGCGCCAGCAACGGCAACACCAACGGCAACGGTATTTGCAACAGCAAAGTCTACACTGCAAGCCACGGCAACAGCAATGACAACAGCAAAGGCAGCGGCAACGACAGTAGCAACGGCACCAGCAATGACAGCAGCAATGACAACAGCAATGACAACTCCAACGGCAGTAGCAACGACAATAGCAACGGCAATGGCAACAGCAATGACTACACTCCAAGCTACGGCATCGGAAACTTGACGGAATACCTCATCGACGTCAAGACGCTCACCAAGCTCTGCGACCTCGGCGTATCAGAAGCCGCTCAGCTCGGAGCCCTTCTCACCGAGCGCTACAAATCCCTGAACGAAAAGCAAACCCGCCGCATGGCAGCCGCCGAAAAGATCATTGACGAAGTCGAGACTATGAAAGAGGGACACAACGTTTTTGACAACAACGTCGTCAACCACTACGATCGCTTCGTTAAGGAACTGGAGGCAGCTGAGACCGCCATGTACGACGGAATGAAGGTAGCCATGTACACCGATGCCGCGAAGAGCGCAAAGCTGGCCCGAGAGAACTCCGAGTTTGCCAGGAATTTGCACAAAAAGATCGAGGTGTTGAATAGTAAGTACAAGGCTAAGAAGGACGAGATTGTGGCTGCGAGGGATGAGATGATTGATATCTTGTACGGTGCTGTTATGCGGTGCATCCTGGTGGGTTCTAGTGCTGGCGTGGGTGAGAATGATAAGGGGAAGTTGTTGAGTTTATTTAAGCGCTGAAGACACTGGGTTGGGGTAGGTGTTGGTGCTGCGAGGCTTATTTGGTATGGTAGTTTGGTTATACACTGCGAATCGTTTCGCTGCCTTGCGGCCGGTTACGAGCACACGCCGAAAATGCAGTAAGTAGTTCCGTAAGGCTAAGCTCTTTTTAATCGTGGTGAGGTTTCGTAGATGGGACTGTCATTCCTCTATAGGTATCATGCGACGATGCACTGGATTCGTCTGCCTATATATATATTGATGCGTTTATCTTCCTAACAAACTGTTCGGCAGCGTACCTAGGTTTTCGCTTATAGAGACGAGGCACTATTACATAATTAGGCTGGGCTAGTCTTATTAGGCTGAGCGCTGCTACCTTTCTAAGCCTCTACTATGCTGCCTCTCTAATAAGGCTCTGCTATAATTAAGAAAATATAACGTTATTATATAAAGTGTTATATAACTACTAAGTATAGTATATACTAAGTATATAGAGCTTAACTCTTTCTAGTTTAGCCTATTAGACTTATTATACTATTTATATTAAACCTATTTATTTATAATAGTTAGTAGCTACTCTTAGGTTTATAAGTTCTAGTTTTATACTTTTTATTTCTAGCGTTATAATTCTTCTTATATACTCTCTACTTATCTCTATTAAGTATATCTACTATATTACTAAGTTACTATAAAGAACTAGTATCTTTACTAAAACGCTCTATAGAGGTTAAAGTAACTAATATATTTACTAGGTACCTAGTAACCTATATTTTATAATATAGTAATTAGATATAGATAGCTTTTTTTATAAATAGACTAATATTTAGATAGCTATAGTAATAGATATCTCTAGTTAAATAAATATAAGCGTAACGCTTTTACTAGATTTTTTTACCTTTAATAATAGTTAGTAGTATTTACTTCTCTTATTAAGCTCTTTAGAAAGAACTCTTTTTAATATACCTAATTAGTTTATTTTACTTTTATTACTAGTTTATAAGCCTATAGTAACTAACTAGTATAGTTAGTAGAACTACTCTACTTCTTCTCTTAATTTATAGTTTCTATTTACTAGTGCTATACTTTCTATAGTTCTAATAAATAACTACTAGATTTATAAAAGCTACTTCTAATTTAATAATACTCTCTAAATACTTCTTCTCTTTTTATATACCTAGTATATACATATTATATATACGCTACTTAGATTCTTACTAGCTAGCTAATAAGTATAAAAATACTTATATTATTTTTCTTTTTCTTTTCTTCTCTTTCTTTATACACTACTACACCTTTATTATAAACTCTACTACTATAGTAGTATTTCTTACTATACTCTTATTACTATTATATTTTCTCTAAAAACTACTTTATATTAGTACTAAAGTATATATAAAGTATACTTGCTGCTTTAGTTTCTTTACTACTACTATTAGTTTAGCTCTAGCTATAACTAACTAGCTCTATTCTTTTTATAATACCTAACTCTCTATCTATTACTATAATTAATGTAGTACGCGCCTATAATCTTATAGTATATTTAAATAGTACTTCTAAGTACTAAGAGCTTATCTCTTATAGTAAGCTTAAAGTTACTTAGACTATTCTTAAACTATATAAAACTTCTATATCTTTTAAAAGTTATAGTTAGACTAGTATAACTCTCTCTATCTATAGTATTTAGTCTTTTTTTTCTCTAAAACGTACTTTTTTTAAAAATAACCTAGAATAAAGCTACTTTTAGTACTAGGTACTAGCTATTAAGAGACTTAGAGCTACTAGATAAGTTATTAATAAGAAAGTTACTAACTTTAGAGCTCTAACTAGTAGTTTTTATATATTTACTACTTTTACTATTTAAAAGATACTCTAATAAAATTCTTCTGCGCTATAAGCTATAGAACTTATACTTCTACTAGTCTTTTCTCTCTAGCTAGTTACTTTTACTATTAAACTAGAAGTTTTCTTACTACCTATTATTTAGCTATCTATCTTACCTTTACTATAGCCTCTATTACTAGAGTTACCTCTAGTTTATAGATTATTTTATAACTTATAGTATTTATATATATCTATACTAAACTCTTTTATTAAGGCTCTCTCTTTATTAATATACTATAAGGCTACTTAGAATAATAGTAAATTAGACACTTCTATTTAATAGTTACTTATCTAATAATAGATTTATAGCTTCTTACTATCTATTACTAATATAGTATAACTTTAGCTACTATACTTCTTTCTTCTAGACGTTCTACTAATAGTTAAGTACTTATCTAAGAATTAATAATAGAAGCGTAACCTTAGAGCCTAGTAAAAAGATTAAATTTAATACTTTTTAAAAAGAATAGACTATACCTTTAATATAAGTAATTATAGTAATAAGCTTTAGAAGGCTTAGCCTTAGGCTACTCTATACGTATCTTAGATTCTAATAGTATAAAAAGTATTTCTATAAGAGCTTACTTACACTAACTCTACTTTTTATCTTAATATTATAGTACTACTTACTAGAAACTCTACTTATCTACTACTCTCTCTATAGTTTTATAACTTTACTCTACTAGAAAATTTTTAGAATATACTATTAAGGCTACTTATTACTTAAGACTCTCTTTAAAGTACTTACTAGAATCTTTCTCTATATATCTCTAACTAGCTTTTTTCTCTATATAATTAAAGTAACTTTATAGAATATTTCTTATATTATATACTATAGAATACCTATTTTAAAACTCTATAATATTATACTATATAGCTAAGGTCTAACTAGATACTCTACGCTATAGCTTCTCTATAAGCTTCTATACTTATTTCTTCTAGACCTTCTTAAGAATAGAATAGTCTAGCTTCTAAGCTTTTTAACTAGCTTACTAAGAAGCTTCTAAATCTAGTAGCTTTATTACATAGATATTACTTATACGTTCTAACCTAGCTAGCTTTCTCTATAGTATATTATTTTACTAGAGATAACTATAATAGTTTTATAACTAGTAGCGCTAGTCTAGCTCTTTACTAATAGCCTTAGTAGAATATTCTACTCTACTATAAATACGTTAATAGGCCTTTTAACTACCTTAGAAATAGTAGTTTCTTTTAGCTTAGTTTCTCTACCTACTTTCTATATTAAGACTCTAGAGTAACTATATTCTAATCTACTTAGTAAGATAAGAGTAATAACTATACTTAGCGCGCGCTAGCTATATTATAATAGAATACTAATAACTAGAGTTTAATACCTAAGTAGTCTAAAATTATAGATAATAATACTTATATTAAGTTTATAGAAAGGTTACTTAAGTTTATATCTAAGTAAGTTAGTTTCTTTTAGCCTAATATACTAAAGGCCTAGTACCTAAATAATATAGTAGAAGTTTCTAGTAAGATATACTACTATAATATCTATAACTTTCTAGACTCTATAAAAGTAACTATTACTATAGAATCTATAGCTAAATATACTATATACTACTACCTATACTAATACTTTAAGAGTACTACGCTTCTATAGTACTAGTTAAATCTTAAGATTAATTAGTGCTTAGATATTATTAGTAGTAAAAGTCTTAAGCGCTAGAAGTAGGTTTTTAAGCTATTTTATATTTAATCTACTCTAATAATAAAGAAACTCTAGAAAGAGCGTTTTACGCCTAAGAACCTTCTTAATAGTTACTTACTAGCTAAGTAGTATCTTAAGATTAAGCGCTTTTACTAGAATACTAGCTATAGATATAATAATAATAACTACTATATTATATAGGCGTAGAATCTTCTTAATCTATATATTTAAGTCTATCTACATAATAATATTATCTATATAATATCTAATACTTTTCTCTTTATACTTAAAAAGTATAAGTATATTTTAAAAGTAGTCTTCTATATAGATAATACTATAGGTAAGTAGAATAATTCTTATTAAAATAATAATTATAGTTTTAGTAGAGTAGGTAATCTAGCTTAGAGTAATACTAGTAGTTCTAACTATTAGTAGCCTTATAGTTCTACTTCTCTAGATAATAGTTTTTATAATAATAACTTCTAGCGCACCTATAGTAGACTCTCTAATACGCATATATAGTAAAGTAGAAATAAAATATAATAGTAGTTCTATCTATAGAATATAGACTACTTAAATAGATATAGATTATAGCTCTAATAAAACTAAAGTAGTAGAACTTATAGTAATAGTAATCTATAAAGTAATATATATTAATAAGATAATAGCTAACTTAGTATAGAGTTATAAATATACCTTTAGCTATAAAGCGCGTACTATAACTAGAATCTTAGATATATTAAAGCTAGCAGAAACTTCTATTTTATACTTTTAGATATAAATACTACTATAGATTTAAGTATAATATTATAGAATACTACTTTACTACTATATTATAAAGGCGTTTTATTCTATAATCTTATAGAATAAGCTAAAGCCTCTATTACTTCTAGCTAACTAGTAAGTAACTAGAATTACTTTTTAGATAATTCTAATAATTATAATTCTATATCTTAGGCCTTTTATAAGCCTTAGATCTACTCTAATAATAAAGATAATAGTAGCTATATCTACTTTATTAGTTATATTCTATAAGATTTTTAAGTAAATAAGTAAGTTTATAACTAGCCTTTTATTTATACCTAGTACTACTTATTATTTACTTTAAATAATAAACTTTATAAGTATATCTACTATAATTATAGCTTCTACGCCTTAGAGTACTAACTAAGTAATATATTTACTAATACTCTAGTTTCTATAAGAGATACGCAGCCTTTTTAGTAGTCTAAGATTACTCTAGTAAAGCTAAATAAGCTTCTAGTACTATACTCTTAGATTATAAAGTCTATAGCTCTACTACTAGTTAATAGAGTAACTATAGTTT
Organism: Alternaria infectoria; assembly: GCF_024043175.1. Lineage (NCBI taxonomy): Eukaryota > Fungi > Ascomycota > Dothideomycetes > Pleosporales > Pleosporaceae > Alternaria > Alternaria infectoria. The sequence continues at coordinate 279,297 of NW_026250712.1, forward strand.
ATAATTAGTATAAGATAAAGCTTATAGTACGCGCTAGTAGAGATAGACCTAATCTTACTATTATACCTAATATAGGTGCCGCTATTAGCCTTATAAATAAAGCCTTCTTAGATAAATATTTTAAAACTACTATATAGAAGAATCTATAAGAGCCTATCTAATATATAAGTATAGAACTAGAAAAGATATAAGCTTTTTAGATTATCTACCTAACGCTCTATATACTTTCTAGAACTAAGTCTAGTAAATAAGTCTTTACGCTATAGCAAATCTAAGTATTTATTATAGAATACCTTAGCTCTAATCTTCTCTTAGAAATAGATACGTTAGTTTTATAGAATATTACTCTTAATATTAAGAAGTATATAATAATATAGCCTCTATATAAAAAAGTTATTACTAGATTAATTATTAAAGCTAAAGATAGTAATACTTAGAAAAAGTAAAAGATTACTATTACTAATATAGTTATAATTCTACTCTACTCTATAATTAAGGTTTAGGCGCTTACTTTATACTTACTCTTAGACTTATATAACTATCTTTTTAAGCCTCTTAATACTATAAGTTAGAATTTCTACGCTTATAGTATACTAATAAAGAGTAGCTCTTTTAATATTATTTTGTAAAATAATATAAATAAGCTAGTACGTCTCTAACGCTAAGCTTCTATTAGTTATACTATACTACTATACACTAATACTATTTACTCTATTAACTCTAGTAATTACGCACTTATAGCCTTACTAGATTTATAGAACTTTCTTTCTACTAAGTCTAAGATAGCGCTTAGCGTTACTATATATAGAACTCTAGTAACTAAAGAACTTCTTAGCTAGATAGTTATATAATACCTCTATATCTAGATAGACTAAAAATCTATTACTAATATTTTACTAGAGTACGCTATACTAATTAAGCTTTATAAAAGTTAGTAAAGTATTAAGATTTTCTTAAAGATATATAATAGTAGTTCTTAAGACTAGAAAGTTATTAATAAAGTATTTAATAAGCTTACCTATAACTAAAAAATAGAGTTAGCTTATCTACTAGTACCTTTTCTTATTCTAGTGTTTATAGTCTAAAAGAAAGTATATACTAATAAAGCTAATAGTACTACTACTAATATTAAGTAGAAAGGTTAGCTTATACTTAATATGCGTAAGATTAATTACTAGGTAATTTATAACGCTTACTCTCTTATAACTTAAGTAGATATTCTTACTAGACTATAAAGAGTAAACTATATTATAGTAGTTAATAGATTATTTTATTTCTACTAATTTACTATATAATCTAAGAACTACTATATATTTACTATTAATACGCACTAAGGCGCTAAGATCTTAAATATATACGTAATAGATTTTAAAAACTTAGTTTTCTATATTTAACGCTATAGTAATCTCTTCTTATATAATATAGTAGTATTTACAAAAGTCTATATTAATAACTTTATTATCTTCTCTAAGATACTTAAGAATTATGTAATTTACCTTAAGTAATTCTTTTGCTAAATTTATAATATAGATATTTCTCTAGCTTCTAGTAAGATATTTATAAACTATCTAACTATAAAGCTACTAGATTACTACGTTAACACTTTTAGCGTTATATTTACTAATAAGTAAATCTAAGCGCTTTAAAGAATATAGTTTCTCTAGTATACTAAGAATATAAAGATATATTATAAAGCTATTAACTTTCTTAATAAGTAAACTCTATATCTAGCGTAAATCTTAGAGCTTTTTATAATACTTAAGATAGAGCTTTTATACTTTATACCTAAGATAAAAGATAGAGTATAAATAGCTATAATAACTAGAGTAATAATTCTAGTAGATAGCTCTATCTACAAAGCTTTTAATAACGTTTAGTTATTATAGAATAGCACTATTTACCTATTACACTAGAATTACGCTTAGCCTCTTTATATAGATATTAACTTATCTAAATAATATAGTATAGTAGCTATAGTTTACTATATAGTAGAAGACTCTAAGCTAAAGATAGTTAATTCTAATATTTTTACTAGGTATAATAATAATAGTTCTTTACCTACTATCTAGCTAAAGAAGTTTATTAACTTTAAGAAGTACTCTATTAAACCTTTTACTTTCTTATTAAAGTATTTATTAGCTATAGAGAGACGCTATTTTCTAACTAAGCTTAAGATAGTAAACTTATATTAGATAATTAAGAAACTCTAGTATATAGTTAAAACTACTCTAAAGATCTTTATTTTTATAGATTACACTATAGTAACTACTATTATCTACTAATATTACTTTACTATAATAGAGTCTTTAAAGAGTCTTAATCTAAGATTAGCTAAAGCTTTTATCTATCTATAGTAGTTTAATCTAGATATTTACTATAGACTTAGAAAGCTATATTTTATTTCTAACGCCTTTTTAAGGCTCTAGTCTACCTTAGTACTAGAGTCTAATCTAGATATAGATATTCTAAATAATATTATATACGTCTTCTATACTCTTATTATAGATATAGATAATAATCTTAAGGCCTAGCTTAAGTAGGTATATAAGAATAATATACTATAGTAATAAGTACTTATAGTTATCTCTAGTAAGCAATCTAATAAGAATAACTCTAAGTAATCTATATATAGGCTTTGTTTTCTTCTTAAGAATAATCTTATCTATTACTAGAATTAATAAGACAGCGCTAAGTAGCTCTATATACTAAAAGCTCTTATATATAAGATTTTCTACTAGACTTATAATAGCTTTTACTACTAAGAGCTAAACTAGACTTATAACTATATTAAAGCTTTATTTTTTATTTAGAAGCTTATAAAGTACCTTAAAATATATCTTAAGTACTACCTCTAATATAAAGTTAATTAAACCTAGCAGTATAAAAGCTATAGGTTTCTAGAACTTATTAATTAATTAGCCTAGCTATTTAAGGTTATCTATATTAATATTATTATATATCTACTAGAAATAGAGAATAGCTTTAATATAATACTTATAGAGATATATTAGGCCTTAAAAATAGTAATTATAGTATCTAGTAAAGATTATTAGTCTAGTAAATAATAGTCTATTACTTTAATAAAGACTAACTATCTCTATAATTAGAGTAACTAGTGCGTTATTATTAGTAACTACGCACCTATCTTTATCTAAGAAATATTTAGCTACTAATACCTTATAATAGATATAAGGTTTTAGACTATATCTACTTAGTATCTCTAAGCTAATAGTTAGTTAGAGCGCACTAACTAGATAGTAGAAATTACCTTATATTTTTTTATTACTATAAACTAGAACAAGAACTAGACTAAAGTACTTCTACACTTATAGTTCTCTTTAAATATAAGTAGAAATATCTCTTTAGAATATATACCTTATAAGTATATTATAGGTTTTAATCTTTATTATAGTTTTAATCTTATTTATACGTAATATATACTTTTAAAGATAAATTACTAGAGTCTCTAACTATATTACTAGAAAGAAGTAGAAGAAGCTCTTATATTTATAAGAGTTACCTAGAAAGTATACTATAACGCTTACTACTAACTACTTAATCTCTAGTTTAGTAATTATATTACTTTTCTTCTTATAAAAGATTATAAGTTAAAGAAGAATCTTCTATAGAAGATTAGCTTCTAATATTATAGTCTACTTAGAGTTTTTAAAAAGATTAGCTATAATATCTATTATATTAAGTAACTACCTAGATTCTATATTTATAACGTTGTAAACGCCTTATAGTTAGAACTCTACTATACTACTAATAAAAACTTTTTCTATTATCTATTTCTAGCGCTACCTCTTACTATTACTAATAAATCTAGTAAAAGAAAGCTTAAGCTAATTAAATATATTCTAAAGTGTTAAGTAAACACTATAACTAGTAGGCTAGAGTATTTTATTAAATAGATAAATAGAGGCGTAGCTTATAATTAGTAGCTTACCTTATTATAACTTAGAACTACCTATAAGATATAAAGTAATTTTAATATATAATATCTACTTACTAACTAAGACTAGCGTAAGTTATAATAATACTAGAAGTAAAAGTCTAAATAGATAGCGTAGAACTAAAAAGCTATAATAGCGCTACTAGATATAGCTACTATACTAGAGCTTTCTTAACTAGCTATAGAAGCTTTACTTCTATAGCTTAATATAGAAACTTACCTACTATAGCTACTTATAGCTTTATCTTAGAATAATAATAAAGTTAGTATTTCTATATATACGCTATCTTCTCTATATTACTAGAAAAACTTTTACCTCTATAATAGACTTAACTAATATAGTATTAACACTTTCTATAACTCTAGTAATTAGAACTCTATAGTAGTTAGTAAGACTCTAACTTAGCTTTCTAAGCCTAGCAAAGTATATTAGAATATCTATAGCCTTAATACTAGTAATAAGGCCCTCTAGGCTAAGAATCTAGTAGTTCTCTAGCTAGTTACGTATTACTATAGACTAAGAGCTTACTCTTAGTAAGAATTCTAGTTCTTAAATATTATTTTATAACATTAGTACTATTATATTATTACTACTTATTACTACTCTTAATAGTTTTTCTTTCTTTTAGTAATTTTTAATTTAGCGTTTTTAGACTTTTTATTTTAGTATTTCTAACTTTTCTTTTTAGTGTATCTCTAAACTACTAGACTATATAACTTAGACTTACTTATATTTTATTTTCTCTATAGGTTTAATAGTAATAGTGTTTTACTATTATATTATCTACTAGGTTTATTAGGCTCTATATATTTCTATAAATATTATACTCTATAACTTAAACTTAGTAAACTATATCTAGTACTCTCTATAATAAGCTTTTTAGAAATATATCTTACTATAGCATCTTACTACTAAAATATCTTACTACTATTAAATATTTATTATAAACTATATTACTATATATAGTTTTTAATATCTTATTTACCTAATAGATAAGAGAGTAGCTAGCTCTCTTACCTATATATCTTAATATCTACTACTACGCCTCTATATATAAAGTAAACCTTACACTTATAATCTTTATTCTTTCTATACTATACTTCTATTATTATAACCTATTTATTACTTTCTACTACTAATATTTTAGCTCTTATATAGTCTACTATATTACGCGTCTCTACACTTTAAGAGTAAGCTTTTAGCATAGATATAATATTACTCTTATCTATCTATAAGGCTTCTACTAGAGAGCCTAACTTATATTTAATATCTATTAATATTCTTTCTTTAGATATAGATATTATCTTACCTTCTACTATAGAGTTTTTCTTAATTAATACTCTTATTAATATTAGTTAGAATAATACTCTATAGCTTTAATCTAAGAAGAAAAAGTATAAGAAAGATAGAAGCTATAAAAGAAGTAAGCGCTATAGCTTTACTATATTATAGTCTATCTAGTATAACTTTTCTCTATTAGCTAAGCGTATTAAGAATAAACTATAGATTACTAATACTTCTAATATTAAGCCTTATAGTTATCTATATATATAGAACCTAAAATATAATAAAATACTCTACTACTTAATATTATAACTAATATTAACTCTTAGTATAAATAATATTATTAAGACACACTAGCTTATAAGTGCTATTACTACTTTCTCTATATAAACACTTTATTATAATCTTCTTTCTATTAATAATAATACGCAAGAATATCTATAAGATATAAATAAAGCTATTTATTTTTTTCTTACTACTATATAGAAGTACTTACAGAATATTACTACTACTACTAGAGGTACTTCTACTAAGGTCTCTATCTAGAATTCTAAGAAGATAGAAAGTTAGAGTTTTAACGCTAGAGTACTAACTACTATAGATATACTTCTTAACTAACTTAGCTAGCGTAACACTTAACGTAGTATTCTTAAAGTTAATAACTTCTTTACTTTATCTTTATATACTAAGCTTACTTATAATAATTTAGAAGTTACTCTAGACGCTTCTTATATTATTACTAAGAATATCTAGTAAGATATCTATAATAAGTAGTTAACTAGAGAGCTTACTATATAAGAATACTAAATTATTTAACTAGGCTAGTCTATAGATACTACTCTTAAGAAGCTTACTAATAAGAATTAAGTATATATATAGATTATTAATTAACTCTCTATCTATATTACTTCTTTAGTCTACCTTAACTAGAAAAATCTAAAGAATATTTAGCTAGCCTCTAAGAAATAGTAGATTATCTATAATATATTTAGAATTAATAGTAAGAGTAAGGTAAAGCTATACTATTATCTAAAAGAAAACTCTAAGGTAACTAAGCTAAAGAGAAAGTCTACTAAGCTTATTTCTAAGAATTATTAAATACTACTAATAGCTATCTTTCTAGATAAGAGTATTAAGTAGAAAGACTCTTAATGCGTATAGATCTATAAATCTTACTATACTAAGAGTATTATTATAGAAAGCTACTACTATAACCTATCTAGCGTTAACTTCTATTTTAGTTACTAGTTATAATAGTATAAGTTTAAAATAGTTAAAGACTCTAATAGTAAGCTCTATAAGAAGGTTAAGAATAATAGTAAGTTTAAAGTTCTTAAGAATTATAAAGTTACTATAGATTTTAATATCTCTAATAATATAAGAATCTAGTAAATTAATAATAAGTTCTTTATAGATACTTATAGAATAATTTAGCTTAGCTATAAGTTTCTTAAGATATAAGGTAATAAATAGAATATATTTAAAAAGTATAACCTAGTTTAGACTAGAATATAAAAGATACCTAAGAACTATTTTTTTAGTATTATCTACTAGTCTATAGTAGATATTAACGCTTAATATCTAAAGCTTAAAGCTATATATAATAAGAAGATTACTAAGAGAGAAGCTAAATAAGTAGTGCACTTCTTTCTAGTATTCTAGTAGTATAAGAGAAAGGCTATTATTCTTAATAATAATACTAGAGATAAATTCTAATTATAGAAATTTTTTAGTGTTACTTATAAGAATAATACTAAGTTAGAGAATCTTTATAATAGCTTTATTAAAGAAAAGAATTTTAACTTTCTTAACTTTAGTAAAAGTAATAAAAACTTTATTTCTCTAGTCTATAAGCCTATTTAGCCTATAAACTCTACTCTATCTCTACTTTAGTAAGCTCTTTTTAATTCTTTAGAAGATAGTAGCTACTTTAATCTATCTTATTACTATAGTTATATTACTACTATTTCTAAGTTAGAGAAAGTAACTACTAAGCGTTCTTCTTTCTATACTAATACTACTAAGTCTATACTAAAGAAATCTACTACTAAGATAAAGTTAACTACTAAAGTAAAGCTAAGCGCTAAGGCAAAGCCTACTACTAAAATAAAGAATACTAGAGATATATCTCTAAAGAAGAAGCTTAAGATATCTCTAATACTAAAGTCTATAGTAGTAGCTTCTTAAAAAGAAGTTACTAATAAAGCTACTATAAAGAACGTTAACTCTACTCTAGTACTTCTAACTTCTACTTAGATAGCTATAATTACTTCTACTAAAAATAATATACTTATAAAAAAAGTAGACTCTATTATAAATATACTACTTTCTACGCCTTTAGAATCTATATATAATAGTAATAACCTCTCTACTCTAGTAACTAAAGAAGATAATAGCGCTTCTAATAGTATAACTTTCTAAAAGAAGTATATAATTATACTTTAAATACACTATTATTCTAGTATAATATTTAAAGTATAACTAGAACTACTTTAAAGAAAGTTTACTTATCTAGTATACTCTCTCTAACTTTCTAGTAGTTTATAGATTAAACTACCTAGTAGAACTTTCTATTAATAAATATAGCTATCTATAAAAGTTTTTTTCTTACTATATATTCTTATTAGTTTCTTTTATAAGTTATATTTATAGTTTATAACTCTTTTCTACTTTATAGTTTCTATCTTTATAGCTTTATAGTATATATACTATATTTTCTTAGTATATAAAAGTTATCTCTATAACTTTATAAATTCTAATTACTACTTACTATAAATAATAGTTGCTTCTACTATAGTTTTCTAGTATTATTTTATTTTTTTTTTAGCTACTTTTAGCGCTATACCTCTTCTTAAGCTTTTTAGTTACGCTTACTAAGGTAAAGATATAGTATCTTTTTTATATTAGAACAGCGCTACTTTTATTACTAGACTTATAGGCCTATAAATAGAGTAGAGAAATAACTATAGAATAATATTTTTTTACTATCTATTTCTATAAAGTAACTCTACTTTTATTACTATTTACTTTATAAGCTTTATTTTTTATTTCTACTATTTTATATAAGAAAAAAAGAAGTTTTATTAAAGAATATATTCTTTACTAGGCTATAATAGTAGATAAGGCTCTCTAAGAAATAGTAGAAAATATATTTATTAGAGATAGACTTTTAGCTTCTTAACTAATAGAGAGAAAGCTATTATATAACTACTAAGTATAGTATATACTAAGTATATAGGGCTTAACTCTTTCTAGTTTAGCTTATTAGACTTATTACACTATTTATATTAAACCTACCTATCTATAACATAAAGCCTCTCTCTACGCACCAAATCGTCTTAGAAAGCGGCCAGTTTCTTTTTCATTCCACTACGAGCGATATTTCGATAATATCGAGGATTAATTCACCTAGGTTCCTGCCCGGGTAAGCTTTCGAACAGACACACGACTGCAGTTTGTCATCACCAGGGACAGTGTACCTAGCAACTTGCGTCACATCTGAATGAGCCGATATGAATGCGCCGGTATGTAGATGCATCGTTTCGCACAGAAACTCTAGCGAAGCTGACATGAGAAGGTCGATATGGATGGTGAAGAAAGCAAGAAGCCGGTCGACATCGAACCGACAAATAGGTTTCAACACCAAGCTCTCGACGCATCCACTCGGCAAATTCGCCTCATCAAGCTGCGTCGTGGTCAAACGGACCAGCCACAGTGCGTCATATCAGTCTTTGACTTGGATAACGCGCCACCTTTCGTGGCTCTATCGTATACGTGGGGTCCACCATCACCGCGCTTCGATATCACGATCAGCGGCAAACCCCTCGGAATTAGAGAAAATCTTTTCAGGTTCTTCGAAACCTTTGTCAAGACTACAGAGAAAGATTTTCTGTGGGAATATACAGGGGACCTATACCTGTGGATAGATCAGATCTGCATCGACCAGTCTAGCGTAAGCGAGCGAAATCACCAAGTCGGAATGATGGCATCAATCTATTCAGGGTGCTCTGAGACCATTATTTGGCTTGGAAGCATTCCCAGTAATCCAGATGCGCCGTGTATGATTAAGAAGATGGGACCTTCTTCAGCTCCAGAGGAAAGCGTAATACGAGCTGTAGCAGCCATCATAGAACACGATTATTTCACTCGGCTGTGGATCGTGCAGGAGATTATACTGTCCAAATGGAAGAGAGTACTATGCAGCCACCCCTCGGCTGGTGTTGTCTGGGTGCATTGGGGTAATTTGGCTTACATAGCTCGCCGGTTCCAATATCGCCTCCCTTCAACACCCGCAAAGCATCTGGTGAAAGACCATCTTCAAGACTCCGAGTTGAAACTCATTAAGGCTGTTCGCTTCTTCAGCAAGGGTCAATGTCATGATCCTCGCGACAAGGTGTACGGCTTGATGGGGCTTGTGCAAGAGGACCAGCGACTTACAATCGACTACGCAAAGCCATTGGAGGAACTCTTCGTCGAGACGATGAACATATTTTACAGAGGGATGCGGGATTCGGCTTCTACTTACACTGAGTATCAGGAAGCTTTATTGAGTCTGGCAAAACCCTGGGGTATAATGTCCGAAAGCTTGATCGCATTCTTACACGAAATCTGGGAAAAACCACCTTACGATTGGCATCAAAGGTATCGCAGCAATGGACCCGCATTCAGGGTCTATCCAGCTATTCATGCGATGGGATTTCTACTGAAAGGACCAGAGCAGAACATCAAGTTGAAAGCAAAAGAAATGCTTCCCTACAGTATGGACGCGGAACGATATTCAGGAGACTATAGGACGAATGACTGGGTAGCAACGGAAGACTGCTGGTGGTATCAGACTCTATCCACCGACCGGACTGAAGAGGCTATCTACTACATATACGGCTTGGTGAGCTCAAACCCTCTTGTTGAGAACACAACGCCCGGTTATTATTGCAGGAGAGTGAGAAAAGCACAACAGGAGGGTAGAATTCGGATACAATTACCCTCTTGGGCAGTTACTCATCGTTCATTTCGGAGCGCATGATACTTCTTGTGTACATATCATTGGCTCTAGGGTGGCATCAATTCAGGCAATCAAAGAGACAATTAAAAGCGATTTGCACGTCTACAACTACCACCTGCGGAAGGATTGGGTTCTCCGTGATAGTGGTGGCAGTCGCCACAGCCTTAGACATTGTTGCCTGTCGCAACACCCCAGAAGTAAGCCGCCCACGAACCGGCTACCAAGAATAACAGCGCGACAAACAACGACAAGCTGATCTTCCTGTTCCTCTCACCAGCAGAGCCACACTCAAACTCCTTCCTCCGCACATTGATGATCTCGCCCCTCCTAATGCGCTGGCGCCTAGTCCATTGAAGATGACCGAGATCGCTCGTCCAGAAGCAGCCGACGAACATGCTCGCGGCGACCACGACCGAGCAAGCAGATAGTACAACATATACAATAACAACGTTGTCGTAGGAGTTATCATCGCGATCCTGGATCACACCCGTGATGATACGGATGATGATGGACATGGCGTTGTTGACGGCGATCTTGACGGCATAGCCGGAACCAAAGACTTCTTGGTACCACATGGACGTACGAATCGAGTCGATGATGACGGTGGGACCAAACATGGATGCGACACCGTAGATGCCGAATGAAGCTGCGGTGCCGGAGTATGTTGGGCCCCAGGTTGCCAGACACATGGATAGAAGCATGCCCAAGCCACAGACAAGCATCAGGGTGATGCGGTGGCCCAGGATGTCTACGAAGATGCCGATGATTGGGACGAGGAAGAATCCCAGATATTGTGCTAGGGAGGAGTACCAACCAGCTTTGACGGCATCCATGTCGAAGCGCTGCTCAGCGAACTCGGTCGCGTTCTGGGCGAAGACGGAGGCGGTACTAGTCTGGAACAGTGAGAAAGCGACGATACTCCAGAACGTCCAAGGAAGTCGCAAAACCTTTCCAAACTCGAACTTCTTGTTGTTCTCCGTGAGCTGTTCTCCGGTCGCAGGATCGGCCGTGCCAGTATACTTCTTGCCGCACCATCGCGTGAAGAACCAGTACAAGAGGGTAGTAACATTGGTGAAGAGGTTCATGAACACAGCAACCCAGTACACCCAACTGAAGTCGCCAGTGTTCTTCGCAATGACGTTCGCCGTAGCCTTTCCGACAAAAGATCCTATCTTGCCGATGCCGAGTTCGAAGCCTAGGGTTGATGCGAAGCCATTGGATGGCGCGAACCAGGAGCTGAAGACCTTGTACTGCGCGACTTGTGTGGCTATGTCGCCGAATGCTTGGACGATGGATCCGAATATCATGAACTTGTACGAGCGGACGGTAGTGGCGGCCGCGATGAAGATGGCACCGATGCTGTAGATGGCGTTACCCCAGAGCATGGCACCTGGAAAATATTCGGTCAGCATTAACATGATTCAAGAGGAGAGGGAGACAGACTTGCACCACCAATCCTATCGGTGACAAGACCGCTGACAAGGATCAGAGCGGTCTTCATGAAGTCCTCGCTGGCTTCCAGCACGGAGTACTGCGCGTTGTTGATGTGTAATTCCTTCTCAATGTCAGCTGAGTACTCATAACAAATACCGAACAATTCATACCTTTTTCACTGTACTCTTCATCGCACCAGTAACACCGCTACTCCAATGCGACCCAAACCCCGTTGCCGTAACCAAAAGAATAGCAATAAGCTTCATCTTCAACGGAATCGCCTCGCTCTTATCGCTGCCACCCCGCCCCTCAGACGACGCATCACTGCAAGCCACTACCTCTCCAACCTTCTTTTCATTTTCGAGTGAAGCCGAAAGCTGCCCATGGCCATCCACCGACACCTCAGTCTCAGCCACAAAATCGGGTCGTACAGCCATCGCCCTTCCTTATCGCAGGTGAAAGATGATCTGATAAAAAGAGCGTTGTCCCTGCGTTAAGACGGCGCCTACGATCCCATTTTAGTACTGCCGAACGGGAAAGGAAAATCTCGACATGGCTCCGCTTCAGGGCGAAGACGGGTCCCTTTGCGGGCCGTTTGGGCTTGGTAGCATCGAGTTGTAGGTTGGGTCCACTGTGTGAGACTGTGCGTCTTCGTATACGCCGGAGGGCTGATACCACCGGGAGATTACCGTTATGGGTGCGATATCGCGTGCTGCGGGTTGGAGTATATGTCACATTGCGGTGTTGTAGTTATGTTTAAGGAGAACGGTTTTAGCAACCGAATGAACTGCAAGGACTTTGTCGACGAGTCTATTTCGATTGTTGTTCTTGTCTCAACTTCCTAGGGGTCGCGGTCGTAGTTCTGTATTCGGGAAGTACGAAGACCGGCTCACCACGCCAAGCCCAAGAAGGGAAAGTGCAGAACAGAAACTTTTATCAGATCATCTTATCAGCCCAGAGATTAGATCCAGCCCCCGAAAAAACAACGCTACCAAATCATCGTGGGTCACTCCGGGAGAACGCTTATCATTTTTCTACGAGAAGTCCGTACAGATTCTTGAATTCTATCTCTACCCAAACTCCCAAACATGTCCGAGCACGAACAACCTCAAACCCCACACGCGGCAGCAGCGCAGGAGCCTGGGAACAATTCGGCGTCGCCCTCACTCACATCCAACCACCAAAACAGCATACCCTACGTCCGTTGCGGTGAAATGTCCCCTGATCCCTCTTGAGAATTGCTGGTCCTGTGCGACCAGGTAGATTTGCGTTCTACAACGGCCCGTTTGACTCCTTCGGACAAGCAAGTCTGTACTGTGGGTGTGCAGAAATGCTAATGAGGGTAAGTGTATTTGGTGCATGGAATGAGTGAGGTGTTTCTGATCTAGGCTTGTGACGGTGAGGAGAAGCGTGGGGTAGAGCTTTTCTGCTGTGTCTGAGCCGGTGAGAGTAGACTGTGCTTATTGCGCGCTCTTGACGTGGTTAGTCGTCGTTCATGGTGAGGCGCAATGTTGTGCAGTCGCTCTCTGGTGTGGTGGTCGTCGGAAGGGTGGCGCGCGACTTGTATGTGGGATCACTTTACGAGAAGCTTGGCAGGCGTACCATGGAACATGACAACCTTGGTGGGCTCGGTACAATGAATATCAAGCGCACGGAAGAAAGAAACCTGATTATTGGAAATTCATTCCAATGGATTCGCTATGAATGCCTCAAAGCCTGATAGGCTCAAGTGTGGTATACGCCTTCCAGCGCCAAACGCCTTGCCAATGCCCATCCTCCTACTGCTCATGCTCGTATCATAGAGACCTACTAGCAATGCCACTAGCACAATGCCATCGTATACCTCTGCCCCAGCTTGCGCCTCCGTCTAGTCCAAATCCTACAAGTGACGAGGCGGAAGTCCTCCATACGTCATGTGCTCAAACGGATCGCTGGCGAGGACAACCTAAACCTCACCTCTCAGCTTCCTCTCAATCTCGTCCCTCAAGTTGACGAGATCTTGCTCTGTTGCCTCAAACTCCAATCCTTGCTTGACCCACTGCTCTGCCTCGTCCAGCCTGCCCATTTCGAGCAGACACTTGCCCCGCCTCCACCAGCCCTTGGCATTGCCCACCTTCTTCATCTCCACACTGGCTTCTGCGTCTACTGCGCCCTCTGCCCAGTTCTTGAGTGCCATGTTTGCTTGTGCGCGGTTGCTCAGCAGTCCAGAAACCTCCTCCCTGACGAGACCTGAAGGCTCCCATGCTGGACGAGCGAGCGCCATGTCGATTGCGAGGGTGTAGAGCTTGCCCGCCTCTTCGGGCTTTCCTTTTCTGAACTCGGCGTTGCCCGATTCGCGCAGTTTGTTGATTTGGGCGGAGCGCTTGGGGTTGACGGGGACGGGTGGCGGCGGTGTGCCCGTGGGAGTTTCGACGTGCAGGAGGTTTCTGTGGAGGTTGTTCAGGGCGTCGAGCTCGGTCTGGAGGGCGTTGCTGGTGCTTTGGGACGCCGTGATGGTGCTGGTTTGCGGGTCCATCTCGAGAGGGAGGAGCGTGAACGTGTCTGGTGACTCCATGATTGATGTGCGCTTGATGTATGTTGGAGTGGGACGTCTATGGGGCCGTAGCGATATGTGCGTGGGTAGAGGACAGGTTGGCGCAAGTCGTGGTTTGGTGGAGGGCCATGAGGACAGTTGGATAATTCCCCGGCGGCGTTATCGATAAGCCGGAATGCGCGCTAACACGTGTCTTGTCGCTTTCATCTAACTTCACTCTCTCATCACATCCGACTGCCACCCATCACTCTCATCTCCATTAGTCTCAGGCCTTATTGATCCACTGTCAAACACTATCATGCCACGACATCAGCGCAAGGCTGCGTGGCTACACGAGTACAATGCACCGCATTCTTCTTCTTCTATCAACACCATGAATACGTGGGCCTTGTCTATCTTACTGATGCTGCAAACTTGACAATCTAACTAGAACCGCTTCTGTCGCATATACCTGGATCAACTCAATGTATCCATGCGTCTCGATTACACCTGCGCTTTCGCACCGGCCGTGCTTGTACCTTACGGTCTGCTACCATACTCCAAGACAACTCACCCGGATTCCATGTCTATCGATCCGTTTGTGTATTCGAGACATGACTTTAAACAAACACTGTCTCTTTCGTAGCCATTGTCTTTCATCTTTCAGTGGCTTGCTACAAGCGCACATGAGCACACTCACTCATTATAACTAATCCACGTCTGGCCTACCAACTTCTTCCTCCACCTTACCACAGGCTCAACATTAGCAATTTCAACTACCTGCGCACGCGTAGCATGGCGAGATACACGGTCAACGTCGCAGCTGGAGGGCGTAGAGCGAGCTTACTCGTTGTACTTTCTCCATCTCAGCTCTGCTCAGCCTTACACGATGGCATCAGATCACGGTTACCAACCTTAGCGGACAAATTGGGAATCACCGACACGAAGGAGCCCCGAATTACTCTGCATCTCAAAGGAGAAGATGGGCCAATGCTGGATATCGAAGACCTTTTGTCTGACGTCTTACCCAACCCCGAAGAGATTGTATACGCAATCATCGATGTAAGTCGACGGCAAGTTCATTTTGTTTAAATTGCCAGGAACTCTAAACGTGCGGAAGACGCTAACTCACTCTAGACTCACGATAAGAAGCCCGCTTCATCGCTTCCATCGGAGCTGGCCACGTCTGGCGAAAAAGACAGGACAATACGCGTTCGCGTCATCACCCCAGAGTTGGCTCATTCCAATTTCGAAGAGATTCCCATGGTATCCACGCATGTATCGACCACCTGCACTTTGTTGCGATTGAAGGGTGTCGTTCAAGAACATCTGGGGCTCTCGACGGAGCATACTGGCTGCCCAGCTCTGGAGTGTAATTGTAGACTCGCTCAGTCGATCGACGAAAGTGCTGTCCCCAACGTCAACGGAACTGGGGACTACGATGCTCTTCGTACAGCTATCGTAGTCCATTCCAACAACATCGTCGTCGCTATCCCAGTAAAGGACATGAAACTCAGCACGATTCAGCAAGCGACGAACTCGCACATGATAGACACCCTGCACCAAGATCTTACTGAAAAGGTCATCAACACTGTCGGTGGCATCGAGGACGCGAGCGATCAATCTGACGGGGATAAAAACTATCTCAAAGCTCCAGTGATGGCTATCTGCTCGTGGCGATGCCGTTCGCGTAGTACCCTTGAACACGCTGAAGACGATGTTACTCAACGAACCCTAGTTCTCGACGTGCACACATCCGAATGCCCTATCAACATCACCGCACATAACGCTGAACTCACCATCGAAGCCGCTGGACTGGAAGATTGCGCTATCAACGGTGTGCTCAATATCTACGCCGTGCAGCGATGGACGCTGGGTCGAAATGAGAGTCTCGGTCGAGGTAAGGCCGCTATCTTCAAGAAGTCAGAGGCCTGGAAACACCGCATCGGTCACACCGAGCGCGGACTTGCCAGTCTTCTGTCGACATTGCGTATATTCACCGAACTCGTTGGAGGCATGGAGTTGAGAAGGGAGGATGCAGTTCTGAGGGTAGTCCACCTCCTGACACAGTTTCCTCCTGCTGTTCGAGCTGTACGCATCCTAACGCGCGGCGAGACCCCCAAACTTCCAGAACGTGCCGCGTTGACACAGTGCCTATACGAGATCCTGAAGAAGGTCGTCCCACTGCTAACGGTCCGTTCTGACCCCAAGCGATTCTTCGAAGGATCTCGTCTATTGTTCGGTCTCATACTGGAGAAAGCGAAACAGCTGAAGATCACCAAGCAAGATTCCAGGCTACCTTACGTTGGCATGAAAGTTTACGACCTGCGAAACTTCATTACCTCGCAACCCGTCTTATCGGAGGCTGTGCAGACGACCAACGGTCTCGCCAGTGCTGGTTTCTACGAAGCATTCAAGGAACAAGGACTTCTTAGATGGACGATTGAAAACGCCTCAAAGAAGGTACTGGCACCCGATCCGGTTTGGGACCGGATTGCTAAACTGTCAGGCGGTGCCAGGGAACAAGTCTTAGTGTTCAACCTCGATGCGATCAGGACCAACACTCGCTATATGGACGGCGGCGACATCGGTAAAGTCATCTCACCTGCAGAGTGGACAGATCTCACATATCTGGCCAGTCTCTGTAGTCGCAATGGACTGAGCGTCGCACCCCCGGCAAGTCTAGCTTCCGTTTCGGCTCCTGTCTTGACCCTGGATAGATATGGCCTCCTTGCTGCATATTTGGGTCGTGCGGGCTGCGCAGAGGCTGGTAAAGACATGCTCATCGCCCGGCCATCAAGCTCACACGAAGAAGAGGTAGTGGATGTTTCGATCATCACTCGGTTGTTAGAGCCAATCCTTGCCCAACGTAAGGCTGATGGAACACTCGTCTTCGAGGCATACGGCGATCACCATCGCAAGCTGACAGACCCGGAAGAGCTGACGATGATATGCGTGGACCTCAGCTCCAGTATGAATGACCGCTGTGGCTTCATCGACATACAACACAGTGAAGACGCCGACGAAGAGACCCAGCGACAGATACAGTCAGCTGAGCATGCGGCTCAAACTCTGCTTCCGGAGAATCCTGCTTTCTTTCTGGCCGGCCCCGATGAACTGAAAGAGTATCTGAGGTCCCACGAGTCGTACGATGACTTCCTTGCCATCATTGGCACAGGCACAGACGATTACCATTGCCGTCAGAATGCCGAGAAGGTGCTGGACATCCTTACGCAACTCCACGATCAACAGATCTATGCTGAACGGGAAAAGTTGGAGAAGCTTAGAGAACAAGCCAGCCGATCGTCCTTCCGCAACCAGTCAACATCGATTGACCACGACATAAACGTTCTCAATAACCGGTCTCTCCGTCTGAAGAAGTACAGAAGCCTACTTTGTGCCTGGCTGATGACTTGTGTGGGTAATGCATCTGTATCGGATCCGTTGTTGTGGAAGCCAGGCGACGAAGTTCCAAAGATCTACCAAAACCTCCCAAGGAAAGTTACGACTTGTCCCAAGTTTGAGATACCGCGAGAGTATTGCTGCCCGATTAGCGGCGATATAATGCAGGATCCCGTGACTACCGTGGACAACTTCACTTATGAGCGCGGAGACATCGAACGATGGCTTCGTACTAATGAGCGTTCGCCATTCACCAACCTAATTCTTCCCAGCAACGACCTGCGACCCAACGTGGAACTACAGGAACGAATTGTCGCGTATCTAAACGGCTCGGATATTGTGTCCAAGTACGCGTTACATGGCGCGAGAGCAAGTGCCCCTTCGCAGACACTTCGCGTTACTCTCAGATCACCCTTGGAGACACGCTCGATGGATGTACCACGTGATCTGAAAGCGATAGAATTGTGGGAAATTGCCTTTCGTTTAATCAAGGGCCGATATGCAAGCTACGAGCTACGACATCAGAATGCTCAAGTCCCGGCCACCGAAGAACCCGTCGCGGCTGTGATCGACACTGCGCACGAGGTCTTCGTTACGCCAACAACCCCGATGGCTTCCACCAAGGAAGGAGACGTGGAGGAACTGTGCCTTGTCAAGATCTACCGCGGTGATTGTCATGAAAGCCCTGTAGTATCTTACTGGGTACCAAAGCTGTCTACGCAACCGCTAGCATCAACGGTATTCCGATATTATCGCCACAGGTTCACGGAGCGGTCGACGTCTTGCGTTGAAGAACCTTTTGTCTTCTGGACCAGAATGCGGGACACTGGTGATGGCTGGTACAACGGTACCCCTATCCACGCGCATTGGACACCGATCTCATCGTATTTCAACACCCAAGACTCGAGAGGGAGAGTGTCTCACGAGAGCTGCTTGTCACTATCGCCACAAGAAGACACTCGTGGTGGAGACGAATTAAGACGTCCGCATGTGTTCAAACTATGCCTGAAGCATGCCTCAAGCCTGTCCAACTATCGCGTTCGGCTTAGCCGTCTTGATGTTCTGAAACAGATGTTCGATGCCTACATCAATCGACTACTTGCATACAACTACCAAACACGCATCGGGCTGGTCACTTTCAGCACCAGGCCTTCCTTGCTACAGCCAATCACCCACTCTGTCGAGAATTTCCGTCATAAGCTCAACGACATGCGGGCTACTGGTGACACGGCCGTCTGGGATAGTATCCTACTTGCGCAAGATCAGCTCCAAGAGTACGCGAAACAGTACCCGAAGGCGAGATTGAGAATCGTTGTCATCTCGGATGGCGAGGACAACAAGTCCAATAACCGGGCTCATGAACTACCTCTGGGCCTTTTCCGAAACGGTATCGTCGTGGACTCTTTCTGCTTGGGCACCTATGCCGACCACACTGATATCAAGACGATATCCTACTTGACTGGTGGCTACGCGTTCCAACCAGCGAGTCTTGAAGACGCTATGGCGATCTGTGAAATGGAGCCTGTCCTTTCCCTCTTGGAGCGTCCAGATAAGTCGCCGGCGAGGTCTGTGCGTCATACTTCGTTTATGGCGAACCCAAGCACTTACCAATTCCGTCTTGCCCAAGACATGGGTAAAATCGAAAAGGTTAGTCGCGACGAGTTTCCGGACCGTAAGCAGCACCCGCAGCTCAATGATTCTTTTGTTGAGCTTGGCCACTTCAGCAAAAGCGCTTCTGTCACTCGTACCGACAACAATGTGCGCCTGAGCAGGATTCACAACGAAATCCGCAACTCAGGCGCAAAGCCGCACCCGTACTACGATGTCTACGTGTGCGAGTCGAACATGGGGCTCTGGAAGATTGCTATGCAAGGTAAGGCACGCGCTGACTTCCTGTTCGAGAAGATGCTAATTATCAATAGGGCCACCTGACAGTACCTATGCTGGTGGAACTTTTCTTCTCTACCTGGAGATGGGCAACAACTATCCGAGGTCGCCGCCAGAAGCACGCTTCATCACACCCATCTACCACCCGAACATCAACCGTCATGGACGCATCTGCCATTCGATCTTGGACCGCAACTGGACGCTGGATACTTCTACCAAGGATGTGATCGATACCATCTACTCACTACTGCTCGTGCCTGAGTTTAGCGATCCTATCAATGCCGTCGTCACGCTCGACTACCATTGGGATGAGATTCAGTTCAAAGAAGAAGCGCAGAAGCATCTCGAGGAGCACGCAAGCATGACTAGGGAGGATTATCGCGACGAGATCGTGGGTGTTAGGTTTTAGGTGAAGGAGACATGAGAGGAGTAGTGGAGATCCTGAGAAGAAAGGGAGATTGAAGATTGTTGAAACGCAAATTGTAGCTGAGAATTGATACTGTGTAACTGAATCCAAGGATGAAGCTGTTCCGTCGTTCATTCATATGTGTTGATGGCCGTGGCATGTAGTGAGTATCCAGAACACACGTGAACATGTTGGCAAGACAGGACGTACCAGTGCGAAAGTGATGTTGAGGAAGAAAGCTCAAGGAACGCGTGGTGGGTGCTCATGTTCCACTTGCGTAGCCGACATAGCACCCAGCCACCGGCTTACATTCTGCTTCCAACATTGCATCTACCGACTCACCGTTCAAGCTTCCATGTTGTTTATCGCATGGACACGAAGGCTGACACTTCAGCAAAATGATATCGTCGCTTGATTGGGCATGCAGCACGATATGCAGCGTTATAACCGGGCGAATCAGCATTGATGTCTTAGTCCAGCCACTGTCGCCAGGGGAGCGGGAGCTAGGGAACATATGCATCTAATGTTACGCGAACGAATCTTCTCTCACCATCTTGTTGAAAAGAGGAAGCAGACTTATCTAACGCCTTGGTCGACCCGGGCGGGCTAATCGCCTTGCATTGATTGCGCTCTGTGCCTGCATATCCGGCGATATTGGCAGGTCAACAACAATCGGCCAACGTGAAATGGAAGAGAGATAGTACTTGAACTCGGCTTTAGCCATTGGTACAAGCTGAATACCTCTTGGCTTAATTCCACTTTCGCATCGTCCATCATGGCTCCCCTTCGCTCAATCATTGCGGCTATAGCTCTTTGTGCGACAGCGGTGGCCGCAACATCAATCGACAATAAGACCTATGAGTACATCGTCGTAGGCTCCGGACCTGGCGGCGGACCGCTTGCATCCAATCTCGCTAGAGCTGGTCATTCCGTGTTACTTCTTGAGGCCGGGGATGACCAGACGGAGAACCTTAATGTTTCGAACTGGGTGAACTTCAACCTAGCCGGAAATGATCCCGCTACAGTAAGTCGAGAGAACATGGTGATAGAGACATGACTAAGGTTTCGCATAGCGCTGGGACTTCTTCGTGAAACATTCCGATGACGAGGCTAGGGAAGCGAGGTACTTGCATCGAACGTGGCGTAAGCCAGATGGAGGGTTCTACGTTGGCATCGAGCCGCCTAAGGACTCCGAAGCTCTTGGAATTGTGAGCATGGGCCAGTTCAAAAGACTAGGGCAGGTACTGACTATGATCCAGTACTATCCGCGCGCAGGCACCTTGGGTGGCTGTGCGATGCACAACGGCTGCTTGACCATGAACCCCAACGATGCAGACTGGGACGAAATCGCGGATATAACCGGAGACGACTCATGGTCGCATGAGAATATGAGGAAGTATCTCATAAAACTCGAGAAGGTGCACTACAACAGCACATACGAGCATGGTCACGACGGCTGGCTCGATATGACCATGCTAGACCCAGGCTACACTACCAGTGCGGATGCCAAACAACTGGGTGAACTCGCTGCAGAGGCCGCCGGCTACCCTGCCTCTTCCGCTTCGACATTGCTCCAGCGAGATATGAATGGTGCGCAGCCAGATCGCGACCAGCTCGTAGGGCCTTTCGGTGGTGTCAGTCACATCAACCCTAACGGACGTCGTTCGTCCCCAGGGTACTATGCAAGAGACACTGCTGCTTCTGGCAAATATCCGCTGACTATCTCGCTGGACACTCTTGCAACGAAGATCATCTTCGATAGGGTCTCTTCTGGGCCACCCAGAGCGATCGGTATCGAGTACTTGCAGGGCAAGAGCTTGTACAGTGCTGATCCTCGTTCCAATGCCGATGCCAAGGGCGTCGCTGGGAAAGTGTTCGCATCTAAAGAGGTCATCATTTCTGGCGGCGCATTCAACTCACCACAGCTGCTCATGCTCTCTGGGATTGGTCCGTTCGATCAGCTTACGAAGTTCAATATCTCGCCCGTAGTAGAGTTGCCCGGTGTAGGCAGACAGATGGCCGACAACTATGAGGCTGGCATCTTGTCACTCGGTAAGCGTGCCGTTACTGGCATGTCGGAGATCTTCCCAAACTTCTGGAAGACGTCCACTTCGCAACTGGGCATTCGTGACATTTACATGTGGTGCGGTTCGTTCGCATTCGAAGGTTTCTGGCCAGGGTAAGCATCCACATCCTTCTCTGGAAATGCACTAATGGCACCGATAGCTTTCCCAATCGCCCACCATACTTCAACGAGACCTACGGCCCATCACAGTACGAGTGCGCAATGGTCCACATGAATCCGCGTTCGCAAGCCGGCACAGTCGAACTCCGATCCGCTGATCCGCGCGACACGCCGGTCATCAACCTCAACTTCTTCAAACACGGAGCAGACGAGGATCTCCAAGCCATCTACGAAGGTGTCGAGTGGGTACGTTCCTGGCTGTCAAAAGTGGATTTGTCTGCACCTGATTCGCTAGCACCCTTTGAAGAGCTGCACCCTTGCGAGGGTATCATTGGGAAGCAGAATTGTACGGTCGAGAGCCAGAAGACGTATATCAAGGAGCAGGCGTATAGTCATCACGCTAGTAGCAGCTGTAGGATTGGTGCCGATGAAGATGAGTACGCGGTACTGGATAGCAAGTTCAGAGTGCGAGGAACGAAAGGTCTGCGAGTCGTAGACGCAAGCGCCTTTCCGAAGGTGCCTGGGGGGTTTCCTATATTGCCTACTATGATGATCAGCGAAAAGGCTACTGAGGATATACTCTCTGGGCTGTGAGGTCGCATACCTATGTAGCCCGCCTGCGCATCCAACGCAGTCAGTACATTGTTCGCAGACAAACTCGGCTTGCACATGCTTTGGTATGGGTCTATTTGTCAATGGAAAGTCAGCGGCTAGCGTGAATTACAATGGTCAGTCTGCTCAGCTGGAATGCCATGTCGAGCCCAAGTTTGGAGATCGCGATCTCGGAGTTCGCAGCCCGCACAGTCGGACCTTCTTGTCCGACGTTTGACAAGACCGCCGTACCTGCCCATCCAGCGTCCTGTCGCGTGGACCTACTGCATCGGGATCTCGCGACGACACTCCAGATGTCACAGTTTCGATGAATAGACGATGGACGAACAGTGCAGCGTCCAGAGATGGTAGCTGCCATACACGCGGTGCATCGTGCCCAGAGAGCAACGTGCGTGGAGAAGTGGGGCAGGCTAACCCAGAGAGGCGCGATAGTCCCGCGGCCTCTTCTTATCGTGTTGATAACAACGTTCAAGACTCTGAGTTGACAGATGGGAATAATACAATGCGTTAATGACTTGACCGATTCGCCAATAGGCCGTGATTCGATTCGAAGGAAGATATCTGAGATCGCGCTGTGATGCCGTTAGACCGTTGATCTGCCTCCAGTATATAAGACCCCGCTGGACCCTGACAGCTTTGAACGGTCAACCTTATCCGACCACCCTCACATCATATCCATCCATACTATGGCGCTCGATCGATTGAAGCAAGCAGCCTCGCATATTACGGGTGTTGGAGAGCCACCACACCCATTTGATCCTTTGAGCGAATCAGAGATTGAACGCGCAGTCGCTATCATCCGGAAAGAGCACAGCGATGTGTTCTTCAACGCCATCACTTTGTTGGAGCCGCGTAAAGCGGAGATGATGAGCTGGCTGAAAGATCCTGAGCACACTCCACGACCACATCGAGTTGCTGATGTAGTCTGCATTGGCCGAGGCAGCAAAGTGTATGATGGACACGCAGATTTGACCGAAGGCAAGATCATTAGCTGGGCGCTGACTGATGATGTGCAACCACTTGTACGTTAGAAAGTGTGTGAGTGCGTTTTACATCCTGCTGACTTGGATCTAGATCACAATGGAAGACCTGCAGATTGTGGAGACGATTGTGCGGAAAGATCCAAAGGTCATCGAACAATGCGGCCTGATCGGCATCCCACCAGAGGACATGCACAAAGTGTACTGCGATCCTTGGACAATTGGCTACGATGAGCGATTCGGCACCAAAGTTCGTCTTCAGCAAGCGCTTATGTACTATCGCCCACATCCCGATGACTGCCAATACACGTACCCATTGGATTTCTGCCCGATCTACAACTCCGACACTCAAGAGATCATTCACATCGACGTGCCACCAGTTCGGCGACCGCTCAACCAAGCCCCACCGAACAACTATCACGCAGCTGCCATAGAGGCTGAAGGTGGTTTCAAGACAGATTTGAAGCCCATCAACATCACACAGCCAGAAGGCGTCTCATTCAAGTTGGACGGACGATACATCAGCTGGGCGAATTGGAAGTTCCACATTGGCTTCAATTACCGTGAAGGTCTCGTTCTGTCCAACATCACATTTGACGACAAGGGCACCGTTCGCGATACCTTCTGGCGCCTATCGCTCGCGGAGATGGTTGTACCTTACGGTAACCCAGACCACCCACATCAGCGCAAGCACGCTTTCGATCTGGGAGAATACGGCGGTGGCTACATGACCAACTCACTTAGCCTGGGCTGCGACTGCAAGGGAGCAATTCACTACATGGACGCTGCCTTTGTCAACCGCGCTGGCCAGGCTACAACGATCAAGAATGCTATCTGCATTCACGAGGAAGATGCCGGTATCCTATTTAAGCACACAGACTTCCGCGACGACAGTGTTACGGTCACTCGTGCTCGCAAACTCGTCATCTCTCAAATCTTTACAGCTGCAAACTACGAGTACTGCGTGTACTGGATCTTCCACCTCGACGGAACGATCCAGTTGGAGATCAAACTCACGGGTATCTTGAACACCTACGCGATGCTCCCAGGCGAAGATCTGAAGGGCTGGGGAACTGAGGTGTACCCCGGAGTGAACGCGCACAACCACCAGCATCTCTTCTGTATGCGCATTGATCCCAACATTGATGGACCAGAGAACACCGTTTTCATGGTCGACGCGATGCGTGGAGAAGGCGAAGTTGGCAGCGCAGAGAACAAGTACGGCAACGCTTTCTACGCCAAGAAGACGAAGCTCAGCACCCCTGAGCAGGCGGCAACGGACTACAATGGCGCAACGAGCAGGACGTGGGAGATGGCCAATACGAACAAGCTCAACCCATACAGCAAAAAGCCAGCTTCCTACAAGCTGGTCAGCAGAGAAGTGCCCGATCTGCTACCAAAACCTGGAAGTCTGGTATGGAAGCGAGCCGGTTTCGCGAGACATGCGGTACATGTCACGAAGTGTGAGTATCTCCAAAAGATCATATACGGAGCCCTTGACTGACCTACAATAGACGACGACACACAACTCCACCCAGCAGGCCGTCACGTTCCGCAGACCTCTGGCGAGCCATCCCAAGGCATACCCGCCTGGATCGAAGCCAACCCCAACGAGAACCTCGACAACACCGATGTCGTCCTGTGGCACACATTCGGAATCACGCATTTCCCATCGCCGGAAGACTTTCCGATTATGCCTGCTGAGCCCATGACGCTGTTGCTGCGGCCGCGCAACTTCTTCACACGTAATCCTTGTATGGACATTCCGCCTAGCTATTGTAGCGTTCCGAGTGGTGTTAAGCAGGGAAGTACGCTTGTGGATAAGTTGAGTCGTATGGCGTTTGGTGAGGATAAGAAACCTGAGAGCGCGGCGTCGGCGAGTTGTTGCTCGGATCAGAAGTTTGGTGCGGGCGTGTAGTCTGATCGTGTCCTGTATATCTAGTGTAGTTTGAATAGAGACTTCTCTTCGGTGAGACGATCATCGCAGCTCTTTAAATCGGTGAAACGTGTAAGTGTCGCCCAGGCAGACCATCGCGACATGCTGCATTACTCACAGTGCTGGCCACGTGCGGTGACGTAGTCCCACGCGAGCTGTTCGCGGGTAGTAGCTCCGCGGGTGGGCCCAAGCTTCCACCGAGTCCGCATCCGACATCTTCTCCCCTCCACGATCGCCCGCGCAGATTCCAGTCACGCACAGCAGCCGCGATGATATAGCACCGACATCGCAACGTCCCCAGCACCATCTTCATCCCACCGAGCCTGAGGATGTTCCTGCCGATTTGGACTGCCCACCATCCGAACCCGCAATGCCCCGCGCATTCCCACCCGTAGAGCAAAATGATAAAACGAAACGAGCAAACGTGCCCAGGAGCGCCCTATCTGCATCTCTGGTTGAGAGCGTAGCCGGCTTCAGCGCTGGCGTTGTCTCTTGTCTCGCTGCCCATCCACTCGACTTGCTGAAGAACCGCCTTCAACTCAACACCACCAGTCGATCACGACCTGGCGACTCTTATCGAATCCTACGAAACGTTATCAGAGATGAAGGAGGCGTACGCGCACTATACAGGGGACTATGGCCGAACCTTCTCGGTAACAGTCTAGGTTGGGGGCTATACTTCCTGTTCTATGGAAACCTGAAAGAATTATTTCAGAGTAGGAGGCAGAAGGGCGAGCATCTAGGAAGTGCCGAGTTCTTCTCCGCAAGCATCATCGCTGGTATGTTTGGAGACACGGAACTCCTATGGGCATCGTTAACCATTTGCTAGGTCTCCTCACCGGTGCCTGCACAAACCCAATCTGGGTCGTGAAAACTCGCATGCTTGAGCGTGGCGCAAACCACCCTGCCGCATACAAGTCCATGAAAATTGGCCTCCAACACGTATACGAAACTCGAGGATTGAAGGGCCTTTGGGCAGGCTTCCTGCCCTCGTCGCTTGGTGTACTACACGGTGCAGTGCAGTTCAGCATATACGAGAATATGAAGAAGAGAAGGGGGACACATATCGGCGGGCAAGACAAGCTGAGCAATTGGGAATATGTGTATATGAGCGGTGGAAGCAAGCTGCTTGCTGGAGCAATCACATACCCGTACCAACCTATACGCGCGCGGTTGCAGCAATACAACGCTGCACAGCAGTATAACGGGCTGGTGGACGTGCTCAGGAAGACGTACCAGAACGAAGGGTTTCTGGCGTTTTACAAAGGGTAAGAAAGCACCTACGCTCTGGGATCTGATGGATAGCAAGGCTAACCTTCACAGTGTCATCCCCAACACGCTCCGGGTTATCCCGACTACGGTCGTCACGTTCCTAGTATACGAGAACACGAAACTATATCTACCGAAGATGTTTGCGGATGACGAGCAACTAAGCCACGATGAAGATTAGACCCGAGAATATACGCATCCAACTACCGTACCGACACGCACTTTACTACACGATATATATTGATATGGAGACGGACGTAGACGAATCAATAGCACACTGTTAACGACCTCCATGCGATATATACGAAGAAGCACCTCGACATACTCCGAAGTGAAGGCAGCCACTGTTCAGACGAATAAATTGCGGCCGACGAAATATCAGTTGTCCGTCCTTCTGCGTTACGGGAATCAAGCTCAGCGTTCCGACAAATGCTACTCGGCGCTCACACTGTACTGACATTGGTCAGCTGGTGATTGACATTGCGCAAGACTTGGGTTGCGCCATGGTAGCAGTCCCTAATATTAGGAGCCACTCACTTGCAGCCTCTAGAGTGAATCCGTGTGTAGTTGCCACTTTCCACAGTCTGCCTGGCTTGGTATAAGCGATTCAATTTGTCCCTCCTAGAATGCATCCGAACAATCGCTCTTCCACGTTAGTCACAACCATTGGAAAAGCTTACCTTGAGGTATTGAATCTCAAATCACTTAACATCGAGTAATAAGTTCCCAGTGCTTCACCGCGAGCGCCCTAAATGGAATTCAACCAGTACGCAGCCGCAACCAGCCTACTCTATCTCGGTACTGGCAAGTCTTCGCAACCACCAACAGTAATGGCCTCATCAGACAAGCTTCAGCGCAAGCCTTCCAGACTCAGGATGGGCAGGATGTCTCGGTCGGACCGTCTTACACCTTCTGCTAACACTCGGCCTTCGACTCCTACATTATCCGAATCTCCTAGCTCTCAACCCGAGCGGCGTCAGAATGGCTTGCGAAGATTCTTCGGCAAATCTCGCGAGCCAGAAGTACAGTCTCGAGTGCTCACGCCACCATCGTCATCTCCAGTACCAGCAGCGTCACCAGTTATCATCTCGAGGTTCGCCAAAGCATTTGTAGACACCCTAAACGTTACGCAGCTCTCCAATTTCCTCGTCTGGATACTATACTACGAGGTCGTTGAGCTGCCGGAAACCCCAGAGGTTTGGTATGAGCTAATCGACAACATGGACATGCGTGGTTGGATTGCGTTGGGGAATTTCCTTGCGAAATCACAAGAGGCGGGTGATGGATATGGCTTTGATCTGATTGTGTTGGATTCCATCTGTGATAGGATTCGACTATCGCGTCCGACAGTCCACACGTTGTTGATTCGCTTCGCCGATCCAGAGAAGATGAAGCACAGTATTCTCGCTGCAGCAGGAAGTATATCACCTACGCATGATGCTACAACGATGGAAGCCCTCGAGACCGCACAGTCGAACTTGGAGGACTTGCACAAGTTGGCAAAACAACTAAAGCCACAGAAAGGGTCACAGTACGAATCGTGGCAGTGGATCATCCAAGAACGTCTGCATGCGTTCCTGGACATGGTAGTCGGCCCACGCATTGCTCATCTGCGTACAGGCAAGCCGCTTACGACAGTTGCAACATCGGAGCAACTCCCAAAGGAAGTTACAGAAGGCATCAAAATGAACTTTCTCTACGAAGCCATGCAACAAGAGCGCACTGTACCATCGAAGCGCTATGGTATTCGTCAAGGCCACAGCAAACATGGACACCAGACTCTGCAATCGTCTTCGTCTCCTGTAAACGATGAGGAGGTCGAGCGATCACGAAATCATGCGATTGCGCTCATGGCCGAGAATCGAGAACTGCGTTCTGATATCGCAGTCCTGTTGCAAGACAAGGAGAGACTTATCAAAGCAAACGAGAAGCTGGCACAAAAGGCTTCTAAACTTGGTCGCCTACAACCTGCAGGCTACATCCGTTCGCCTCCCTACGATGACTGGCCTGAACACACATCGGGCGCGGACAGTGCACAGACAGCGGCTCCTCAAGCTCCAATACGCCCTACCCGCCCCCGTTCCGTTTCCACCGGCGACATCGAAGCCCTGGCCACAGCCCTCGAACAGGGACTCAACATCAGCACGCACCATCGCCAAAGCTCCGAGATATTAGCTCAAAAGTATGACGACGTGTTTTCCAGCTTACACTCTTCTCCCTTACCAACCCTCCGCCTCTCGGCACTCCCAGCACCATTGACGCCTTCGCCTCCATCAGTCAACGGCAGTGCGACGCGGCCGATGAATCTGGGTGATGCGCCAAGGAGTGGGAGGCGTAGTGGTATGATCTTCGACGGAGATAAGATGGGTCATTTGGCTGGGGGAGGGACGCCAACGGCGGAGGATAGCGATGACGATGGGGATGACGATGGAGGGAGGGGTGGTGGGTATGTACCTGTTACGCCGACGCCGCAGGGGAGGAAGAGGTTTGATTTGTTGGAGTAGGGTGAGGTGGAGGGAAGATATGGGGGATGTGAGTGCTGGAGTGAGCGGATCTACGTGGATTTAGAGGGTGTACGTCGTGTATTTAGAAGGAATGTGAAGGCTTGAACACCTAGAGGCAAAGATTGATCATTGCAGTAAGCATACTTGCGTAGCATAGAAGCTAACGCACGCTCGATGAACTCAATTCAACTTTTCTGACTCCCAGTCTGAGCGCGTACGCGTCGACAGCGAAGCACAGGTATACAGAAGCGCATGACTGTTCAATGACCAGTGAAAACCACCAGAGTCCCCAATTCCTTTAGACCTCCTCAATCTCGTCAATGACCTCGTTACCAGCCTCTAGTTCCTCCTCAACAATACCCTGCATATCCTCCTCAAACAACGGCTCAGACTTGATCTTAGGAGCAGCCGGAGCCTTCTTCTTGGTAACGCGACCGGTCTTGACAGCTGTCCATTTGGTCAGTACGTCAATCTTATCTTCTCATTCAATGACAAACAACACTCACCACCCTTAACCGGACTAGCACTACCACCCCCCTTCTTCGCGCGCGTCTTGACCGGGCTCTTCACAGCACCAGCACCGTCACCACTAGCAGCTTCTTCCCTGAGCAAGGTGGCTGCCTTTTTGAACTTGCGCATCCGGTTCTCGAGTGCGTCGTACGTCATTTCGCCGCCGTAGAGAGTGGCGATTGAGCGGATGTTTACCTGGGGGAGGGGGTGGTTAGGATGCGCTGTGAAGAAGGTTTGAGGGGTAGAGGGATGGACCTACTTTGTTATCGAAGCTTGCAAGTGTTGCGATGAATAGGCGCTCGAGTACCTCTGGGTTGGTCCAGGTGATCGGCATTGTGGTGACGAGGCTGGTGAGTGTTAGTACAGCTAGGATTTTGAGATACTGCAGGCGCCGGAGATGATCAACGCAGCGATCACGTCCAGCGATGGTGGGAGGGAAGCGCATGGGCAGAGGTTGTGGGCGGCTGTGTCGAGCTGTCGCGACCACTCTCCAAGGCGCGAGCCCGCTCACTTGGGGGAAATGTTGGGCAGCTGGAGAACTTACTTGTTGGAGATGGTTGGTGAAGCTGTTGATAGGTATCAGGGGATCAATGACAGACGTCGCTGATGTCGAACTTGTTGTTAGGGTAGTAGTAGAGTGTGTGAGAGCAGAGTTCAGGTGGCAGAAGGTTCAAGATATACGGCGGGAAAAGTGAAGGTGACGGTAAGATACGGAAGGGCGCAGCTCTGCCCGCTACTCTTCTCCGCCTTTACACCGCTCGCGTATCTCCCGCGTGCGTGACGTGGTGAAGGCACGTAAATTTGACGAGATGCGACAGGACCGATGCGGAAAGCAGGCTATGGGATTACAGATTAATGTGACGAAAATATCATGGGTATTCTGGCACAGTACTGTGCTCGAGCAGATAGACTGCATATCCAGTTCATCCATATATCACGATGCGGTGACCAGCCCTGTATAATCGAACGCAAAATCTGGGTATCGAAATTACATCAAGCCTTGGCCTTGGTAGCCTTTGCATCCTCGCGCGCCTTTTTGTCCTTTTTACCTTCGGCTTTATGCCGCTTCGCCTCCTCTCTTGGGTCGATAACCAGCAACTCTTCTTCGTTTTTCCGCTTCCATTCCAAGTCTTTCCCTAACCTGTCTTTTGCAAAACTGAGCGAATGCGACATCCACCCTGCGTCGTCATCGGACTCCTCCTCATCCTGCTTGTCCCAGGCTTTACAGGACTGGCATCCTACTATGAAGTGGAGATCGCATGCGCCTTCTTCTTCTTCATCGGCTCCGTTCGCGTCTCCGTTGCCTTGGTTGCTCGGTGCTTCCTCTGGTAATGTTGGAGTGGCCATCTTCGGGGCGGCGGTGGAATCTGCGGAGTCTAGCTTTGATTTGAACCGGTTGAGAATGTCCAGCGCTGACTGCTCGTCCTTTGCATTGCCGCCTGCGCCGCGCTTCCGTCCCCGTGTTGTAGTTGACGGTACCATTGACTCCAGTAGCGACTTCTTCTTGGCTGGCCCAGTATCTTGCGCGGCTGTGTTCCGCTTCATCGATGCCTTCAGGTCGGCAATCTGCTGGTTGACGCGGTCTAGCTTCGATCGCTTCTCGGACTCAGGCGAGAGTTCTCGTGGTGGGGTGCGCGCTTTGGGTTTGGGTGGTGATTTGGGAGTGGCTTTGTGCGCAGGTTTGGGCGATGGGGATCGTGGCGGCGACTTTCGCGACGGCTTGCGTATGGGTATCTCTCTCGTGTCCTCGGGTGCTTTCGACGCAGGCTTCTCCTCTCCTGCGCTGACTAGCTTGGTGTTGAACTTGGGCTTCTTCGCGACCGGCGCTGCATCAGCCTCGGCTTCATCCCCAAAGCTGAGCACGTTCTTGCCAGCCTTCCTCTTCGGCTTCTTCTTCTTGGTCTCGGACTCATTCGTCGTAGCCACCTGCACCCTCTTGACCATGTCCTCGAACGGGTTTATGATGATCTCGGCGCCCGTGACCTTGGTGGGGTACATGGGCTGGTCGTCGCTGCCGTCCCGTATCTCGGCCTCGGCCATCTTCATCAGGTTGTAGATGGTGTCGCCGGCTACCCGGCCGAACATGGTGTTCTTGCCCTGCAGCTCTGGGGTGGCTGCGAGGGTGAAGAAGAACTGGCTGCCATTGTCGTCCTTCTTGCCCGTGTTGGCCATGCCCAGCAGCCCCCGTCGCGTGTACTTCAGCCGGCTGTGGAACTCGTCGGCAAAGGGCTCGCCATCGTAGCTGCTCTCTCCGCCCTGCCCCGTGCCCGTGGGGTCGCCGCCCTGCAGGATGAAGCCCTTGACCAGGCGGTGGAAGACGGTGTTGTCGTAGTAGCCATCGAGACACAGCTGCAGGAAGTTGCGCGACGTGATGGGCGTCTGCTTGGCGAAGAGCTCGATCTCGAGATCGCCCGTGGTGGTGTGCAGGACGACTTTGGCCGTCGGGTTCGGCTCGAGGTTGTACGTCGTGGCCATGTCAGCGACGGAGTTCCGTTATCGAGGTGCGTTATCAGGGCCGTTATCAGTGCCGTCACCAGAATGCGCCGTGGTTGCGCCCGTGGAGGATTCGCGAAGTCGCGTCCCAACTCTATCGCGAATTTGTTGGCCAGTGAGCGCTGAGCTGCCCTGCACGGGCCTCGGCAAACGTGCCCCGACGTCATCTTGGCTGCTCACCCACCATGCACCACAGCCTGCATACTCTCACTTAACTTTCCGCCGCCCGACACAGGACCGATGCCTTCCATATAATACCGCTGTTCTCAACTCTCACCGCTTCTGGTTCTACCCGTCTGTCTTCTGGGTCTGACTTTGCGTCAGCTTGACAGTTGGCACCATGTTGCCCTACATCAACGCACGTACGTGTTAGCATGCTGAGCCACTACCACCAATACTGACCATCTGAAGCTTTTGAATATGTGGCTGGTGCGCTTGGGAATTCGGCTGATGAGCGTAAGATCTCACATGGCACATGTGGCTGATGTTCTGCTGACTCCACCCAGTCAAGCTCATTTTCTCCTTCTACCTGTCGTATCCTCTAGCTGCCGTGTTAAAAAGGATTCCCGACAAGGACCCATGGAAGAAGAATGTCTTCGTCATTACGTGAGGCTCATCAAATCTTGTTCCGGATGAATTGGTGTTAATGGCTCCAGCGTCTCCATGTTCTACCTTGTTGGCCTTTTTGACTTATGGACCGGCCTGCGGACCATCTTCATCAGTGCTGGCGGGGCCTACCTCATCTCTTCGAAAATTCATTCGCCGTACATGCCATGGATCGGATTCGTATTTCTCATGGGCCACATGTCGGTGAACCACATCTACCGACAAGCTGTGAATGACCCATCCGTCTTTGACATCACCGGAGCTCAGATGGTCCTCGTCATGAAGCTGACTGCTTTCTGCTGGAATGTCCAGGATGGTCGTCTTCCGGACGCTGAGCTTTCCGAACAACAGCGCGCCCACGCTATCCGGACAATGCCCAGCATGATCGACTACGTCGGCTATGTCTTTTTCTTTCCTGCCCTTATGGCTGGTCCAGCCTTTGACTACGCCGATTACAGCCAGTACATCACTACCACCATGTTCACCCTCCCACCAGGCACCGATCCATCCAAAGCACCCCCAACGCGCAAGAAGCGGAAGATTCCTCGCAGCGGTATGCCTGCCGTAACCAAAGGAGTCTACGGAACTCTCTGGCTGGTCGCGTTCATCAAATTCTCCAGCTGGTACTACCCTGAATTCTACCTCGGGGACGAATACCTGCAATACAACTTTTTCCGTAGGATCTGGCAGCTCTACATGCTTGGTCTTACCACGCGCATGAAGTACTACGCAGTTTGGAGTCTATCTGAGGGATCGTGTATCCTCTCCGGAATCGGCTACAACGGTCTTGACCCCAAGACTGGTCGAGCTAAGTGGGACCGTCTCACCAACATCAAGCCACTCGAGATTGAAGCCGCGCAGAATGCTCGTGCCTACCTTGGTTTCTGGAACATCAACACCAATACCTGGCTGAAGAACTACATGTATCTTCGTGTGACACCTAAGGGACAGAAACCTGGCTTCAGGGCTACACTAGCCACATTTGTGACTAGCGCATTCTGGCATGGATTCTACCCTGGCTATTACATGGCGTTCATTCTGGCAGCTCTTGTACAAACTGCTGCGAAGAGTAGGTCTTTGACGATGCGCTATCTGCCTTCATGCTGACATTCACCAGATGGCCGCCGATTGATCCGTCCGCTATTCATGACGCCAGACGGGAAATCGCCTCTACCTTCGAAGCGATACTACGACCTCTTCTGCGTCGTCCTTACACAGACTGTGTTTGCGTTCGTAGTCGCTCCCTTCATCCTTCTTGGCTTTTCGGATACGATCAAGATCTGGGCACGGGTTTACTTCTACACTCTCATCGGTGTGGCCGGATCATTTGCTGTCTTTTCGCGGTCGTTCCCCATCCGCAAGCAGCTCGTTCAACTTCAGACGGCTCGTGCGCCCCCAGCGGCAGCCACCACATACGATGATCCTGCCATCGAGAAGGCAGCACGGGAAGAGATTCGACGAGTAAAGTTAACGAGGACCAACTCTGCGGACAGTGTTACCAGCCACGCCAAAATGCCTCTCCTGGGTATTGCGGATGACCCCGAGGCGGAGATTGACGAGATCGTAGCCGAAGTCAAGGCTGAGATCGAGCAAAGGAAGAGGAGGGGCAGCGTGATGCAAGGATTTGATCTCAAGCAAGCCGTGCAGGACAAGCTGAAGCAGTTCAACAAAAAGGGGTAGAGTATGATACACTGGCGGCGATACTCCAGTAGCAGTTGCAGGTACGTCTTTGTGGTATAGGGATAGGAAACAGGCCGGCTTGGGGATCAGCCGTCCAATATAGCCTGAATACATACTGAGTAGCAAGAGGCGTTGCGGACTTGGTTCCGAACCTTCCCGCCATTCACCGGATTTATCACAGGCCTTTGTGCACGTTCGTCGCTTCAGCCCAACGTCAAAACTTCGGGCAAATCATACCGCCCAGTTCAATCGTTCAGCCCAGCGCGAGCTATCGGCGACCACAGATATCGTCCGCTCCTGTCTGAGCTAGCGGGTGTCTTGCGTGCTAAATGTGGCGCAAACTCTATTGCCATGTGGTAGCTCGGTAACGCCGGCCTTTTGACACCGACGCCGCGTCACTCCAGCGCCGCTCACAAAGTTTGCGGCATCTTCTAGCTTCGGGCGTCAAGAGGCTTCTGTCACCGAAAGTTACTTTGAACTACCGCAATCCCATGGAGAATATGATCATCGCATCGTCGCGTGGTCGCACAAGTGCATGCGATTTTGCTATTCGAAGCTAACGGCCTAGAACACGAGATGCAGTGGCTGCATGATCGGACCGACGAATCGTATAATCGATCGCACATCCCGCAGGTCTGAGACTTCCTAGACGCACATCTGCACGGAGCGCCCGTCGCCTCATGTTGACGACGACTCAAGTCCTTCCTTCAGGTCGCAACGCTCCCATGCCGCGTGGTCATTTCCCGGGGCCCAGGTACCTGGAGGGTCTATCCCAGTTCAGCCCGCTAGACGATCGTGTTCTCTCAAGCTTCTCCGTCGCTACATGAACGCTTGGCTGGAATTCGTTGCCGGACGTGCAGCTAACGGTGCCGCTTCCTTTTACAGGCTTAACGCTCGAGCAATGCACTTATAACCCATTACTAGAGATATTGCAACATTTGTGGTGTTTTCGCCATACTAGCCTGATCCGACTCCACTTCCCGACGACATGCTTCTAGTGTACCCATTCCAAACACGCCATGTCGCGTGTCGAGTAGTCGATCTAGCATCCCATCACTACCACTCTTCGTTTCCGCCCCAGTGTACGGCGAATACCGAGATGATGGACTACAGGCATTGGGTATGATCGGGACCGTGTGCGATGTGCCGGAACTGATCCTTCTTCATGGTTCCCATCCCCACAGCCCACAGCGCTTTCTTTGCCTTTTTTCGCTACGATCCTCGCATGCACGCTCAGTACGCATGACTGCATATTCTCGCGGGCTTATACGAATTGGTGGTCCTCCAGACTGATCCGCACCGAGATGGGTGTGCCGGATAATGGCCCTGTAATTGCTGGGGTAACGTGGATGTTGACGATATTGAGTGGTGGGTTTTTGGCTTTAAGATTCTATGCGAAGTTGTCGAGGAAGCAGGGGCTTTGGTGGGATGATCATATCCTGACTGTCTCATGGGTAAGTCTTTGTCTTCTGTCCGTATGATGTGTCTAACGGGAATGAACAGGTCCTCCTTCTTGCGCAGGCTATCATCACCCAAGTTGGGCAACAAATGGGATTCGGAAAACGACTGGAAGATGTCGACCCTAAATACCTCATGACCATCGCAGTCGGAATGTCCGTCGCCGCATCGATATCCTGCTTCGCCTCCACTCTGTCGAAGATATCCTTCGGCGTCACTCTCCTTCGTCTCACGTCCGGCTACCTACGCGGGTTCGTATGGTTCTGCATCGTGACCCTCTTCCTCATAATGCTGCCAAGTGCGCTGGCTACATGGGTTCAGTGCCAGCCGATGGCGAAAGCCTGGAATAAAGACCTCCCGGGGACGTGCTGGGACTCTAGCCACTCAATCGACTACGGTATCTTCAACGCTGCGTGGTGCGCTGCGGCAGACTTTGCGCTAGCACTACTTCCATGGTATCTGATATGGGGATTACAACTGAAGCTCCGCGAGAAGATCGGAGTGGGCATCGCCATGAGCATGGGTGTATTGTAAGTAATCTTTCGCTGAACTTCCCAATGTTGCAGCAGTGCTAACACGACTTGCCCCCCAGATCCGGTGTCTGCGCCATCGTAAAAGGCATCTACGTAATCCAGCTCGGCCAAAAAGATTTCTCCTACAACGGCAAGGAACTCACCATTTGGACCGGCGTCGAAACCGCTACCGCCATCATCGCCGCTTCCATCCCCGTCCTTCGCGTTTTCTTCAAGGAAACTATATCTTCTTACTCGCGCTCGCATACCAAAACCAACCAAAGCGTCCCCTTGTCCCGGTTGAACCAAAGCCAACACTCCACCACGACGACGACCGTACATGCGACGGGCAAAGGGAAAGAGGGGCGCTGGACGGTGATTGAGGATCAGGGAGATGATTGGAGCCAAAGGGGCATTTTGGAGGATGAAGAAGTGGGACGGAGTCGACGGGGGACGGTGTATGAGGAGGATCAGATTTTGACGACGAATACGGTTACGGTTACGATTGAGAGTGATGCGAGGTCGTTGTCTGATCAGAAGGCTAGGTCTTTTTTGGGGATAGCGCATTGATATAGTTTCTAATGAATCGCGTGAAAGACAAAAGTTGTTGTCCGGTGGAGGATGATGTCATCGGAGAAAGTCGTGAAGAGCGTCACAGCACATGAAGAGAGAGGTGAGGAAATTTGCCCGATGACCTTATTTCATTTTCACCTGCGCTTCGCAGCCTGTTCTGCTACCACCATTGCAGGATGTCATCAATCTATCGGTCGGTCATCTTTGCTACCCTAATTTGGTCTTCAATAGTGCCTTTTCCTTGGTCATGTCATTTGGCTTGTCCAGCTAAGCGCGCTTCTCGGCGAGCAGCCCACTCCGCCATTGGGTCTTCCTGACCATGTGCCAACTTCTGGAGCTGTTGGAGCCCTGCCGCAATGACCGCCGGATCTGTCTCCTGCGACAGCGTCGCGAGACCAGTCTTCAAGGTCATCCAGCAAACGTAGTATCGCTTCAAGTATATGTGCAATCTTTTCCTCTCGTGGTCCTTGTTATCGATGTACCTTGGCAGGTACGCATGGTATGCGGCAAACTGTTCGCGAGAAATTTTTGTGAATACCTTCGTGGGTTTAAAATCGAGGTAGCTAGGTAGTTGTACTGGTTCAATGACCTGGTTGTTGAGCGTAGCAAGCTGAACTGGGTCATCGGGTGGCGTTGCTACAAGGATAGCTCCATCGTGTGCTCCAAGGACGTTTCCAGATACTAAGGGCATTAGCATGTCTCACTTCGAAGGTCCTCGCGTGACTTACCCTCGGCGTCTGAGTAATCTTGTACAATATATCGCCATTTCTCAGCGAGTGACTTCTTAGTAGCTGGGTCATCGAGTCGCTTGCTACTATCGCCCTGTAGCCACTTCTCCAGGGTTATGCCGCGGTCATCGCTTGCTAGCTGGCGCACGATTGCTGCTGTAGTGTCGTCTGTGAGAAGGTCAGCGTAGTCTCAGGCAAAGGAATAGGCGACCTACTGAACCGATGTTGCATCTCCGTGACTGGCGTTTCGTACGCCGAGGGCGTCTTGACCGGCATGATGGGGTCTGCGAGAGGGGTATGAAAAGCTGCGCAGGGTCGTTAGGATTAAATGGGAAGAGAAAATAGTGACAACAACAACACGGGGCTTGGCAAGGCAACAGCGACGACGCACGGGTGCAAACGAATTTTCATATTCACCGTCACTTCCCGTAATTTGAGAAGAGAAAATTGAGTGGTGAAGAACATGCCAAAAAGACGTCTTTTCGACGTGTATAGGCGCAGTGACAAAAGTTTTCAGGCTTCTGCACAAGAGTTAGCAAAGACATATCCGAGATATCTCTTCGATATGACCCTAAATGCGATCTATACTAGCACGAGGTTCCATTTCCTTTGCTGAAACGCAGAAATCTCATCCTTAGCTCTTAGTGTTCATTCAGTCCGGAAGTGCTATGACTTGCTGTGACGGTTGGCGGGTCAGCGTCTCAAATCTTCTACCCTGTGCGTCTCGTCAATGACGATTGGTCTATCGCGAACTGTATACTCCTACGAGGTACAACAAGTAACACATCGCGATGGTGTCGTTGTTCGTATTCCGCTAGATGCCGATAAATATCACACCAGACATCCTGTTTATTATGGAACTTTCTACTATGCCACGAACTGAATAGCGTGTAAACTGGTACTCACATTGCCTGCTTCACGAAGTGACGTTACAAAGTACCCATGTACATATGAACGGACATTATGGATTGTAAGTCTCAGTGTCAACTTGATGCGAGTGCTATGCCAGTGAAACGGCACGCAGTCTCACACTTTACAGAAACACCAAAGACTACCTCCACGTGCAGGTCGTTGTAATGAGAGTAGCATAGATCCTGTAATACCTTTGGTGGCTCTCAACTCAACACACCAACGACGAGGGCGCAGCTGGAGCTGGAACGGAAAGCATTGTAATCACGAAAGCGTCTTTCACATCGTGGATGTTGTCTAGCAGGGCAAAGTAAACCACTGAGTACTCCTCTTCACCCTTGAGTTGTTCTAGCCTAACGCAAAATCTTTGCTTCTTGATACATGTATCGCAGGCGAGCGTGCACTCATCCCCAGCCCTCACCCATATGGAATGGGTCTTGCCCTTGGCGGCGACGGCGTTGCTAACGAACAGATGAGCAGACCAGGTGCCTGGGTTCCGGCTTACTGTGGCCCATTGTTTCCTCTGCATGCCCTGCGTATCGAGCAGTACGGTTGCCATAGCGCTCGTAATCGCCTCTGTTGTCTCTTCCGACATCGACATGCCCCGGTCAAAGTCATCCCTTGTTTTACAAAGAGCTTCCACCCATGTCCGACATGCTGTCGTAGTCGATACAATCGTGGTTGTTATTAGAGCCATCGCTCGGCGGAATGCGTAGAACTACCGGTAGGTCTGTCTCGCCACGCTCTCGTATCTTCAGGGCTGGCTTGTTTGGCATCACCAGCCGAGGGCGAGGGGGTCGGAGTGCCGTGTCTTCCTCCAATGCTTCCGCAGGCTGTTGGAAGGTTGTGTCGTCGTCGGCTTGCTCGTCCATGACGCCGTGCGCCAGATCTTCGTCTGGTGTGCACATCCAGTCTTCGGGCGACGGCAAATATTGCTCATCGCGCGGTTCGATCATGAGGCCGCTGTTTACGGTAAGCAGCTGTGTTATTGTATAATTGCACGACTTACTCTTCGTACTCGCCAAATTGGCTTGGACCACCCGCATCCTGCTCGCACACAGCTTCCTCCAGAGACAGAGGAGGAGCGTCTATCATTCCTGTCTCGCTAGTCGTTCTGTCAGGCGCAGCGGCGAATTCATCTGCTGTGCCGCTGCAGTCGTTGAAGTGGAGCGACGATGTGCAAGGGTGCAGGCCATCATCTGCTGTAGACCGACGCAGAGGCGGTGCAAAGCTATCGCGCATCATGGGTTCGCTAGAAGGTGATCTGGGCCTTTCTTTCATCGCCATGTTTGCCTTGACTAGTGCAGGCATAACGTTCTCAAGGTATGCGACACCCCGATTGGTGAGGTCCATGACCGTGTCGAATTTGGTCCGGGTCTGTTCGGTCCTCCGCGAACTTAGCGGGAGCCCAAACTCGGTCGGCGTGTTTAGCAGAGTCACCCATACTGCCAGGGAACCGAGGTCGATAGGTACTTCAGTTGGTTTCAGAGTTGCTGGGGCTCGTGCAGTGAAGGTGGTGTATGCAAGCTGAAGCCTTGTCTCCAACACCGCTGCAGACGGTTTTGGTTTCTTCTGTTCTTTCTTCTGTTGCGGGGTATTGATGAGAGATAAGAGAGGAGGAATGAGAATGAGGAATGAGATAAGAGATGAGGGATGAAAGATAAGAGATGAGTGATGAGGGATGGTGGATGAGCAGAACGTTAATATTGGGCCTCGCAAGCCTTGGAAGTTTTACTCAGTCGCGATGTTGATGACTGTCGTGCTTTCTCTCCATGGCAGCCGCGTCATAGAGACGCGTGCTTTCCGTGAACGCCCATGAAGCTCCAGTCTGCGGGGCGTTCCTTCCATGAATCTCTCACTAACTTACCGAGATTCGACACGCGACGAAGACGAGCAAAATAAACATCTACTCTGCAGCATGATCGTATCATCAACTCACAAATGTATATCCCAGTGTATACAATAAGATCCCAGGTCGATGTATTTCTCGGTTGATCGAAGCCATCGGCGCGGGGATTGCCGGACGGCACGTGTTTTGTTACTCAGCACCCGCCGGTGTTTCAGCTACCTTGCCTGCTCTCCAGACACCACCCTTCACTGAGCATGTATCCACTGCGACCCACCGGAGAGCGTCCGCGATGGCCAGACCGCCAGCAAGACGAGCATGCGACAGGTGCCATGCCGTGAAAGAGAGATGCAGGCGCGTCTCCGGCCAGGATGCCTGCGAGCGATGCCAACGCCTCCGCAACTCATGCCAGACCCTACGACCAGTTGGCACTGCCGGCCGCAAACCTCGGTATCAGCGCACCGAAGATACGACACGCAACCCGCTACAGACGGCTCGGAGCGACAGCCTTTCCGTTGCTTCTTCTTCACCTAGATGCCCAGCCTCGGCCGCGAGCCCAGCGATGCCGGATTGGGACATAGTCACGCTGCCCAGGGCCCCATCCCCGTTCGCAGATCTGAGTGAGCGGGAGATGCACCTCGTCAAGGGCGTGTCCCAAGGCCAAACGCGCATCGACCAGTTCCTGATCGCGCCAAGCTTCCGCATCTGCCACCACAAAGCCTTCGCACGTCAACTCCACAATGCAACGTCGTGGGTACAAGATTCGTTGATAGCCACCGCGGCCCTCCTAGCTTGCGAGTACGAGCCTGGTCCAAACCATGAGAACCGAGTCATTGGCCACAGGCGGGCTGCCTCCGCCGTCTCCACATTGCGGTCTGTCAAAGTCGTCGACCCTGGAGACGTTCAGACCGTGTTGATGCTTGCAGTGAGCGCCATCACGTTTGCCCTGCATATATCCGGTAGCTCATTGGAGATCTGTCGACATACTCTCGACATTATCAAGCCCATATACGAATCGACAGTCGAGCTCAGTCCGGACTGCCAGGCCTTCGTCATCTGCCTCATTCAAGCGGAGACCGAAGAGTGCATCATACGGGGTGAGGCTCCAACCCTGCGGCTCGAGGTCCAAGAGACCGATGACATGGTTGATCGATATATGGGAATTGCCTGGCCTATGCTACCGTACCTCTACGATGTTTGCAAGATCACCAACTCGCTACGCCAGAATCCGAACCTCGATCTATCCGAGATTGCGCAAGCTCTGAACGACATCGAAGTCGCGGTCGAGGCCTGGACGCCAATCTTGCCGGTCGACCAGATCAGCCGCTTCTTACAGGAAGAGGTGGCTAGCATCATGTCTCAAGCCAAACTATATCGCTGGTCGGTGCTGCTTGTCGTACATCGACTGCGACATCCATATGGCACAGCGTCAGCCAGAGGCACTGTCATTTCGAATG
The DNA here is from genome assembly GCF_024043175.1 of Alternaria infectoria. Taxonomy (NCBI): domain Eukaryota; kingdom Fungi; phylum Ascomycota; class Dothideomycetes; order Pleosporales; family Pleosporaceae; genus Alternaria; species Alternaria infectoria. The sequence continues at coordinate 321,438 of NW_026250712.1, forward strand.
CCATATTCGAAGAGCTGCGGATGATACTCCAAATCACCAAGCGCTCGGTGCCAGGCGCCATTATTCCATATGTGTTTGCTTGCTTCGAGCTGGTCGATTCTGCTCAGCGCGAAATGGCGCTCGACAAGATCGACGTCGTCATTGAGTTTTCGAAAGAATTGCGAACAAAGGTCAAGAAGCAACTCATGGCATTTTGGGTCATCAAAGATAGCACGGCTCAAATACATTGGAGCGAGATCGTTTCATGGCTTCCACAATGACACTATCGACTACGAACGATACAAAGCTCAGAGAACGAATGTCTTTGATCGGAAATATCTGCGTGAGATGAAACGACTACACAAAGTCGTTCGTACGGGAACAAGCACTCCAACCGCTCCACTTCTTCCAGGAGCAGCGTAGCAATGCGAGGCCCATCATGAACACTACTCAAGTGTTCTATGGGCTGGTTGTCGCATTGCCATGCGCTTGTATTTCTTCGCCGTCGCAACCCTGATCTTCTTGCCCCACAGTAGCAGGGGAATGGGGATCAGCAAGATCGCAAAGCAGACAGCCGCCGTGATGATGGAGACATTCTGTATACCCATGTCGTTCGTCCACGGCGTGAGCGCGAAGAGGATGACGACGGCGAACAGGTTCCGGACAAAGACGATGCCTATCATAGCATCTCCGAGGATCTAAAGGTTGTTATGTCAGTGGGAGCTCCGCTTCAGATAGGCTGGGAACTGTCCACTCACCTCTTGATAGCAATCTGTCACGTATGATAGCGCGACGCCACTAGCTAGGACAAATGTGAAGCCGAACAGCCCGAATCCTACGGCCAATATCATCCAGTGCAGACCCTGAAGAAGCTGTTAGTGAACCATCATTACAGCCAGGTGCTACCAACATACCCTGGCTAAGGCTAGCCCAAACATCAGGATACCGCCCGGGAGCAGGATTGCTGAGATAAGAGTGATCCACAGGCGCATCTCTGGTTCGTAAATGCCTCCATTCCGCCTGGCGAAGTACATGATCGATCTGTCGTTCAGGAAACCACCCGCGAAGAATCCGAAGAACGTGCCAACGAACGGGGCGATGTTCATGAGTCCAACGCCAGAGGCTCCAAAGTTGTATGGTGGTTGCAACAGGTAGACGGCCTGTAATGAGCTCATCAATGCCATGCATGCCAGCAGGGTTCCATACGTAAGTGCAGCAAAGGCCACGGCAGGGAAAGTGAACAAGACAACGATTGGCTGGTAGAAGTGGTGGCCGATGCGTTGCTTGGAAGGAGTGACAATGGCCATGCGCTGACGATAAGTCTTCCGTGGTAAGGAGGTGTCGATTCGGGATTGTATGCGCTCCATGGCGGTGTGCTTTGCGTCGCCTTTGCCTTCTGTGGCCTTTTGCAGCCCTGAGTCGGGACGGCCGTCTTCGAGTCCATCCGAGCCAGCCGTGTGTGGCACACTCTGACCATTCAGAATGGGCACATACTTTGACTCTTCGAAAAAGAATAGGACGAGGACAAAGTTCAGACCGAGGAAGATGGTGCACCACCACCAGATCCACCTCCAGCCCTGCGACTCCACAACGAAGCCGGCGGCTACCGGGCCGAGGGAGGCACCCACGGACGTGAAGACGAGGTACCATGCGTTCATAGTTCCGTGTTGGTGGACGAAGAACAAATCAGCAATGGTGATCTGGATGACAGCCTCGCTAATAGCACCGCCCAGTCCAGCAAGGAAGTTGCTGCCCATATAGTCACCATAGTTTGCCATCTGGGTCTGCCACAACACCCCACTCAACTGGAGCGCAGAGCTGAGCAGATACAGAGGTCTTCGTCCGTACTTGTGTACGAAGGGCATGAAGATCATGCAACCGACTGCAAGCCCAGCACAGCTCATAGCGCCGCCATTGTTCAGCTGATCGTTGGTGAAGCCCAGTTCAGGTGCAATTTGGCCCCACGAAGTCGTGCCGCTCTGGAGCTGTACAAACGTCCAAAGGACGAAGAAGCCGGTCAAGCCGAAGTTGATGGTCTTGCGCAATTTGCTCCAGTTCAAGGGGTCATCTGGTTCGGTGCTAGGCACTGGGTGGAGGATGACGTCCGTTGCGGGCCCCGTCACTACAGCGGGACAGTCAGTGTGCGGTCTTTACAGCGGCAGATGCGAGCCTTACAATCCTCTAGTCGTAGCGTTCCCGGAGCCCAAAAGGTGCCATCATCCGGTCTGGAGCCATTGCTGTCGGCCATCGCTCTCAGGAGGGTACGAAACAAAAATAATCGCGTTGAAGAGGTTGTCTATCACAGGCATGGAGCTTGTTGCGTGGATATCTTCCCCACTGTTACCCAGAGCTTTCGTGTGTATATATACCACAGCGACCGCTGAGGCAGTGTCAGCTGGGTTCTGTACGTTATCTGCGCATCCCTATCTCGAACCCCGGATTGCGTGTTTCCGCAGGCGAACGGGGCGAATTTGGCGAATTGCGAATTAAATAACCCACCGGCTTGGCGCTCCCGGCTGTGGGGTAGTGTCGCGCTAACGTCTGCCGCTCAGACACGAAACGAAATGTTGCTCCGACACGGCCAGATATCAACACTTTGCCTCGCGATCATGCGGACGAGATCTGGACCCCGCATTATTCAGCTACGGATAGATACTACGGCATCTGAGTATTCCAATGATATACATATCTTAGCATCTCCGGATGCTGGCCATTACCAATATTACGCGTCCAGCCCGTATCTTTCCAACTCGAATCTTTCCGAGACTTAGCAATTCCCTTCATTCATCGACTATGGCTTCCAACTCATGGGAGAGTAAAGTTGCTGCGAAGCAGCAGTCCAGTCGCGAGAGGATACCAAAAGAATGGCTTCTTCCAGCATCGGTCACGGACATGCTTCAGACGCCGCTTTCGGAACATCCAAATCGCTTGATGAAGATGGGCATTGCACGAAAGTCGGGACTGTTGAGCGAGAAGGAACTGGAGATTACCGAGAGGTATACCGTTGAAGAGCTGTTGAAGCAGCTGAAAGATGGTACTCTATCGTCACTGGAGGTTACCATAGCGTTCTCGAAGAGAGCAGCCATGGCACAGCAGTTGGTTTGTCGAATCTTCCTTCAGAATAGAGAACAAGCCACTAACGTAGTATTATAGCTGTCTTGTCTCACAGAGACATACTTTGCTGAAGCACAAGAGCGAGCACGCTTCCTCGACAGCGAAAGAGCTAGCGGTCGTATCGTAGGCCCTCTCCACGGTCTACCCATCAGTCTCAAGGATGCTTTCCAAGTCGCTGGCTCAGCAGCCACTATCGGATTCGTTTCATTCCTGGATCATGCTGCGTCGAAGGAGAACTCGCCGCTCGTGGATATCCTGCTCGAGCTAGGCGCAGTCGTATATGTCAAGACCAACATCCCTCAGACCATGATGGTAAGTCAATCATCCCATCTTGACATCAAGAAGGCTCATGGACTAATGTATCGTAGACGGCCGACTCACAGAACAACATTTTCGGGCGTACTTTGAACCCCCACAACACTGCTCTCACTGCGGGAGGGTCGAGCGGAGGCGAAGGCGCACTTGTTGGATTCCGAGGATCTCCACTCGGTGTTGGAACAGACATTGCAGGTTAGTACACGTCGTTGAAGTTGCAGTGATCAGACTTGCTGATCTACACTAGGATCAATCCGCATACCCGCTCTCTGCTGTGGCACCTACGGCTTCAAGCCCTCTACAGCGCGCATTCCAGATGGCGGACAAATATCGCCCGTCTCCGCTGGCAACAACTTCTTCAACCCATCAGCTGGTCCCCTCGCAAACGACATACACGCTCTGGGCATCCTATGCCGGTCACTCCTATCAGTGAGACCGGCCTTGTACGACGCCTCTGCTCTCGACGTTCCCTGGAGAGACCTAGAAGTACCGCCGAGCGCTCCGAAGCTAAGACTGGGTCTTTTGGCCGAGGACTCAGCCTTCCCCTTGCATCCGCCGGTTAAAAGAGCGCTAGCACAAGCTGTCAGCGCGCTCGAAGCAAAGGGCCACGAGGTGGTTCCTATCGCGCCGGCGCGCGCTCAGGTCGCCAATGCGCTAGCCCTCGCGTTTGCCTTCTTTATGCTCGACGACACTCCCCCAACGCATGTAGCCGCTAGTGGTGAGCCTGTTGTTCCTTCGGTTATTCAGTCCATGGAAGTTTTCCATTCTTTCAATTGTGACTTCCTAGACGACTGCAAGGGCCTGGAGGGCATCAAGAAATTAGCTGCGCTCAATGTCAAGCGTGATGTTATCCAAGATGAGTGGAGGAAGATTTGGAAGGAGCAGAGATTGGACGGAGTAATCGGTCCGGCTGCACAGCACACTGCGGTCGCGCACGATACATACGGGTTACCGCCGTATACGCTACTGTTGAACGTATTGGATGTAAGTCATGCTTACCCATCTCGAAGTGGCTGTAGAGAGCATTGTTAACGTCAAGCCAGTATCCCGCATGCGTACTTCCCTTTGGTAAAGCCTCAAGCGCTCTGGATGCTGAGCCCTTTGTCATGGGCCCTGGCCAAGTAGGCCCGAGTTGTAAGTCGCCGTCTTGACTCTTTGTACTGGTCTGAGACGCAAGCTAATGTTTTCAATGCAGATGATCTTAAGCTCGTGGATGGTGCACCGACTGCCATCCAGGTCTTCACGAACAAGATGCGCGATGAAGAATGCCTGCAGGTGTCTGCTATTGTCGATGAGTGCTTGAAAGCTGTGTAGATATTTGTTTTGGACTTATATGAGCATACTTCGAGATCGCACATTCCTCCACTTGCAACTTCGGCGTCGCACTACAGCATCTTGTATTCTGCGAAATGTCCCGAACACTGCTGTATCTGACTGTCTGCAATGTCGACCATTCGCTCCTGCATGATGATTAATGCGGTGGTAATCACCATGTCAACCAGGAAAAGAACTGGACAGACCTACAGCCTACATCAACATGGAAGCATACAAGATAGGTGACCTAGCGGCGATGTAGGCGCCAGGCCTGTTCAGTTTCATTCTAGTATGAGCTTTCACTGTCTAACCGAATCATCTCGTACTCATCATCTCATCATCTCGTCTCGTCGTCCACTCTTAGTAGTCTACATCCTTCCACTGTACAAATCCATCCAAATCGTCTACCATTTCCCTCTAGTGTGCATGATCCTCGCCGCAACCGCAGTCAGGCCCAAATTCGCGTCGGGCCTGTCTCGCTTCCTCCTGCCATGGCTGTAGGGTGACCGCCCGCTTCGTCTCCCGTTCCCACTTTCCATGACCCTTCTTCTCGTTGAGTTCGACGAGAGCATCCAGCCAAGCGGCAAGTCTGTACCCCGCCTTTGCGAGTTGCTTCGTAACGACAGGAATAGCAGTATCCCAGTAAGCTCCTGAAAGCTCTTGCGCGAACACTGCGTCGGGGCCGTTGGGAATGACAGTGGAGCAGACGAACTTGTTGGCGTCGCGCGCCCAAGTCATGGAGCTGCTGACTGCATCCTTCGCCTTCAGCCCCTTGAGCCACGTCTTGCTCTCCTTCTTGAACTTGCCATGCTTCACTTCCGCGGTGAGGTTGTTGGCCAGAGCCAATGCATTGGCTTGGGAGAAGTTGCCATAGGCCTTTTGCGGGATTGCTGTGTCCCAGATGGAGTGCAGGTTTGTTCGCGCGCCATTGAAAGTGACGTTGATGAGGTTACCACCTACGGCGATGTTCTCCACGTGGAGTGGCTGGTGGACATCGCCGACGAAGTGGATGACCCATTTCAGGGCTCTTTGCTGTTCGACGATGCCAACTGACTTCTGGAAAGCGCGGCTGGAATAGTTGGCGATGGCGGAAACGATGCAACCCTCCTCAGGACAGTCACGCTCGTAGTCGATATTGCAGCTCTCAGGCGGATTGTCGAGCGCATCGATGTAGTGGAGCACTGAACTGAACTTCCCCTCCGGTTCAGAGCGGAAGCTATCAGCCCAGGTAGCCACATTGGCGAGATATGCGGATGAGGTGTCGTTCAAGAGGGTCTGCGCAAACTTGGCCGTCTTGTGGGAGACGAGGTTCTGTGCCATGTATGCCACTGCGGTGTGACCGAGGGAGCCCCAAGCGGAAGCATAGGGTACTGCCGCAAGGAGAGGTAGAAGCGACTTCGGTGGTGCCATCTTGAACGTTGAAGTTATCGGGCTGGTCGAAGTGAAGCAGGAAAGAGGCTTGTTGTCATGCTCACGCAGAGGACATGCGATGTTATAAGCAGCTGGGAACGGCAACGATTTCAACCAATAGCTCTGACGGTATCGGCCATGGCCGTTTCGTCGCCACGATGCTTGATCGAGACCCTGTAGAGCGCGAGCGACGATATGCAGGTCCATGGAGATGCTAGCCCAGAAAGGAAGGTGCTACGCCACGATAGGCAGGAGCTGGGTAGCCGACCTCAACTTGAGCCTCTGTCAGAGAGCACGTTGTCCGTCTTGATTGGATAACCACAAAAACACAGCCGGAGATGAACATCTGAAGCTCCCGTGGGCAGGGTAACACGTTGTACGGGCGGGTGTCTAATGTATGTACCTACAAAACCAATGCAGCTAACAATGCTCCGAAGACAGCTAGGGTATCTCAAATCCGTGAGTCTTCGCCAAACGCCAGATGTAAATGCACATTGTCACGATCGCGTTTATCGCTCCGCCTCTGCGGCATTGTCCTCGCCGCCTGCGTCCATATTGTTCGGCGCCTCGTCTTCGGCAGTCTCTTCGGCCGGAGCGGGCGGCCCTTCGATCAGGCGGAGCCACCACGCGGGAGGATCGAGAGGGCTGTGGTTGTTGTGCAGCGGTGGGTAGATGTCGTTGAAATAGTACCAGACTGGAGAAGGTCAGTTGTTGTCCTCAAGAGCTGGGAGCGCAGACGTACTATGGCCGACAACGATGCCGCACATCTCATCCTTGGGCACCGTCCCGTGCATGATGAGCGAAAAGGCCAAGAGCACCCAGGGAAGGTATGGCGCCTTGAAGACCAGCAGGCCAAGGAAGCTGAGCATGGTGTCCGGGTTCTTCCTGCTCCAGATGTAGATGAGGGTGCTGGACAGAGCCGAGCCGAGAAAGGCCATGGAGAACATGGGCGCGATGCAGAGGAGCAGCGTCGACGCGAATGTGAGGAGCCATGCGAAGTGTGCCGTAGAGCGGCCGGACGATTCCTCGAGCAGGCGCGCGTATCGCTGGAGGAAGAAGATGTGGTAGAGGAGGTCGAGGCTGAGTGGGCCGAAGTAGAAGAAGGTGGTGAGCAGTCGCCAGTACTATGCAGGTCAGTACGGGCTGGAATAACGCAGTGGTAGTAGTGGTAGTACCTGGCTCTTGAAGAAGACGGTGCGCACGCTGTAGAAGAGCTGGAAGGGCGAGATGATATGGCACTGCACCAGCACACTGGCACTCAGCGCCGCCGTCATCCACCAGCGCGTGCACACGGGCATTTCGTAGAACCACTGCTCGAGCGGAAACCCTCCGGCCCCTCCCATCATGCCGTCCCCGCCTTGCAGAACATTCGCCATGGTGGGTTGAGCGCTCTAGGGATAACACAGGATGAAGAATGAGGGAAAGAGGCAAGTTGCAGCGCCTGCACTCAGATACCTAAGTAATAAGCAGCGAAAGGCCAAGTGTCGCTCAGCAAACGCAGCCGCTTTCCGAGCGTGTGAACGATGGGGCCCATGTGGCTACGTAACTTGTCCGATGGCCCGCCAAGGCGCTAGGACTAACAGCACGCGATCGCACCTTCCGCCCGCCGGGCGTCGGGGTCCGAGCTCCTGCCCTGAGTGAATGCGAACCAGCCACAGCACCAGCCCCTCGTCTCAGTCGCGTCGGCAGACGGCCAAGATCGCGAAGGACGATGCGCCCGTGCTCCATTCACCACCGCGACCCTCGTACGCCATCTCATCGATATACCCGACGACGACGTGCCGACCGTTCGTCTTGTTGATCTTGACGCGCTTGAGCTTCGCGACTTTTCGCGCCGTGCACGCGCCGTGAACCCTCCCTGTTCGCCATTCCCACGCCCCAATTGATCCACCTGGACCCCGACACACCGCGCGATATCCTTACACACCAAAACCAAAATGTCTCCCAAATCTCCCACCAGAAAGAACAAGGCGCGACCGTCGCGAGGTGGACGAGCCAGTGTCGGAGGAAGGAAGGAGTCGGGCAAGAGACGTACGTAGTGCGCCAAATAGTCAATCTGCGCATCCCAGCTGACCACCGCGCAGTTGGACAGGCAGGACCCGCTCCCGATCGCGCAAAGAAGCGCTACAAGCCCGGCACCGTCGCTCTCCGTGAGATCAAGCGCTACCAAAAGTCGACCGACCTGCTGCTCCTGAAGCTCCCATTCCAGCGCCTCGTACGGACACTCCATACATACATTCTGGCGACAGTCAGCTAACGTGCCTCCAGGTCCGCGAGATCGCGCAAACAGTCACAACAGAAGACGGCCCCAACAGATGGCAGAGTCAAGCCATCGTCGCCCTCCAAGAAGCCACCGAAGCCTTCCTCGTCAACCTCTTCCACGACGCCAACCTCTGCGCCATCCACGCCAAGCGCGTCACCATACAGCAAAAGGACATCCAACTCGCGCGTCGTCTGCGAGCAGCTTGGGGCGCGCCGGTTTGAGTTGGCACGGTTGTTTTGGCAGATACCCAATCTTCACTTCTGTTGGTACCGAGTTTGGAGGAAATAGGGCGTATCGTTGCGATCTGGAATTCGTGCGCATACCAGAGAGGCTGCTTTTGGAAAACAATTGCGATTGGCGTTGCGTGGCGCAGAGGTTACTCGCATGAGGCCCGTCTTCAGGATTGTTATTGATTATTGTTCGTATATTTGCAGCATACCGACTACCGAGCTACAACCGTATCCCCTGTATATCAGTATTTTGGATCATCAAATGGAAAAGAAATCCCACGTCTCCCGTCTCTCAACTTCGACCTGAACGACGTGAATCATCCGGGGAATGACTCCAATCAGACGCCGACTTCCAGTATAGTTAGTGGCATTGGCAGTCGTCCGCCGTTTCTTGCTTGAGTTGCTTGTACGTGGACAAAGGCTTGGCTATCATCGTCTTCGCAGCGTGCGAAGAGCTCGACCAGCTGGAGCTGGAGGCGCGGAACACCGCCGAGGAAAGCTCCCCGCCATTTCCGGAACGTTGGCTTCTTATCGCCGGCCACCCTCGTCACCTTCCACATACGCTTCGCAGCAAAGATCCAACTCTCCTCCGCAACCCGTAGCCGACCAACTAAGACATTACCGAATAAACAAGTGACGCAAAGCCTCCTTGGCAGCCTTGGCCATGCATTGTCCCCGCCCGTATCACGTCGCTAGAATGCCATTCGACGTCATGAACTGGCTGCCTCAGGTCGGTGCCGCTGCGGCGATGCACACGCTATAGCTCAACCAGGAAGCTCAATGTCTGACATGCAGGCACATGCAGGCTTGTACATGGTCGCCAGGCAGACGAGTCAAGGTACCCCAATGTCAAGAACCATCTATAAAGTTGGCACTTCTGGTACTTCCGTAGCCTCTGCCCGCAGCAGATTGGAGAACTCGATCTCCTCCTACCACAGCGATCATGGTTGCATTCAGGCTGTCGCTTCTTGGAGCAGCTGGGCTTCTGAGTGGGGTTGTCAACGCTCAGTTTCCTCCGACACCAGAGGGCGTTACTGTTCTTGAATCGCAACTTGATGAGGGTGTCACGATCTCATACAAAGAGGTAGGCCATCCTCCACAAAGGGCTTGGTCCAGCTACTAATGACCCCAGACCGACCTCTGTGAGACCACAGAAGGCGTCAGAAGCTTCTCCGGCTATGTTCATCTCCCAGCTGGAGCACTTGCCGATCTCGGTGTCGAGAACCAAACCTACGAGATCAACACCTACTTTTGGTTCTTTGAATCGAGGAAAGATCCTGCCAATGCCCCTCTCTCGATCTGGATGAATGGTAAGCCGTTTGAAAAGTACTCACTGCGACGTTAACTGACACCAGCAGGTGGACCTGGCTCCAGTTCCTTCGTTGGACTTCTGCGTGAGAATGGACCATGTTTCATCGGTGCCGACTCCAACAGCACCTACCTGAACGAATGGTCATGGAACAACGAGGGTGAGCTAGTCTCAAATGCACCAGTTGGTCTATTAAGTATCACGGCTAACGAACACAGTCAACATGCTTTACCTCGACCAGCCCGTTCAGGTTGGCATGAGCTATGACAGCCTGGTCAACATCACCACTAATCTAGACACCGGCGATCTTGAGGTTGTAGACTTCGGCAACGGCCCTGTTCCTCCCCAAAACAACAGCTTCTATGTCGGCACCTACCCTAGCGAAAACTCCAACCTCACCACACGTGGTACTGAGAACTCTGCACGAGCGCTCTGGAACTTCGCCCAAGTCTGGTTCCAGGAATTTCCTGAGCACAAGCCAAATGATGACAGAATCTCTATTGCGACAGAATCTTACGGAGGTCGTTATGGACCAGCGTTTGCAGCTTACTTCCAGGAGCAGAACGAGAAGATCGAGAACGGGACGTGGAGCGAGGCCGGACAGACACATCTCTTACACCTCGACACTCTACTTATCATTAATGGCTGCATTGATCGTTACGTCCAATGGCCGGCTTACCCAAGGATGCAGTACAACAACACGTACGGTATCAAGGCTGTGAACGAGTCGCGCTATGAGGAAGTGCTCGACAACCTATACAAGGAAGGCGGCTGTCTGGATCAGATTGAAGAATGTCGCAACATCAGCCTTATATACGACCCTACTAACCAAGGCTACAACGAGACCGTCAATGAAGTATGTGAGGCTGCGGAGACATTCTGTTCTGAGACGATCCGTGATCCTTACTTTGACACCGACCTCAACTACTACGACATCTCCGCCCCCGGCGCAGCTGCCTTCCCGCCACCATGGTATCAAGGCTGGCTTAACCAGCCGCATGTGCAGCAAGGACTTGGTGTGCCCCTCAACTGGACTCAGTCTAATTCGGCCGTGTCGCGGGCATTCCGAGGTATTGGCGACTATCCACGTCCAGGTTGGAAGGAAGATCTAGCATATCTTCTCGAAGAGGGAATCAAGGTCACACTGGTGTACGGTGACAGAGACTATGCCTGCAATTGTCAGTACTACCCCACGAAGGCTGCGTTTAAATACGAACTGACATTATGCAACGTTTAGGGTACGGTGGTGAACTGCTCTCGCTTGCTATTCCCTACGACAACGCCACTTCATTTGCGGATGCCGGATACGCGCCTGTTGTCGTGAACGATACCTACATTGGTGGCCAAGTGCGTCAATACGGCAACCTATCCTTTACACGGGTGTACGAAGCTGGCCACGAGGTACCGGCCTACCAGCCTGAAACCGCGTACAAGATCTTCACACGCGCTCTCTTCAACCGCGACATCAGCACCGGCAACATCTCTACGACCGAGACCCCCGACTACGCCAGCGAAGGACCAAATGACGTGTACAACATCACCAACGAACCCATTGTCGACGAAGGCACGCAATGTTACGTTCTTGATCCCGGCCAATGCACATCGGAGCAATGGGAGTCGGTCATGAATGGAACGGCCCTGGTGCGAAACTGGATCGTTGTCGATGCCAACACTAGCTACCTGTTCCCAGATCTAGCTGGTAACGGCACATCGAGCAACGGCAGTACACCTTTTGGCACTGGCATGCCCATGCCTACTTACACCGCGGCTGCATCCGGTGGTCTCTCTGCGAGCGTTTTGGGCAGTGCAATGATTGCTGCGGTTGTAGGAAGTTTGGTGATGCTTTAATCAATGGCAAGATAGTCGCGACGATATGAGGATCGCAATTATGCTCACACGATAACTATGGTATTGTAGTGCTTGTATGTGCTCTAGGCAAGAAATACATAGATACTGACCTGTTCCACATCATCACATTATGCACTGGTGCATTGGATGCGCGTGACGTCATGACTTTACACGCGAAACCGTACTTTTGTCTCGCAGATATGCACATTCTCAACGACCTCGACGCGTCGCAAGCTCTCCAAGCAGACGTGAAACCATGACCATGTCTCGTCCCATGTACTCCGCGTTCCAGAGACATCTCCTCTTCTTCTCAACGCCCACATCTCCACCCCGGCTTACCTTCGGATCAGCCCTCCGCGCAGGCGTATCAATCGGCCTAGACTTCCCCGTCGCAGTCCTCCTGAGCCTATCTCTCCGGCTCATGTACGCGCCCTTCCCCTTCCTGTGGTCCCCCATCATCGTCGATAAGATCCCAGCGTCAGCGCATCGCACACAATTGAGCTCCGTCACTCTACCAAAGGGAAAAGCCGACTATACGTGCACTGAGCTTCTATCTCTTCTGAATAACAGCGCCGAGGAGAATAAAGGCAAGGGCTGGTTGAAACACAAGATCGATCAGGGGCATGTGGTGGGGTTTTGGACGATGGCGGCGAGTGCAAGGACGCATACTGTTAGGAGGGATGATGTTGAGCGGTTTCAACAGGGGGAGTGGGAGGGGCCTGTTGTTAAGAGGAGGAGGGGGAGGGAGGATGTTTTGCCGCTTTGGAGGGGTGGGCCGATATGGGTTGGGGGGCATAGTTGGGCTGTTTGGAAGGTTCTTGGGGTTAGGGTTTATGAGGACAAGGGACGGTAGATAGTCGCATGATCGTGCATGGACATCGTACGCCCAAACCTGCGCATTTGGGTAGAATGGATAGAGTGCGCCTTTGACTCATACAACGGCCTGGTCCTGGTTCGGACTGGTCGTTGAGATTGTGCTTTTACGCCTGCGGATGAATGTTTTAGCGGCATTTGCACAAGTTCCAAACGGCCGTTTTCCGCAATCTTGTTACACATGCTTAGCACGTGGCTTACTTAGCATCACAAGCGTTCATAAATCCGCTGCCCGAATCTAGATCTTCGGCTGCTGAATCGAAGCCCGCTTTTTTCCGAAGAAAAACGTCTTTGCGCGTTATCAGATCCTGACTTGGACAGCGGTCGAAGTTCGGCGGACCCGCTTTTCTTTGCTTGACAGACGCAATTCCGCGCTCACGTAAAGAACGTTGAAGATTGCTCAGAAAAATGTCAGGAGCGATGGGCGCCAAACTAGAACGCGCATCGCGCTGTGCTCACTTTTGCGAACACACTTCTACACGCTTTTCGAATCGCATCTGGCATTTCCACGCAGACATTCCCTGCCTACGCCTCGAGACGCGTCGTTGAGAATCGACGAGCACTGTCGTCATCGCGGTACCATTTCGGAACGTACAACGAAAACGATACAGGCGCAGAAAGTGAAGTCCATTCAGCGCAAATCAACCTTTACGGTCTTTCGCGATAGAAGAGTGTTTAACGGTAGTCTCAAGAAGACACACTCCAGCAGGCGCTTTCCTCGGTCACGCCGTCGAACCATCTCGAAATGGAGGAACCAAGAGGCTCTTTAGAGCCAACAGGCGAGAAGCTCTCGTCTACCTCCGACCAGGACTTTGACGACAGCGACTCCCACGAAGACATGGACCGCCGCAACTCTGCCCATTCTGCGCATGGAACCAAGCAGCAACAGGACCTGGAACTCGCAAAGACGAAGTCAATCGCAGAGACCATGTCACCACTCCGCGAGGCTTTCTTTGTTGGCCTGCTCTGCTCTGCTCAATTCGTTACGCAAGCAGGTCTGCTCGGCACTCTCAACATCCTGCACATCATCGGATTCGATCTTGGCATCACCGACCCCGGCGTTCTGTCCTGGCTAATAGCGGGTTATTCGTTGACCGTCGGTACCTTCATCCTGTTATCTGGCCGTTGTGGAGATCTCTTCGGATACAAGAACATGTTGATCATTGGCTATATCTGGTTTGGGGTCTGGATGATAGTAGCCGGATGCAGCGTATACATTGAAGGAAATGGTGGTCAGGTGCTGTTTATCTTCTCGCGCGTACTGGGTGGTATAGGACCGGCGATATTACTGCCCAATGCGCTTGGTCTACTAGGCGCGACGTACAACGAGGGAAAGAGGAAGGATATGGTGTTCTCGCTGTTTGGAGCATGCGCACCCGGTATGTATTTGTCCATTGTCCTATGGATATTGCCTAACGTCATATAGGTGGTGGTATAGCTGGCGGCGCGTTCGCTGGTCTCTGGGCGCTCTTGTGGTGGCCGTGGGCATTCTGGTCGTTCGGCATTGCGCTATTCTGCCTTGCCATTCTGTCGATCTTCATCCTTCCCTCGGTACCGCTCGATCCGGAAGTTCGCAATCTCTCGCACAGGGAACGAGTTTGTGAGCTTGACCTACTCGGCGCAAGTGTTGGCATTACCGCCATGATCCTGTTCAACTTTGCCTGGAATCAAGCGCCTGGTTTTGGATGGGGACACCCCTACATCTACGTTTTGCTAATAATTGGCCTTCTGCTCTTTCCGCTCTTCTTTTGGATCGAGATCAAAGTCGCCAAGAAGCCTCTCATCCCATTTGATGCGCTCAGCACGGATGTCTCGTTCGTGTTGACTTGCATAGCATGTGGCTGGGCTGCTTTCGGTAAGTTGCTTTCTGAATACCTTTGTTTGAGCGGACGACTAATGTCAGTTGTAGGTATCTGGGTTTATTACTTCATCCAAATGCTCCAGCAGCTGCGTGACGAGTCCCCGCTCCTCACAATGGCTCATCTTTGCCCTGTCGTGATCTCCGGCTTCATCGCTGCGGTCACCACTGGCCGTGTCATCTCGCGCATCGGCCCAGGTTGGGTCATGCTCATCAGCATGCTAGCGTTTTTGACAGGCAACATTCTCGTCGCTACACTCCCCATCAACCAGATCTACTGGGCGCAGACTTTTGTTACCACGCTCATCATCCCATGGGGCATGGACATGAGTTTTCCCGCCGGCACGCTGATCATGAGTAATGCCGTCGCTAAGAAGCACCAAGGCATGGCAGCGAGTTTGGTCAATACGATCGTGAACTACAGTATCAGTATCGGGGTTGGCATCGCAGGGACAGTGGAGGTGCACGTGAACAATGGCGGAAGAACGGCGGAGGATGAACTGCACGGTTATCGTGGCGCCATGTACGTTAGCGTCGGACTGAGCGGCATGGGTGTGGTGACGAGCTTGCTGTTCCTGCTCAAGATGTGGTTGAGAGAGAAGAGGGCGCAGAAGAAAGTCTGAGTTTCGAGTCGTATGTAGTGTTCAATTTAGATTAAGCGTTGTTAACTTTCTTTCGCGTGCAGTTCCGCAGCTTTGTGCGTGTGCCTGCCATCTCTAATTGATTACGTCATCGTGTCGCACCATCCCGCGATCGCAATTTCACCAGGGCTTGTTCATCGCGGTCACCCATCTGGCACGTCAGCGCCACACTTCAGCATCAAGTTACGACAGTACTTTGATCATTGTATTTACCCGACAGCACCGTCCTGAGGAATCCAGGGAATTCAACGTCGAGTGGCGGATGATACGCACCGGATGATACCGTCAGGGTCTTTGGTACAGTCAACCGAGAGCGAGCTTATTCGCGAAATCGAAAACCGCGCAATCCACTACAGAGTAAGCAGAGCATCAACATCCCTTAGTCTGCTATGCTACCGCCCAATACTCTGAGCATGAGGTCCATTATGACGCCTCACGATGACCCGCCTATCTACCAGCTGCCGGAAGAGTTACTGCTGCACGTCGCCTCTTATCTTCCCGACGCAGCTGCACCCACGACCCTCAAGGACCTGAGTCTCACGTCCCGCAGATTTCGCTCTGTCGCCCAAGATGCCCTTTACACCACAGTAAAACTGTCCATGTCATGTGGGAGTCACCCCAAGGTGAGCTCCCTTCTGCAGCTGCTGCGTACTCTCCTGGACCGCGCAGACCTTGCGGCAAAAATCAGAACCCTACGCGTTGGGACAATTCGCAAGAATGTCGCGAAGCTTTGCGAGGTGCAGGACTTCGACCTCGCGTCTTTACGCGTGCGAAGCTTGGCAAAGCTGGAACAGATGGGGTATCCTGCGTCGCATCCTTGGCATCGGACAATTCGAAACTCGATAGAGTCGGGATTTGCTGGACTGCTGCTCGTACTGCTTCCCAATCTCACACACCTTGATGTCTGGGTAAAAGATCATGCTCGCGGTCCACCTTCAGGCGAGTGCATCTCCGGGCTTTTCGGGGGAATGTTCGCCCCTGCTAGCATTATTCATGGTTGGAGCACGCTTCGACATTTGACTACGAGCGACACACACTTGCTGAAGTCCGGCATTCACTATGAGAATCTTAAAAGCCTCGATCTAAAAACGATTTCCATTGGTACCATCCTGCGTCTCAACGGTCCTGGGTGTCTACAGGGCGCCGAGAACCTTGATGATCTAGCCTTGAGTGTCTCGATACAATTTGCAGATCGTCCCCTCGTTGAAAAGGCGGAAATCCAACTCAGTGACCTTTTCGAAGCTCTCGACTGCAGCCGGCTACGAAGTCTCAAAATGCAGCTGTGAGTTTGTTAGTGCATCATATACGTTGCCTCTGCTAACATTCGCCCGCGCAGTATCAACGACAGCTATCATCTCACAGACGACCGAGATACCCAGCTTGATGCTAGCTATCTCATAGATCAACTTGATAGCATGCGAGACAGTCTAGAAAGGCTTGCCATCACGCATGAAATTACTGATGACGACTCCGATTTAGAATGGCTGCTGGGATTGTTGACGAACCAAAAGAGATCATTTAAACACTTCACCAACCTCAAGCATCTCACCATTCCACAGTTGTTCTTTTTCAACGAGGAGACGGATCGTTGGCTGGAACACTGCTGCCAGCCGAGAGATTTGCCACCAAAGCTCGAGACGTTGGAAATCTTGTACCCTCAATCAGACATAGAAGACTGGGTACAGGTAGAGCGCTTCCAGCCCCCAGGATATCAAGACGATCCGGCTTTAGGCTTTCAAGCCAAGCTGCCCTCGGCTTTGTGGAAGATCACATTGACGTGTCGCGACGAAGTTGGCTCATCTGCATCGTCCTTCACGAAGGACGTAGAGCCGATCTGGGTGGTGCTGTCGTTTGATCTCCTAATTGAGACGTATGTCTTCTGTCAGACCCAAGGAAACTGGTACAATTTGAAAGACTTGCGCTACGAGCAATTAGACATGAACGAGGAGGAGACCGACAGCGATATGTCAGCGATGTTATTAGCGCATTCTGGACCTCAGGTAGAATCGACCGACAGCGAACTGGAAACAACTGATAGTGGAGACTACGACGAAGAATCGGACGAAGAGTCGGACGAATAGAGACTACAAGCGAAGCCTTCTCGATCAACAGTCACTTGATCTGGCAGCCTGCTTGCATGCCCTTATCAATCCACAGAAACGGACGCAGAGAGACTACATGCAAAGCCACCTCGATGGATTCTCAATGGACCAGACGGACTGGACGGCTACAGCCTCAGTATTTGAGCCGGCGAGGCGAGGGTACGCCATGCCCGACTAGCGCACGGGCGCAGTGGTCCAGATGTTCATTGGAGGCGTTCATGCATGTTCCCGGTCAGCGATTCGAGCCGAATCCCGCCCCACCATCAACGCTTAGCCAAGATGGTCCTGCATGCAGCAAATATTGGGCATTGCGCCTGCTTCTTCCCATGGCAGTAACAATTCGCGATATCATCATCCACATGATCAATACGATGTCCGAGTACCCGGTGACATCCTGTGGCGTTCCTTTCCAGGCTTCTGAGCACGCATCTAGTATGCAGCCTAATATATCATGCAGCCAACACGGACTACCGGTCTTGAGCGGGCAAATCCGAGCCCATCACTGAGGTAGCGTCTTGAGGTGCAAGCAATGAATGGTACTATCTACGCGAAGATCAGTCTGTGTGCGCGATGCGTCAAGTCCGTCAGCCTCGTAAATTGGCGATATCTTCCACATGTCTATTCTTGGGCGTGCGCGGAGCTGGACTTCCGCATCAACCTTGGACAGTGCTATTGTAAGCTAAGCTAGACGGGCATCATGGCGTTTGCGAGTGTGAGATGAATGATCATGGTCGAGAGGCGATGGGAACAGAGGTCAGCGTCGTGTAAGCTGACATGCCGCCAAAACCTTATCAAAGAACTATAAGTTTGAAGCTTTCCTTGCATTGAGACTCATATCAGCAACAAAGCCGCTGCCTCCACTTCTCAATCTTCGACATGAGCTTCAGGTCCAGTCTATCAGCGATTTATATCGCCGTACTCATCCTAGCGGGTTCCGTCGACTCTGCCTCTGTCACTATCAGCCGTTCAGGATGGACCGCAACGTCGGACAGTTTCCAAGCTGGTAATGAGCCTTCTAAAGCGCTCGATGGAAATGCGACATCGTTCTGGCACTCAAAATATGATCCCGCGCCGGCCGACACTCTACCAAACTGGATCATCGTGGACATGAAAGCATCCTATAACATCAACGCCGTCAGTCTCCAGCCACGCCCAAGCGACAACGCCAATGGCAGGATTGGAGGACACAGAATCGAGATTAGTACCGACAACTCGAGCTGGAAGGTCGTCGCTGTCGGCACATACAACAACGATGCGACGACCAAGAAGACTTCCTTCGTCGCGAAACCGGCACGATACGTTAGGATCACAGCTACCTCAGAAGCTCAAAGCGCCGTCAACCAATGGACCACCGTCGCTGAGATCAACATCTTCCAGGATACAGCGTACGCTCCGCCAGCGGCAGGCAAAGGCTTGTGGGAGAAGACCGTGGATTTCCCGCTTGTACCAGCAGCTGTCTCATTGCTCCCGAACGGAAAAGTTCTGATGTGGTCGGCCTTCGCGAAGGACAACTTCGGCGGATCCAGAGGCTTCACCCAAACAGGCATTTATGATCCTGCTACGGGCGAGTCGAGTCAGCTTCAGGTCTCCAATACACAGCACGACATGTTCTGCCCAGGTATCTCCCTGGACTTCAACGGCCGTGTTATCGTCTCGGGGGGCAGCGACGCTGCAAAGACCAGCATCTATGACCCTTCTAGTGACGCTTGGACCCCAGGAAGCGACATGCGGATCGCTCGGGGGTACCAATCCACCGCTACTTGCTCCGACGGGCGCATCTTCAATATCGGCGGATCATGGAGCGGCAACAGGGGTGGCAAGAACGGAGAGATCTATAGCGCTACTGCAAATACTTGGGCTCTGGTACAGAATGCGCTCGTCAGCCCTATGCTTACAGCTGATACTGCGGGCGTATATCGTTCGGATAACCATGCTTGGCTCTTTGGGTAAGTCCAGCGCCCAATCATCATCTCTAACTTGTTGCTGACCGAATACAGATGGAAGAACCAGACGGTCTTCCAAGCTGGTCCTTCGATCGCCATGAACTGGTACGATACTAGCGGATCTGGAAGTACCACGGGTGCTGGTAACCGCTTGGATGACGGGGATGCCATGTGTGGCAATGCGGTAATGTTCGACGCCACAGCCGGAAAGATACTCACTGCAGGAGGTGCTGCAAACTACGAAAACAGGTATGAACCGCCTTTCGCATCACTCACGCAGCAACGCTGACTTCGTTGTCTTTTAGTGACGGACGCACAAGTGCCTATGTCGTCACGATAGGCGCACCAAAGACAAACCCAACCGTCGCCAAAACCCAGTCTATGGCCTATCCGCGTGGTTTCGCGAATGGTGTCGCGCTTCCCGACGGAACAGTTTTCGTTGCTGGTGGACAATCGCGTCTGCACCCGTTCAACGACGATACGGCGCAGCTGACTCCGGAGCTGTGGGACCCCACTACTGGAAGATGGACACAGCTGAACCCCATGCAAATTCCCAGGACATATCACTCCGTAGCAATCCTTATGCCGGATGCTACAGTCTTCGTCGGCGGTGGCGGCTTGTGCGGTTCTTGCGGTGCCAACAATCACTTCGACGCCGAGATCTTCGTACCGCCCTACCTTCTGAACGCTGACGGTACAAGACGCGCACGTCCTGTCATAAGCACTGTAGCCTCTACTGCCAGACTCGGCGCGAACTTGAGCATCACCACGACTGCGGCTGTTACCAAGTTCTCGCTGGTGAGGTTTGGCACCGCCACTCATACCGTCAACACCGATCAAAGAAGGATCGCATTAACAATGTCGGGTAGCGGTACGAGCTATACGGTGGCTATCCCGGGCGACCCAGGGGTTGCGTTGCCTGGATACTGGCTTTTGTTCGCAATCGACGCCAACGGCACGCCAAGTGTGGGCAAGACGATCAAGCTCGCTGTGTAGAGATGCATTGAGAAGGGCAAGGACCTATGTCTCGATTGTTTCGTCTTGTTTCAATCTTTTGCTACGTGAATCGCTTCCTGCTTTTGGGGTCCGACGTCCTCAGGCCGAGTACATGAGTACAATACGAGTTTGCGACAAGAACATCTGATATGCTTTTGGGTTTCACTTTTCGCTATTTTGGTTCCATTCATGCACTCTTCATTGTGAGTTAAGCTGTCGCACGGTTGACTCATGGATTGCTTCGCTACATTAAATATACACATTAAGAAAGGGAACAGAATGTAACAACACGCGCTCTCAAAGTCGACATCCTACCCGAGGCTCCAACCTCAGGTCATTTTCCAACGCGTAGTAAAAGGTCTTCAATCTATTTCTCTTCCGCTTCATTTCACGACAAATCTCTCACTGTCGCGTGGCTCTTATCGCCGATTGGCCTCCACAATACCAGCGGCAATCTTCTCCGCGAGCGCATCTACGCGAATGTTAGCAGACGTCCACACCACACTTGGGCTCGCATGGGAAACTTACAAATCGTACTGGTGGGATGACCCGGCGGCAGGATAGGCAATGCACTCGCATCTACAACCCTCAAACCCTTGACTCCATAGACCTTAGCTTCGGTGTCCACCACCGCCATGCTATCATCCTTCTTTCCCATCTTACACGTGCAAGACGCATGCCAGATAGTCATCAAACTGTCTCTCACTACAGCCAAGATCTCCTCGTCGCTGTCCTTCTCCTTGCCTGGCCAGTATTCGTCACCAATTACAACTTGCTGCATGGTTTCCGAGTTCCAGATCTGGCGCATGCGACGGTAGAGCGCGACAGCGAGTTCTTGGTCCGCAGGAGAGGTGAGCCAGTTGGGGTTGATCAGAGGCGAGCTGCTCATGGATGCCGATTGCAGGGTAACGTTGCCGCGGGACGTGGGTGCTACGATGCCTCCGAGGATCGTGGCGTACTGCTTGCCATCTAGGGGTTGTTGAAGGACAGGGAGGGAGAAGTCGCCGATGTAGCCGTTTCCGCTGATAAGCTGTTCGAATTTGTGATTAGTGTGTGTCCTTCATCGTTATCATCAACAACTAGGGACTTACCTCAGCTTCTGGCCAGTCATCGGTGAATTGGTTCAAGGCATCGACGGTGGATTGAGAGAAGTTCTGGCGGAATTCTTGAGGCAGTTTCTCCCAGCCGAGGAACTCGACGACGTTTGATGAAAGCACGCCTTCGCCTTTGAGGGTGTAGTCGGCCAGAGCATCGGCAAGTGCGACGGGGTTGTGGAGGGTGTTGTCCAGCGTGTTGAAGCTGACTTCGTAAGCTGGTCCGAACATAATGTGATCCCACATGTTCTGGCCTACGCCCGGGCGATCGGCAACCACATCGATGTTGAAATTTTCCAAAGTCTCTTTTGGACCTACACCCGATACCATGAGCAACTGGGGGCTGTGGAAGGCACCTGCAGAAACGATGACCTCCTTGGAAGCATGGATGTCGTAGGTAATGGCCGTGGACTGAACCCTTACGCCGGTCGCGGTCTTGTTGCCATCAAAGAGGATCTTCTGTGCCTGGGTGTTTGCGTACACGGCGAGCTTGTCGTTGTCGAGCGCTGTTTTGATGTATTCGTCCGATGCACTGCGGGTTTGTTCCTTCGCGTCGATGAAGGTTTGGGTGTAGTGTGTTCCCATGAGTTTGCCGCTATCGAATTCACTGGTCCTTTTCAAGCCGACTGCATGAAGAGCCTTCTCCATCCAGGTCGAGAATGGGGAGACATAGTTGGAGTAACCGATCTGGATAGGTCCTCCCGGTGTCTCGAAGGCGCTCTCATCGTACTGTGTAGTCACATTGTCGCCACGTATGGCGTCATTCGGCTTAGTGAAAGTGACGGCCTTCTTGAAGTAGGGTTCAAAATTGGCAAACGTGTAACTGTCGTCGCCCACAGCGTCGGCCCAGGTTTGGTATGAGCCCTCAGTACCTCTGGAAGAGGATTAGTACACGGCAATCGGATGCAGAGACGGCTCTTCTTACCTGTGGTGAATTAGGAAGTTGAGCGCAGAACTGCATGAAACATCGCGTTAGTACTGTGATAGGTGTTGTGTTATAGGTTGTTCTTACGAGCCACCCAAGCATTTTCCCTGCGCATAGTGCACGCGTCTATTATCCGCGCCCGCTTGAGGCTCCGTGGTCAACACCCAATCAACAATAGGATCAGAGTCCAGTGGATTGGCACCGATTCCCACGATGCCACCGGCAGGTGTGGAGCCTAAAACAGGCTTTCCGATTTGGTAGTAAAGTCCAGCCTCAATGATGGCGACCGAGTAGCCCGCTTCAGCGAGGCGCACACCGATCGCATTGCCGGCGGTGCCACCGCCCACGACAACGTAGTCGTACGTCTTCTCCACGCCAATAGCACCTTCGATGGAACCAAGTAAACCTTGCACAAGCCCTTTGC
Organism: Alternaria infectoria; assembly: GCF_024043175.1. NCBI lineage: Eukaryota > Fungi > Ascomycota > Dothideomycetes > Pleosporales > Pleosporaceae > Alternaria > Alternaria infectoria. The sequence goes on from NW_026250712.1 coordinate 344,076, forward strand.
CGCTCAGGATTGAACCTAATGAGTCCAGAAAAGGGTTGACAAGTGAGTCCAGTATCGGGGCAGCATGGGCATGTGGAAGGCCGAGCGAGGCAGTCAGAAGTACGCTAAGAAGCGAGTGCTTTTGAAGATGCATGGTAATAATGAATGACAGAAAACAAAGTTAACGAGTGTATTACGCAAAGGAGTGCGGCGGAATGAATCGTTACCAGGCATGACCTGGGGGGTCTAAGAAAGTCTATCGCATCGTTTAGGGGCGTGCGTACCATTCGGCCTTGTCGCGGAACTATTCGCTCGGATCGCATCGCCAGGCAGAATAGATCCCTGACGTGGCCGAAGACATCCCTCACCGGGCCGAATGTGTACCTAGGGATGCCTCATTGTGGCTACCGGCAACCTGATCATCGTCCGAATCGGCAAGCCCCTTGCATGTATGGAATTGCGATTAGCGATGCTTGACCCAAAGTGAACGACAACATGGAGACATCTGAGATTGCGCGCGAAGATCCGAATGACTTGTTGGAAGAATACCGAGGCGCAAACTCGGGATGCCGTGAAGTCGAGAGCATGAGGGCAAACGCAATGCGTAGCATTTGTCCGCCAAATTGTGTCAGGCCAAAGACTTTAATCTCCGATTGATCGCGCACTAGAACAGGCAGGTAACTCCACGATCCTGATTCCCCGCGACAATCCCGCATGCCAACACCCGTAATTTTCTTCTTAGAGATCCCGGGGGCCTGGAGTGGTTTCTCTGCAATGTTATTCGATCGTTGGATTGTGGGGAAGGTTTGGAGTGCGGCGTACAGCCAAGAAAGCAGGCATCTGGATCCTTCGCGCCTTCGATGCTGCGACACTTCTACTTCGATTGCATCTTCAAGAAGAGAAACACCACTAAAGACATTTAATACATGCGGATTATGCTCCCCACGTTACCCATATAGAAGATTTCTGACTGAGCCAAGAGCTGGGTCTATCGAGATCCCTTATTTGCCCGTTTCGGTTTCTGACGAATAAACTCGAAATAGCTATAGTATACTTCTATCCGGCGCTGTGATTATGGAAGAAAGCTCCTCGTGAAATGACCCGGAAAGGTTTAAATACTGAAACTCTCGTTGTCGGGAGAATCTCCCGAGGCCCGTCCCGAATGCCCCGGATAACTTTGAATGCCGAAATGCCCGTTGTCTGGGAAGTCCGCGAGCGACTATTGTCGTCAATAGGTATTATCATCGTCCACTGTTAAGTTCGACTTCGAACAAGATAACCATATGATCTACTGAGAGCTCACATACGTCACTATCCTTCAAATTGTTCAATCAATAATTCACTCTGAGGATTTTGGTTCGAATAAACACGCAACGCCATCGACTCGTCAACATTCAAGATCGCATGACACATCAGTACCCTACTTGGATCATTTACTTCGTCTAGGCCTTCTCTTCCAATTTGAGAGGGAGGGTTCAAATCAGCTGTTGACAAGTCTGCTATTCTTCGTCGGAAACTCTTATCGAACATCGGGACTACGCTACGATGGAAACCCCCGACTCAAACCAATACTCGTCTAGTTCGTTTAGCCCAGTGCAGGTACATAGCTCAGTAACGGAAGCAGAGCTCGGCGAACTTGTGAGTGCTAAAACTTACAAATGAAGAATCGCAAATTGACATGTCCAAGGGCGAATGTAACGACGTAGCCGTCATTGGCATGGCCTGCCGTGTGGCCGGTGGAAACCACAGCCCCGAACAGCTATGGGAGTCTATCCTGGCGAAACGAGACGCTTCGTCCGAGATCCCAGCTATGCGATGGGAGCCCTACCGCCACCGTGACGTCCGCAACATCAAAGCGCTCGATAACACAACATCCCGTGGATACTATCTGGATGCCCTGGAGGACTTCGACCCGAGCTTCTTTGGGATTTCGCCTAAGGAGGCTGAGCAGATGGACCCGCAGCAGCGTATCTCTCTCGAAGTAGCGTGGGAGGCACTGGAATCTGCAGGCATAGATCCTAAGAGCCTCTCCGGATCTGACACTGCCGTATTTATGGGTGTGAACTCTGATGATTATGGGAAGTTGCTGTTGGAGGATCTGCCTAATATCGAGCCCTGGTTGGGTAAGTTCTGTTAAGACTGTTGGTTTACTTACACAATGTGTGGTCTGGATGTTCCCGTTCTAATCTCCCGGACAGGTATCGGAACCGCGTACTGCGGCATACCGAATCGAGTATCGTACCACTTGAACCTCATGGGCCCGAGCACGGCAGTTGATGCGGCATGCGCAAGTTCACTAGTTGCGATTCACCATGGACGCCAGGCAATCCTGTTGGGCGAGTCGAAAATAGCTATTACTGGTGGGGTAAATGCGATCTGCGGGCCTGGGTTGACGCGGGTATTAGATAAAGCTGGTGCTATATCGCCCGATGGCTCGTGTCTGTCGTTCGATGACAATGCACATGGTTATGGAAGGGGGGAAGGTGCCGCAATCGTAGTGTTGAAGCGCTTTCGGGATGCGATAAGAGATGGAGATAACGTCATTGCTATCCTCAAGGGTTCTGCAATCGCTCAGGACGGCAAGACGAACGGTATTATGGCCCCGAACGCGAAAGCACAGGAACTTGTTGCCCGACAAGCCCTTAAACAAGCAAACGTCAACCCTGCGACTGTAGAGTACGTTGAGGCTCATGCGACATCGACGCCTTTGGGGGATCCGACCGAGGTCAGCGCAATATCGGCGGTTTACGGTGTATCCAGATCGAAGCCGGTGAACGTAGGATCAGTGAAGCCAAATGTCGGCCACCTCGAAGCAGGTGCGGGAGCAATAGGGTTTATCAAGGCTGTTCTGGCCCTGAACAAGGCGCAATTTCCGCCGCAGGCCAACCTCACCAAGCTCAACTCTAAGGTCGACTGGAAGAATTCGGGTACAGAAGTAGTGCAAGAGGTTTCCGACTGGCTGGACGTGGAGGCGCATCCACGTCGGGCGGCTATATGTTCATATGGATATGGGGGCACCGTTGCTCACGCTATCATCGAGCAGTCTTCGTTTCGCCTTGCTACGATGAACCAACAGAACAGCGGATGCGCTCACGCCCCAGTCACGCTTGCGATCTCGGCCCCACAACGAAAACGACTTGCTGGACAGGCGGACTCGCTGGCGAGGTGGTTGATGGGTCCAGGGAAGAGAGAAGATTTGAGGTCAATTGCAAACACCCTTGCTCTCCGCCGCGCTCATCATGAGTACCGAGCAGCATTTGCTGTTACCAGTGTAGAGCAGGCAGCGGAAATGCTCAAAGTATTTGCCGAAGGTGGTAACAACGGCGAGTGGAGTTCTCAGGGCAACGCGCTCGCGACGAACACAAAGAAAGATGTTGTTTGGGTTTTCTCAGGTCATGGCGCACAGTGGAACGAAATGGCGAGGCAGCTGGTTGCCAATCCCGTCTTCCACGGCGCTGTTGAGCCCTTAGACCGCATCGTGCAAGCAGAGGCTGGGTTCTCCCCTATCGAGGCGTTCGGGAAGAGTGGCAGCGACTACGACGAGTCCGATCGGGTGCAAATCTTGACATATGTCTTCCAAATTGGACTTGTTGCTTTGCTTAGATCTGAAGGAGTCAGTCCTGGTGCCATCATTGGACATTCAGTGGGGGAGATTGCCGCCTCGGTGACAGCAGGCTGCCTTACTCCAGAAGAAGGTACCTTGGTTGTCACTAGACGAGCTGGGCAGTACGCCAAAGTCAAGGGTCTTGGAGCTATGTTCCTTGTGCATCTGCCCTTTGACCAAGTCAAGGGGGAGCTATACAATGAGCAAGATGTTATTGCAGCAATCCATTCGTCGCCCTCAGCTTGCGTCATCAGCGGAAGGGTCAAAGCCGTCGAGATGTATGTTGAGAAACTCCAAAAACGAGGCATCGAGGCGATTAGGGTGGCAACCGATATTGCATTCCATTCTGCAGGAGTGCTGAGTCCGCTGGCGCAACCAGTGAGGGAGATGTTAGCGACGGATATTCAGCCTCGGCCAGCAACGGTTCCTCTCTACTCGACATCCGACCCTGACCCACGCTCAAACAGCCTAAGAGACGCCGAATATTGGGTCCACAACATGATCAGCCCTGTTTTACTCACATCCGCCGTGAAGGCATCTATTTCAGACGGATTCCGACTGTTCCTCGAGGTGTCCAGTCATCCAATCGTATCCCATTCAATCAACGAAACCATCCTAGATGATGGCTTTGAAGACGAAGAGTTCGCAGTTATTCCAACCGTTCGCCGCCGCAAGTCTCCGGAGATGTGTGTGGCGCAAGCTATCGGCACGTTGTACACCAAGGACGCAAGCATCGACTTCAACAGGTCTCTTGGCCGTCGATGGGCACCGGGAGTGCCTGGTACGCAGTGGGTGCACAAGCCAATCTGGAGAAAGGTGCATAGTGACAGCTCGCTAGGTGTTGACAGCCCCACGCATGATGTTGACAAGCACACTCTGCTAGGCCAGCTGATCCCCGTTTCCGGGACTGCAACCAAGACGACCTTGTACACCACCAGATTGGATAATGACACCAAGCCATTCCCAGGCAATCACCCACTCCATGGGACTGAGATTATGCCCGCTGCCGTGCTTATCAACACTTTCTATCACGCGACAGGGGCTTCCACTTTGTCCAACATTGATCTGCGCGTCCCAATAGTCATTAGCGATGTAAGAGACGTCCAGGTAGTATTGGTGGATGACAGCATCAAGATAACCTCACGGCTGCGCCAAAGCAGTGCCTCTAATGACCAATCTTGGGTTACCCATACTGTCGGTCGTTGGGGCGCATCTCAATTGGATACCAGCGTGATGCCTTACATCGATGTTGAAGCTATCAAGCGGCGAATTGGTACTGTCCTGCCCTCCAACTTCTCCATCGACTACTTGGACAAGGTCGGCGTTTCAGCCATGGGATTCCCTTGGGCTGTCACAGAGCACTTTGGCGACCTCAAGGAAATGCTTGCTCGCGTCGATGTTGCGCCAGATGTCGCGGACGGCGCCAAGCTGCCCTGGCATGGCTCTTCATGGGCCCCTCTTCTCGACGCTGCAACATCTGTGGGGTCTACCATCTTCTTTGATAAGCCAAAATTGCGGATGCCAGCACAGATTGAGACGGTCCAGTTCTTCACACAGTACGGAGTGTCGCCGCCCAAGACATGCTATCTCTACGTAGAGGAAGCCGGCGAACGTGGAGCGCCTGCAGTTCATGTCAACGTGTGCAACGAAGAGGGAAGAGTGTTGGCCAAATTTGGATCGATGCGCTTCTCCGAGATTGAGGGCACCCCAGGCGTCAGCGGTGGTGTCGAGAGCCTCGTCCACACCATCGCCTGGGTGCCTGCACCATTCTCGCGCGAGGCAGCTTCATGGGAAAGCTTCATCCTCACATCAGAAGACCCGGCTACACTTGACTGGCGCTTGGAACAGCTGCAAAAAGAGCGTAAAGCCAGAAACGTGACTGCCACCCGCGTGCAGTCGGCAGCAGAAGTGGTCGCTAAAGCACTGGTCCCCAATACGGCCATCATTTACTGTCCGGGCCCCGTATTTGTTCTCGCTGACGTACCATCCAAAGCCGAGACGTTTCTCTCGGAACTGCTGCTCTTGACCAAGCATGCCGTCTGCTGCACGTCCACATCCGGAAGCGGAAGCGAGAGCGGAAGCAAAGTCTTCGCCATTACCACAGGAGTGTCAACTGCCGAAACACCCACGGCGTTGTCTCATGCTCCGCTCCATGGGCTCGCCCGTATCATTGCATCTGAGCACCCTGACCAATGGGGAGCATTAATAGATGTCGAGGATCTTAGCGACGATGAGACCTTTCCTATGCTCGCAATGACGTACGTCCATAATCAAGACGTTGTTTGTATGGAAGACGGTCTCCCCCGAGTTGCTCGTCTGCAACCGCTGTCACGTGAGAGATTGTATGATACCTCCGCCTCTCGGTCTTCTTCTTCCTCTCCACCTCCCTCTTTGATGCCTAAGCCAGCAGGAACATATCTAGTGACGGGCGGACTGGGTTCGCTCGGGCTCGAGGTAGCGGGCTGGCTCGTGGAGAAGGGGGCGCGGCGATTGGTGCTGGTATCTCGACGAAAACTGCCTGCGAGGTGTGATTGGGACAAGCTTGAGACATCCTCATCCAGCAGCCTCAAGCCTGCTGTCGACAAGATTCTGGAACTCGAGGCTTGCGGAGCAACGGTATACACACTCGCGGTCGACATTGGTTCAGCAGACGCAGCGGCAGTGCTGCGGACCAAATTAGACAGGCTACAACTACCATCGGTGCTGGGTGTAGTCCACGCGGCGGGCACGCTCGAAGACCAGCTCATTCAGAATGCCTCACCCGAGGCCTTCTCGCGCGTGCTACAGCCCAAGGTTGCTGGGGCGCTGGCATTGCACACCACCTTTCCACCGCGAACGCTCGACTGGCTTGTCCTCTTTAGTTCGTGCGGCCAGCTCTTCGGCTTCCCAGGCCAAGGCAGTTATGCCAGCGGGAATGCCTTCCTTGACTCCTTGGCCACGTATAGGCGCGCGCTTGGAGACGATACCGTAGCCTTCCAGTGGACTAGTTGGCGTGGCCTGGGCATGGCAGCGAGTGCCGAGTCTATTAACGCTGAGTTGCAAAGCAAGGGCATTACCGACATCACGCCCGAGGAGGCATTCCGCGCTTGGGAGCATCTTGGTAAGTACGACCTAGCTCATGGTGCTGTGCTGCGGATTCTACCCTTTCCTGAAGGTGAGCCACTGCCCGCGGACATTTTGGACGACATCGCAATAAGAACAAAAACGCGTTCACTAGGTGCTGCAGGCGGAGACATCGATAACGACACCGCAGCTGGAGATGAGATGCCTACGAACGGCGTTGACCTGAGGACATGGTTAGAACGGAGGATTAGAGATATCGTCGCTGGGGTACTAATGTTGGAAAGTGCTGACGAGGTGGACCCGCGCGCTGCCATGGCGGACTTGGGCGTCGATAGCGTCATAACAGCGACGCTGCGTCATCGATTACAGAGTGCCTTGAAAGTCAAGGTGCCGCCCACGCTGTTGTGGAGTCATCCAACTGTTTGCCATCTTGTTAATTGGTTCGCGGAGAAGATGAAAACTTAAGGAAAACATGTCTGTAGCGCTGGTCGCGGGGAACACAATATAGCTACCTAGGTAGGTAGCTAAAAGAGTATTTAAGGTAGGCGCCTAGACTCTAAAGATCTTAAGATATTAGTTTATTAAATACTACTATATAGAAGTACTAACTATTAATTAAATCTAAATTTATATACTAGATAATAATTATTATAGTAAAGTATTAATATAGAGTAAAGTAATAAAATATAGTTAGTAACTCTATATAGTAATCTTATTATAAGTATATTTTCTAAATACTATATACTTACTATATATAACTATAAAATTTAATAAAAGTTTTTCTTTTTAATATTTACTATAAATAAAGTACTTTAATAATAATAATAATATACTTATAAAAAGTAATAGTAATAGAAACTTTTTTAATATACTTAGAAGTAAACTTAAGAGTAATAATAAGTAAGCTATTAAGCTATAGAAATATTAAAATATTTTTAAAAGTTAATATAAAAGCTTTTAAAAAAAAGCTTTTAGTAAAAACTTTAGTAAAAAAAGTAAAAGTTAAAGTAAAAGTTAAAGTAAAAGTTAAAGTAAAGTATAATATAGTTTTTTTTTTAGCTATTAAGCTAAGTAAGTAAAAGTACTATATAGATAAATTTTAGGTCTAAAAAGTAATATTAAATTATAGTACTATACTACTATAAAATATAAAAAGATATTTATATAAGTAAACTATAGTATAAAGAATAGTAGCTTAGAGAGAATTATAAAAAGCTTTATATATAAAGAATACTTTTTTTTTATTTTTTTTTTATTTTAAAAAACTTCTTATATCTTTAAAAGCTTTTTATATCTTTAAGAAATTAAAATTTCTAGCTAAATACTTAGCTAAATACTTAAATATAACTTTTAAACTTAATACTAATACTAATATTACTTTAAAGATATTAAACGCTTTTCTTTTTATACCTACTACTTAAATAAGTACTTTTAACTCTTTAGTACTTAGCTTAAGTAATAGTTATTTAGTACTACTAATAAGCTAAGTTTTTTATAAACTTAGTATTACTAATACTAATATAACTTCTAATATTTTATACTTTTAAGTATAAATATATAAAGATAACTTTAAGAATATTATAGTAATATTTATAAATATTATTTTACTAAGAGAATTTAACTTAAAAGATAAAATACTATATACTTATCTTTATATAGATATACTTTTTATTATTAAGCTATTCTAAATAAATATACTATTTATATACTATACTATAAAAAAGAAAAAAAAAAAAGCTTTTACTTAGAAGAAATTTTAGTATTAGAAAAAAGTAAATATAATATATAATATAATAATAATACTAGTATAAATAGTAGTAAAAAAGTAAATATAGTTAAAAAACTGCTATCTTTAAACTTTACTCTAGAAGTTAAAAATACTTAGAATTATTAAAGAGATAAGAAATAAGCTATAAGTATAAGTATAGTAGTAATAAAGCTAGTAAGCTATAAAATAGTAGTTATAAGTACTTTAGAATAACTTAAGTATTATTATAAAGTTTAGACTATAGCTATAAAAGCTTAGAAGTAGTTAGTATAAATAAAAAATAAGTAGGTAGATAAGTAAGTAAAAGTAAATATAGATAGTAAGTAGTAGTTATATAATATAGCTAATATAGCTAGCTTATAAGTAATTATATATAAAATATAAGTTACTAGTAATTATATAAGTATTATATACGCGTTATATAGATATCTTAGATTAGATTAAGCTTTATACTAGTAGTAGACTTACTAAGTATTCTTTTAGTGTTATATAATTATATAGAGTAAGTATTAGTACTAGTTAATAGTCTAGATAGCTATTAGTAATATATAATAAATATAAAGTAGTTAGCTTATTATAATTACGTGCGTAGTAACTATTATATTAGTAGTAATAGTAGTAGTAGTAGTATAAGTATAAGTATTATAAGTTATAAATCTAGGCTTATGTTAGAGATTTTTAAGTTTACTATTAGATCTAATAAAGTAACGCGTTATTACGTAATTATATAATTATATAATTATATAATTATTATAGTTTAGAGCCTTATAGGTAGCCTATACGCCTACTCTATAGAGTATATAGACTCTGCAGAGTAGATCTTCTTCTCTACACTATAATAATATTATAATTTAATATTAACTTAATTATCTAAACTTAATATAACTCTTACATATTATTATAGTCTTTAAATTATATTAGTAACTCTAGCGCGATAGGCTAGGTTAGTCTCTAGCAACTCTATTAAAGACGCGCAATTAAACAATAATTATAATACTTATATCCTGCCTAACGTATTAGCTATAACACTAAATAACATAGCGTTCTAGAACTCTAGCAGAACTCTGCCTAACTAGGTTAGCGAGAAGACTAGTTAGAAAATAACTCTAGAGCCTACGCCTAAGCCTGCTAGTGCGCTATTCTCTCTGCTAGTTATAGGCAGTAGTAGCGTTGCTAAAGTTCTCTTATACGCTACTCTAACTATAGCCTTCTTAGCGCGCGCTATTAGTAGTAGTAGCAGCTTTCTAGGTTTAAAAGCTAAGTCTAGCTTTAGATCTTTTCTCTTATCTATATAGATAACTTAACCTACCTAGACGTTAGGTACTACCTTTAGTAGTAACTTTTTTCTACCTCTTTTATCTCTACTACTACCTTACTCTTATAGTAATACTAACCTCTACAACGCTAGTAACCTATAGATTCTAGAAAGCTTCTATAATAATAATAATAATAATGTAGATAACTCTAGTAACGCGTTAAATTCTCTATACTAAGAGAACTTATAACCTTAAGCTTAGTAATTCTCTATTAATCTCTCTAAGAATAAACTCTCTAATAGTAGAGACACTATAGTACTCTACTATAAGAAGGTCTTATTTAACTCTAAGATTACTATACGCTACTTCTATAGTAATAACGTCTACTACGTATCTCTCTTTATACTATTAGCTTATGTTAGCTATAATAGCGCTATATATAACGCTAGCTAGTTTACTTATATAAAGAATACTAACGTTAACAAGTCTCTCTAGAGTGTCTAGTAGTTATCTTGCTTACCTTTCTCTACTACTAAGCTAACTATAGGCGCCTCTACTAACTAGAACCTAATAACGCGCCTATATAATAGTTACGTAACACCTAAGGTAGGCACTAATTATTACGTTCTATCTACCTATAAGTATAGCTCTCTAGAAGAAGAGACTTACGTTAGCAACTTTAATAAAACTGTCTTTAAGAACTACTCTAATTAAGAAGCTATCTATCTTCTTAACTTTGCCTTTAACACTATTTACGCTCTCTATAATAATATAAGCACTTACTAGATCTATATTACTAAGCTTAAAGAGAATCTTATAGATAAAAAGACTACTTACTAAGAGTATAAACAAGAAGTAAACAACCTTATCTATAAACTAAGCATCTCTAAGAGTAATCTTAAATAGTCTAATAGTTGCCTTATTAACCTATAGAAATAACTCTATACCTTACAAGATAAGGCCTATAGTAATTACTAGTAGAATAAGTAACGCTCTTAGAAAGCTACTTATAAGCTTACTAAGGCTACTACCTATAAGAAAGAGTATAAGAAGCTATACTTCTAAAAGTATACTAAGCACGCTAAGGCCTATAAAGAAGCGCACGTTCTACGTAGATAGCTTATAGATTAGCTTACTAATTCTAATAACTTAGGCTCTAACTCTAATAACTTAGAACCTAATAGCCTATCTTGTTCTCTCTATAAGAGAGCCTGTTAACAAAGCTACTCTAACTAAACTAATTATAGTTTTGTTTCTTCTACACGCTAGAACGCCTCTAAGTTCTCTACTACTATAGTAGCTTGCGATTCTAACTACTAATGCGTAAAATAACCTAAGCCTTCTACTTTTATAGAACTAATTAGCACTAAGCCTAGCGCGTATACTAAGTAGAAGTTAGATATTATAGAATAGTTCTGCGCTTACCTATACACGTTTAAAGACAATAATATAAAGTAACTAGACTATCTCTGTAATAAGGTTACTAACCTTGCCTAGAATAATATTAGTAATAGATAGATTGTTCTAGAAGAGAAATAGACTTTCTTTTAGTAGGTATAGAATATTCTAGATAAGTGCTATAGTAGTATAAACACCTGCATTAACACCTAGATCTTCTATAACTATAAGGCTAGTATAAAACCTAGAGAGCTTATTAACTCTTACCTTACCTACTTTAAGGCTAGAGTTACGCCTCTAAAGTAGAGTAATAAAGAGAAGCTCTTTTAGTTAGCTAAGAAGCTTTCTGCTGTATAGAAGATCTAGATAGAGACTCTTCTTAATAATAACTAATATAATAATAATTAGTAAGCTTTCTCTAAGAAGTTACGTTATATAGAGTAGCTCTATACTACTCTTTACCTAACTACTAACACTAGTTAGAGCTCTAACACTAGTAGTAATACCTACACTCTTACTAGTGTTACTATTTCTAATACTAACGCTGCTATAGGCGCTTACACTTATTACGTAGTTATAAATATTTACGCTAGCTAGATACTTATAGAGACTTAGGTTCTTAGTAATATAGGTTACTACTATAAGTACTACTACAAAGAATATACTTCTAGATCTAACAGCGCTTTCTATAAGAATAAGACTAAGCTTACCTCTATAGATTACTTTTTAGAAGTTCTATAAGCACTTAATAAAGCCTATAAAAAGAATAGAGAACCTATTCTATAGGCGTTTATTTACGTTAACTTAATGTAGAGTTCTATACCTCTAGCTACTACTAACAGCTCTACTAACTGTTTAGAAAACTAGTAGTCTCTAGTAATAGTTACCTCTAGAGACCTATCTAGCATAAGTTACCTAATAAAATAAAGAAGCTCTTTAGTACATTCTTAATATCTTCTACACTATCTTCTACTATTTAAGACTATAATAAAGATAATAATAAACTAGACTCTACTTTAAAAGCTATTCTAGATTAGATTAAGATTCTAAAGTAACTTTCTTGCCTAATAGTTTATGTATCTGCTATTATAGCTACTACTATACGTAGTAATATATATCTCTTTCTTATAGAATAATAGTTAGTCTTTAAAGAAATTATATTCTCTTTATTATAACTTTCTGCACATATTAAAATTATAGGTAACTTAGGTTATACTTCTATCTTTATTAATAAAACTTATACCTACGTAAATTACTATAATCTTATTTCTTTATATATACCTGCATCTCTTAAGCTAGCAGATAGCTCTACTATTACTAGAGTTACCTATATAACCTATGTTAACGTTTCTATAGACTTCTATAAAGAGTAAGTTCTAGTATATATTACAAAGCTTAGTAGAGTCTAAATAATACTAGGTACGCTCTAGTTCTAGACCTACAACCTATAGGTTAATTAGAAAACTATAACCTTAGTGTTTAACTTAGATTAATGTATCTAGAACTATATATATAATTATAAACCTTATACTACTTAAAGTAGTTACTACTATAAATATTCTCTTCCGCCTTTATATAAGCTTAAGAAGGCCTATTATTCTAAGGCGCCTCTCTTAATTAATATTACTATAATCTTAAGTAGAGTCGCCGCTATTTCTATTATATAAGGTAACAAAGTCTACCTTATAACTATAGAGAAGGTTAACTATCTATATAATATAATAGATTAAAAATAGATAGACACTATCTCTCTCTATATAGCTAGTGCTAAGATTCTCTCTAAGAACTTTAAAAAGTTTAAAGACTATATAGAGAAGCTACTAATAAGTAGAGAAACTATTCTAGCTAAACTACCTAAGGTTCTTTACCTATTATACTATAGTTTTAACCTACGTAAAGCTAATAAGGTACTACTCTAGCGTAATAAGCTTAATTATTATATTAAGATTTAGCTAGACTCTAATACAGAAAGAATACTAAAGCTATTATTCTAACGCTTTTGCCTACTCTTCCGCAATAAAGCAAGAGTAGTAAAACTATATATTAATAATATGCTACGCAAGAGATATATTAAGAGAAGTATCTCTAAATAGGCTACACTACTTCTTATAGTTAGAAAATCTAGTAGAGGTATCTATATATATATTAACTATTGCAGACTTAATACCTACACTATTAAGAACTAGAATGTACCTCTACTTATATAAGATATACTTATAAAGCTATCTAAAGCCTATTACTTTTCTAAGGTAGATATTATTATAGCGTTTAATAAAATTTAGATTAAAGATAAGTATAAATACTTTTTAGCTTTTATTACGCCTTATAGGCTGTATTAATATATAGTAATACTCTTTAAAATATATAATAGTCTAGAAATGTTCTAGGTATATATTAATAACATTCTATATAAGTACTTAGATAAGTTTTGTATAGCGTATCTAGATAACGTTATTATCTTTAGTAAGACTCTTAAGAACTATAAAGACTATCTTCTTAGAGTTGTTACTTACTTATTAGATACTAGTCTGCCTATAGATATTCTAAAATCTAAATTTATAACTTAGAAAGTTAAGTTTCTTAGGCTTATTATTACTACTAACAGCATTAAGATAGATTCTAATAAGATTAAGGCTATATAAAACTAGTAGCTTCTATAAATATTAAAAGATATATAAGTATTCTTAGGCTTTGTAAACTTCTACTAATAGTTTATCTATAGGTTTTCTAACCTTGCTAAACCTCTTACTTACCTAATAAGAGGTAACTCTAAGGTATTCTAAATAATACCTAAAGTAGCTAAGGCATTTAATACTCTAAAGGTAGCTTTCTATAGTAATATTATTCTAGCCTATTTTAATCTAGACTTAAAAAGTATTCTTAAGATAGATACGTCTAATTACGTCTACGCTGCTATACTCTCTTAGATCTAACCTAATAAGAGTATTTACTCTATTACCTATCTCTCTAAGAAGATAATACTAATAGAGTATAACTATAAAATTTATAATAAGAAACTTCTTACTATTATATAAGCCTTTAAGAAATAGCGCCTAGAGCTTACTAGAGTCTCTAACCTAGTAGAAGTTCTTACTAATTATAGAGGCTTAGAGTACTTCTACTTAAAGAGACACCTAAACTATAGATAAGCCTAATAGATAGAATTTCTTAAAGAGTTTAACTTCTAGGTTAAGTATTAATCTAGAAAGTAGAGTATAAAGCCTAATAGCCTTATCTACTAAACTAGTAATCTCTCTAAATATATCTCTAATAATCGCGTTTAATACTAGTACTAGACTCTACTTAGAGATTACTAGTAGAATAGTAGTAGCTATAAAGTAGTTTAACTTACAAAGATTTACTTATCTAATAATAAGTGTAATATTCTCTCTATTCTATCTCTTATATAAGAGACTAGTAAAAGAACTTTACTCTCTTATATAGGCTTAGTTAGACTTACGTAACTATCTCTTTGTAATAAATACAATTCTTATAATAACGTAGTTAACGCTAATAACGTCTCTACACAAGACCTAATTAATTAGCTCTACTCTAGAGACGCACGTCTTACTACTATCTGCAAAGCTCTTCTTAATAGAGACTAATATATTCTATATTACCTTATAATAGAAGAAGTTAGGCTAGAGCTAGAAGATATTAAATCTAGTAATAACAGTAAGCTCTTTATAAGAGACAACTATCTAATAGTACTCTTTAGTAAGAAGCTCTATACTTAAGTTATTAAAAACATATATAACTTCTTACTTAGAGAATATAGTAGAAGAACTATAACATACTAGTAGGTAAGCTAATAGTATTACTAGTAGAGTATAACTAATACAGTAGCTTATTTTACAAACTATTATACTACTTACTAGTAATCTAAGACTAATTAAAGAGCTAAACATAGCTTATTATATCTTCTTCTAGTGCCTACGCGCTACTAGAAAAACATCTCTATTAACTTTATTATACTACTCTCTATATCTAAATAGTGTAGATAATTATACTACTACGTTATAGTTATTATTAACTAACTATCTAAGAAAAAGAAGTTTATTACTATAGAGAACCTAGAAGTGCCTATAGTTATTAATAAGTTTCTTAAATATATATAGAGAGAGAAAAGTTATTCTAAAACTCTTATTAGCGACTATAGGCGCTAGTTTACCTTACACTTTTAGCGCTACCTCTATAATAGAGTTAGTATAAGGCTAAAGCTATTTACTTTCTACTATTCTAAGATAGATAGATAAACTAAAAACGCTAATACTAATCTTAAGTAATATCTTTGTTTCTACATTAATTACTTATAGAATAACTAGGCGTAGCTATTACTCTTAGCAGAATTTAAGGCTAACTTAGCTATAAGCTTAGTAACTAGAGTTTCTCTATTCTAGGCTATAAAAGGTTATTAACTCTATAGTAGTTTAGAGCCTTTATATATTACTAACACTTCTTCTATAACTTAAGTATAATAACGTAGCGCTAACTCTTTTATAACTTATATTAATACAACGTAATAGTTTCTGCGCAATAAGCTTATATAGTTATAAGAGAAGATACGTAACTTTACTAACGCTAACTAGTACTCTACTTCTTAATTTAATATTAGTAATTAGGTTCTTCTTAATACCTATTATATTAAGACTAAGCAACTAGTAAAGTTACTAGATTATAAGAATATAGAGCTATACTAAGTTACTTACGTAATAGATAACATAGCTTATAAATTAGATCTCTCTACTAGCCTAAAGAGCTTATTTCTAGTATTCTATCTTTAGCTTCTATAGCTATATAAAGATAACGTACTCTCTAGCTAGCCTTGCGCTAGCAACGTTACTCTACTAGAAGTATACCTAAATAATAATAGTAACACTAAATACACTATTACCTAGGTACTTAACTTCTATATCTGCTATATAATTAATTCTTACACTAGAGAGCGTAGCTATCTACAATATAAGGTAGAATAGATAGGCAATAACTAGTTAGATAACTAGCAACTATACTACAATCTATAAGAGAGTAAGAAGTTAGTCTAGAACTACTATAATTATAATTCTAGCTACCTAGAACCTTACGCTACCTTCTATAATTATAATAATAATAAAAAGCTTATAGTTACTCTACTCTATTTATTAGACCTTATATACTTAGAAAGAACTAGCTAGTTATTTAATAATTACCTTAGCTATAAAGCTTCTAAAGCCTGCTAGGTCGCTAATTCTAACGTACGTCTCTACCTAACTTTAACCTCTATAGATAATAGTAGTGTTACGTCTTACTACTTATTACTCTTACATAGTTAGTGTTTCTCTAATAGTACTCTGCTTAGCTTAAAGAGTGCGCAACAGGTATCTCTATTAAGAAGCTCTAGTTATTCTATACACGCTAATGCGAGAACTCTTTATAAAGAGAGCCTCTACTTAATTAATTAATTTTCTTTTTTCTACGCTGCTAGCTCTTGCTACAAAGAGCCTAGAGCCTCTAAGTATTAAACTTAGAGCCGCTAAGTAAGTATACGCTTAGTTAGAACTTTAAGCATTTTAGAGGAGAGACGTATTATAGTTTAGAGCCTTATAGGTAGCCTATACGCCTACTCTATAGAGTATATAGACTCTGCAAAGTAGATCTTCTTCTCTGCACTACAATAACATTGTAATTTAATATTAACTTAATTATCTAAACTTAATGCAACTCTTACATAATTACTTAATTACTTAATTACTTAATTCTAAGAAAGTACGCTATAGACTCTGTTTCTTAGGCCTAGAGAGGCTAGATAATAATTATATTACTTCTTACTTTAACTATAGAGCTCTAAGAAAATTATAAATAAGGTTAAAATCTTAGCTATATTAATTCTAACTAGAAAGATATATTATAAATAAAGTTATTTTTATTTAGAAGCTAGTCTAAAAAAATATAAAGTCTATTATAAGTATATAAAAAGAAATCTATCTTAATAGTTTAGAATAAAAAAGCTTATATTTAAGAGTATTAGTATTAAAAAGACTATATTTTTAATTTTTAAATTTACTAGTTTTAGTATAGAAGTTAAAACTTATAAAATTTAATAGTAGTAAAGTAATAATTTAATATATACTAGTATATTTTATATAATAGTAAGATAGATTATAGTATTATTATATAATTTTAATAGCTTCTAAATAAAAAAGTAATAAATTATATTAGAAATAATACTAAACTTATAGCTTTTTAGATTATACTTCTTTTTCTAGATCTAAGAGATAGAGTCTATAGTATACTTTTTTTAAAATTATATTATTATTTATTAGTAAACTAATAATTCTATAGTAAGTAAGTTTAAAAAAGGTAAAGTCTATTACTAGTATCTAAAAAGACGTATTTCTAAAAAAGTTAAAATTCTATATTTATAAGTATAAGCGTTAAGTAAACTAAAACTTAAATTTTTAGTACTACTACTTTTAGTGTAGTAGTTAAAGCTTTTAAAATTTAAAGTAGTAAAGTAACTATTTTATAAATACTAATATCTATCTATAGTAAAAAGAATTATAATATATTTTTATTTTTAATAGCTTATAACTAATAGAGCTATAAATTATAAAGTAATAAAATACTAATTCTTTTAGTAAGTAAAATAATACTTCTACTATATTGTAAAGATTATAATAACTTAGTTATTATTATCTTTTTATTATTATTAAGCTTTGTTAAGATTGCACTTATTATAATTTCTTAACAAATTAGAAAAATTCCTAGTAAATCTAATTACTTACGTAATTAAGATTTTAGTAGCTAGTTTTAATCTACTATACTAGAAGATTCTAAAACACCTCTATTTATCTTAGCTTAGTTAATATTAGAGTTATTACGTAATTTAATAACTCTTATTTTCTTATCTCTCTTTCTACAATTACTAAAAGATCTAGTAATAAACTAATTATTAGTCTATGCAATACAACGCATAGACTAATATAATTAGTACTAGTCTAGATTATAAATCTAGAAGATAAGAAGAATTTAGCAGACTTAGATTATAAATCTAGAAATTAAGTAGATTTAATTATAAATCTTTATCTTTAGGCAGAAATAGGCAGATATTTACGTAATTATTCTAGTAGCTATTTTCTATAAAAGAAATAGCAATTCTTTATAGTTATTCTTTACCTAGCAACAATATTATTATCTTTTACTTACTATCTACTCTATAATTACTTTATTGTAAATCTTTATTAGTTATACTATTTATTATAGTATTTAACTACTTTATTCTAATAAAGCTATATTCTATTATTAGAGAATAGTTTTTATTACCTATCTATTCTTTACAGGTTATAAGCCTAGCTAAACGCTTATAGCTTTGTTAGAATATATTTTATTTATATTATTACTTGTTCTAAGTAATTAATATATTTAAAAGAAAAAGATTTTTATTTATTCTAAAAGAGTTATTCTTTAGAATTAATAAAATATCTATTTTAGAACTATATAGTTTAACTTATACTTTTTATCTATTATTATAATAGTACCTTTTTAGCTTTAAGCTATTTAAAGATTTATAATCTTTATTTAGTAGTTAATTAGCCTCTATTATAATTAATAATAAAAAGAAAAGTACTTATTATTATTTTATAATAATAAGAAAAAAAGCTTTTAGTTATTATTATTAATAATTAATAAGAAAGAAACTAGAGTACTTCTTATTAATATTAATAAAATAGCAGTATTAGCTAAGACTTTTACTAGTATTAGTCTCTACTTACTCTACTTATAGAAATATAAGATAATAGAGTTTTATATACGTTTTCTCTATTTAGAGAGTAGTTAGTTACCTATGTATATTATTTTAAAAGCAAACTAGCTAGAGGCTTTAATAAGCTTAAAGAATCTATTTTACTAGAATTATATATATAAAAAGACGTCTTAAAAAAACGTTCTACTTTATATATACTAGTATTTATAATCTCTCTTAGAGAAAAAGAGAGGATTCTTTAAGTTATTAATTATCTAAAAAATAAAAGTCTGCAATCTTAGTTATTATTACTATAATAACTTTATCTTTATTTATTAAAGATCTATAGTAATAAAGTTTTACTTTAGTTACTATTAGAAATTTAGCTTTATTACTATTTTCTATATTCTAGATTCTAGAATTATTCTAAGTAATAAGTAATTAATATTACTCTAAGAA